>NC_044328.1:19059290-19364924 GCF_007399415.2 Gopherus evgoodei | reverse complement strand
AGATTGCCTGAGACTGTTGGCAAAGAAAGACTTTGATACCCCGGAAGGAGGAAATATAGAGTGAGCTGGCCAAAGGGCCAAGTCATGAAGAAGGAGCACCTAGAGTCAGAGAGAGAGAAGCAGAAGGGTATGCAGTGGGCACCAGAAGGGGATTCTGACCTGGAAGGAACTAATCCCCACACTGGCCAGCAGGAGGCGACTGTAGCAGTAAATGGACCCCACTTGACACTCTCATCAAGACTTAAAAGCAACTGGTAGTGACTAGTTAATTTCTACACCAGTAGGTCTCTCTTTTGGAGTTAGAGAAGTGTTTTTTGTCATATTGGTATATAAAAGTGACCCAAGCATGTGCCAGCAAAGGAAGATAAAGTAGGAGCTGATTTCAGGGCATCAGGATTAGCACTGGGGGCAAGTCACTTGGTTGTCCTGTAAAATTAATCTTTTTCTGTGTACAACATACCAATGGAGGCTGCTGGACCCCGCACTTCAGCAAGGAACAATGTAATCACTTAGACTGTTCCATTAAATTATGGTATAAAAAACTATGAAGCAATCTGAAATTCAGTGCGGACTCAGATATTGTGCCAGAGGCTTGGAACATTGTGTATGTACTGCATTTGGTCCCGGTGGAAGAGGACTTGGTAAGGATCATGAACGCTGGCCCTTCACAAATCACCCATTTTTTTAGGTTTTACACACTGATACATCTTGTAATTCCAATGAAAATACATCACTGAAGGGTGAACCTAACAGAGTCTGATGGACAGCAAATAAAAATACTCCTGTGAGGAATAAATCATTGGAAAGTCTACAAGCAACTGAGCATAAACTAGTTTCTTTTGCCACAGTCTTGGGTGTTAATGATACCCATTGGTGTACAAATCAGGAACATGAGGGATAAGGTAAGCTGAACAGGAGGAAATATAGAAATCAAAAAGTAGGGAAGCTTCAGGCAATATGTGAAAGTATGCAGTTCACAACAGACACTCATTCATAAAAAGGTAATTCATATGTACTTGCATTAAGCCAGCGTTTCTATCCTGCCATAAGGAATCACTGGGAGGATGCAGTGCAGATATGTTAGTTATTTAAGAATATTACCCTAAATTGCCTCAATTTCAGAAATAATGTGGTTTGCGTTGGCTAATATTGCTATTAGTGAGCCAATAGAAGGCTTTGGTATGATTTTGGAAATACTGCTCTTTAAGCCTTCAGAGGTCATCATGATCAATCAATCAGAGATGTTGCATATATATTGCATTATAAATGTACCGTAGTATAGGTTCTTAAACAGGAGTCCCTCTGGAAATTGCTGGTAGTTTGCAGGGATCTGGCTGATCACATGATGCTGGCTTCTCATTTCCAACAGCTGAATCATTTAAAAGTCATCTAAAAATACATAGCTGATATCTTTCTATGGAAATAATTGCCACAGGGATATTAGATGATGGTGAAGGGGTGGGGAACAATGCTTCCAACTCATCAATAATGTGATTTATGCTCATGTTGTAGTTGTGAGTCCCACACAAGCTATTCCATAGCCTAGGAGAAGGTGACTAAACTGCACAGCTAGAACCCATGAATTTTAGTTCTTCTGCTGGCTGCTAATACTTTTATGCTCTTCACAATCTTTATGATGACCCAAATCCTGTTACTCTGCCTTCGTGAAGATAACTATCATCCATCCTGTT
This sequence comes from Gopherus evgoodei, assembly GCF_007399415.2. Lineage (NCBI taxonomy): Eukaryota > Metazoa > Chordata > Testudines > Testudinidae > Gopherus > Gopherus evgoodei. The sequence goes on along the minus strand of NC_044328.1, from coordinate 19,363,233 downwards.
CACAGATAAGAACTTGCAGTGGATCACCTCCGGCAGAACTGGAGATAGAACCCAGGTCCCTAATATAACAGAGCCAAGTTTTATCCACTTGACACATTACTTCTGAGGGCCTTATGGCAAAGTTAGGTGTGCTGTAATCATCTGCATTAAGCATGGCTCTGTAGCCCTTTACTGGCTAGACCACAGAGAGGATTGTGACTGCCACTGGTTCCATTATAGGAACACTAATTCTTTAGCTCAAGTGATAGAGATTTATGATTTTACATCCAGTAGTCCCAGGCTCATTTTCCACAGATGACTGAACCATGGGTGGTGTGGACATTTGGCTATGTTGTCTTTAACCACTACACTTCTCTACTCGCAGAGTCAGGAAGAGAAACCAATATTCCCTAATGCTCAGCATTCTAATTTTCACAAATATTTACGTAACCCGGGGGCATAGTGTATAAGCTAGACCACACAGGATAACAGCATGCTTCTCTCCCACCTGAAGCAAAGGATTGCAACTCTTACCATCTTGGCTAATAGTCATTGATGGTTATCTTTCATGAACTTTTCTACTTCTTTTTTGAACCCAGTTACACTTTTCCCCTTCACATCCTATGGCAATGAGTTCCACTGGTTACATATGTTGGGTGAAGAGTACTTTCTCTAGATTGTTTTAAAGGTGCTACCTATTAATTTCCTCAGATAACTCCGAGCTCTTAATATGTGAAGGGGTAAATCACATTTCCCTATTCACTTTATATCCCTACTATTCATATTTTTTTAGACCTCTCTTCTATCCCTTAGTCATCTCTTTTCTAAGCTAATCAGTTCCAGTCTTTTTAATCTCTCCTCCTACAGAAACTGTTCCATACTCTGAATAATTTTTGATGGGCAACGAGAATTGTATGCAGCATTCATGGTGTTGGCAAACCCTAATTTTATTGGGGCATTATATTTTCTGTCTTATTATGTATCCTTTTCCTAATGGTTCCTAACATTGTTAGCCTTTTTTGACTGCTGCTGCACATTGAGCAAACGTTTTCAGAGAACTATCCATGATGAGTCCAAGATCTTTCTTAAGTGATAATTTAGACCCCACCATTTTGTATGTATAGTTGGGATGAGGTTTTCCAAAGTGCATTATTTTACATTTACCATCACTGAATTTCATCTGTCATTTTATCACCCAGAGTGAGACCTGAAGAAGAGATCTGAGTAGTTCAATAACTTCTCTCTCTCACAAACAGAAGTTGGTCAATAAAAGATATTACCTTACCCACCTTGTCTCTCTAATATCCTGGGGCTACAACACCACTGCAAATAATGTAACACTTTGCACATTTGTAAGTCTTTGCGGTTGGTTTTTCTCTTAGCTTAAGTAACTTTATCATCTGCAAATTTTGCCACATCACTGTTTACTTCCTTTTCCAGATCACTTATGAGCATTGCACAGCACAGGTCCCAGTAGATTCTTGGGAAACTCACTATTTTACCTCTCTCCACAGTGAAAACTGACCATTTATTCCCACCCTTTGTTTCCTATCTTTTAACCAATTAATGATCCATAAGGACCTTTCCTCTTATCCCATGAATGCCTAGTTTGCAAAAGAGCCTTTGGTGAGACTCTGTCAAAGGCTTTCTGAACGTTTAAGTCCTGTATACTATATCCACTGGATCACCCTTGTCCATATGCTTGTTTACTCCTTCAAAGAATTCTAATAGATTGGTGAGACATGATTTCCCTTTACAAAAGGGATTTTAACTCTTCCACAAGATATCATTTATCTAAGTGTCTGATAATTATATTCTTTAAACAATAGCATAGTTTCTACCAGTTTGCCTGGTTAGGCTTACTGGCCTATAATTGCCAGGATCACTTCTGGAGCCTTTAAAATACATATATCAGTGTTACGTTAGTTACCCTTTACACATCTGGTACAGAGGTTGATACATTATATATAATAGTTCTACAATTTCATACCTGAGTTCCTTGGGTGAATACCATCTGGTTATGGTGACTTACTACTGTTTAATTTATCAATTTGTTCCAAAACCACCTCAATCTGGGACAGTTCCTCGGACTTGGCATTTACAAAGAATGACTCAGGTTTGGTGATCTTCACCACATCCTCTGCAGTGAAGGTCAAAGCAATAATTCATTTTGTTTCTCCACAACAGCCTTATCTTCCTTGACTGCTCCTTTAGCCTCGCAATCATCCAGTGGCTCTACTGGCTGTTTAATAGGTTTCCTGCTTTTGGTGTACTTCAGTGGCATATTATTTGTGTAAATGAGGCATGCAATGCATTCCCAAGGACCATGAGACAATTCCATCCAGCCCCTGAATGTGCATGGATGACATTATTTTGCATGCAAGTGTATAACTGCATACCTGACTAAATGTCATTGCACGCCACTGATGTACTTAAATTGTTCTTAGTTTGTGTCTTCAGTTAGTAACTCTTCAAATTCTTTCTTGCTTTCAATAAACCAGTTTATGTACAGTCTTTTAAAAAAGATAGTAAGAGTTCTTGTGAATCAAACTGTACCTTTACGTATTAGGTATTATATAAACTACTTATTTTAGTAAACCTTTGATAGTGATATCGGAATTTTAAAATAAAATTATGCAAACTTGTTAAAAAGACATTGTATTAAATGATGTTTGTTTTGCCTTGTAAGAATGTACTACAAATTGGTGGAATTTGACTAAAGTCAGACCTGCACTACGGATTTCTTTTTCCTGCTGTTGCTCTGTGCAGTATAAAGACTACATAAACTTAAGCTTTTTTAATGGAATATACTAACCCGTGTTTCTGCTGTTATTCATCAGGCATCTGGATCTTAAGTCAATCTTCACAAACTTGTTTCTTTTCCAACTGAACTTCAAATGGAACATTCCTCTGGACTGATGTTAGAAGAAAATGGTGAGTCTGAGCAACACATGTAGTCAAAATAAGATTATAATTTGGGACTCTTTCAGATTGCAAGTTACTTCTTTTCTATGCTATGTATTCAGAAAGACTTATCTGAAATAAATATCTAGGAAAGAATTTTATTTTAACAAGGCCCAAATGAGTCAATGTAGGTAAGAACTAACTTGTTTTTGTATAGAATAGCTTTTATTTGAATTATAGAATATTCCACCTTAAATTAATATTCATCATACCTGTCTTCTCAGCAGTAAGCATAAATTATTTGTTGTTCTTCTCAGCCCCTTGAAAGGCTCCCAAAAGTAAAAATCCTCTATAATAATCCTTTTAGCTGCAAATCCGTCTTCTGCTTCTTTTAAATTCCATAAATATGCATTAATGTTAAAAGGTGAGTCAGAGGTCTCAGTCCTGCAGCTGCAAGTTCTATCTGAAAAAGTTTGGCTCAAAACCAGTACAAAAAGTAAACAGGTTTTGAATTAAAAAAGTTTTTAATTTTTGGTCTCTCCATGTTGATTGGTGATGAGATTACAGTGCCCAGAACAATGTAATCCTGACCTAGTTAAAACATGAACAAGCTATTGTAATACAAGTTATGACAAACAGCTACCTCTATGTAAAAAAAGTAAAAAATGTTTTAAATAGGATTCTTTCTTGTACTTTTTTGGGGGATGGTTAACAGCTCTCACAAACTACAGTGATGGGTCTGACACTGGGTCAGAAGGCATCGTAAATTGTAATTCCAGAGGTAACTTTACAGTGTTATCTATTTAAATAGATCTATTTTTGAAAAAGATTGCTATTGGTCACTTTAAAATGGGTTTTTTACTCATGCATGTAAACCCATTCTGAGCAACGGAACAGGATATTAAGGCTTTGAGGTTTCCATTTCACACATTATTTAGATTGTAAGCTTGTTTAGGCAGGGACTGTATTTGTGTTTGTACAATGACTACCACACTGGGGCTGAAACTGTAGGCACTACTGCACTATTATGGATGCACCAGTCATTATTCCATAATTAAGATTGAACTCCATTTCATGCTTCAATAAAGCAGGAATTAAGCCGGTTTCTTATGAGTGTTATAAATATTTACAGCAGTTACTCAAGGTGCAGAATGAATTTGCTGAGAATTCACAAGTTACTATTAAATAGCTGTTCACATTTAAATGTGCTTTTTTAAAAGAAACTTAGCATCTGTGACAGTCTTTTCTTTGTCTCAAACCATAATAAAGTATCACTAGAACTCTTCATACTTTCCAAACATTCACATTAATCAGAATGTTGTGCACTGGCTATATCTGGAAAAATTAGGTTATAACTAAGATAAGTTACTAAATATTGTTGTGTCTAGTTATGATTATAAAGACTACGAACAAGCTCAGGTCACCCTTAAGTAGGGCTATCTTGACAGAGGTGACTTTAACCTTTCCTCTCAGTTAATTTGCATTCAACAATTCTCTTGGTTGTAACGAGGCCATGGAATGAGGGATACTGGACAATGACAAGTATTCTTACTGGAATAATAGTTGGGGGTAATTTTAACAATCATTTTCACCCATTTTATGACTATAAACACTACAACTCTTTAATCTTAATAGTTGTGGCATAATGTCAATAGAGAGCAGAATTAAGTTGTTTGGGTACCCAGGAGCTCTTCTTTTTGTTTCATGTTTGAATAGCACTTAGCACAATAAGGTTCTAGTCTATTAACAAAACTCTGCAGAAGGATAGACTTACTATTGTGGTACCCCACTTATACCTAGACATAGCATAGCATCTTTTTCATCTTTATCACCCCCTGCTTCACTTTTGCGGTCTCTCTCGTTGCAACATGGCCTTCCAGCCAGGTCAGTTTTAGCCCCACCCCTTCCAGGTTAACAGAAACTCATTAAGTAATTCCAAGTCCTTGGGTCAGGCATGGAAACTCAGTCACCCTTATGCCTTCCTCAAGATTTTGCATCATCCTTATTCCCTTGTGTCAGAGGGGATTCATGCTACATTTCTTGTGGCTTGTAGGGGAACCCAGAAACATCCTCTACACTGGGTTCCAAACCAGGAACCTTAGAACAAACAGCCAATCTGTCCTATCACTCACTTTCCCACTGCCTCCCTGTACTCCCTCCTATCATTAGCCTTTTCCCCTCAGGCTTTTCCTCAGCCTCTTTGTAATAAGCACTAGCTCCAAGGGCTTCTCAGAGGTTTACCTCATGTCCTTATATCAGCTACAGGAGTTTATGCCCGTCCCCAGCTCACCTCCGCCTCCCCCACGCTTCCCGCAAATCAGCTGTTCGCGGGCAAGCCTGGGGTGGGGCGGAGAAGCAAGCGGCGGCTTCGGGCTCAGGCCCAGGGAGGTGGAGCGGGGGCGGGGAGCGGTTCCCCTATGCGCTCCCTCGGGTTACCTGCTGCGGCGCTGGTGCCCCCCAGCCCCAGCTCACCGCTGCTCCGTCTCCTCCACCCTGACCGCGCTGCAGCTCCCCCTTCCCTGGCCTGCCGCGCGAAACCCGGGGGGTGTAGGGGAAATGCGGGGCCGGGGATTTAATGCTCGAACCTGGCTCCCGCTGCCTGCAGCAGCACAGGGGCTGGGCTAGGCAGCTTCCTTTGCCCGCATGCCTGGTGCAGCAGCTTTCCACCCCTCGTGCGTGAAGCGTGGCCCCTGCCATTAATTTCCAGGTTTTAAAGCGAGATGAGGTGAGCAGGGGGATGTAAAACAAGGACAAGAGGGAGGTGCCTTGCGTCTCCGCCGCGCTCCGGGCAACAGGAACAGCCCGCTGAGCAGACGCACCGCTGGCTGAGCGCCGTGTGCCTCCCCAACGCCAGGGGGCGCTGCAGATACTGAGCAACAGAGGCAGTAGGGGGACGTCGCCGGCGCTGCACCTACCGCGCGGACGAGTTGCTTCCTTTCTGCTCTCCCCAGCCCCGTTGGCTTCGCGCTTTGGCCCTCGCGTTTGCCGTCGTGAGATTTCTAACAACGCTCAGGGCGCTAGTGCCTCGCGGGGTTCAGCCGAGGCGGCGGCGAAGGCGTTGGCGTTTCTGGGGCCGGCGGAGGGGGAGGGTCTGAGGCGGTGTTTCCCCCTGAGGGGGGATGGGGCAGGGCCCGAGCCGGAAGGAGGCAGGGGGAGTGGGGAACGTGTAGGGCCGCCAGCGGCTCGCGCTTTCCTTCTCCGAGGCGGCGATGGCTGAAGATGCTGGAAGCGGCGGCGACTCCCTGCAGGGCAGGGGCCCGGACTCGGGCTGCCGCCAGCCGTTGGCGTCCACCTCTCGCGACGGGGCTGTGCCCGAGCACCAGCAGCGCAGGCTGACGGGAGGCCAAGGCCGCCAGCGTCCCCCGGAGACTGCGAACGGGGAGGGCGACGGGGAGGAAGAAGAGTCGGAAGAGGAGCCCGGGCAGAGCAGCGTGAGAACCGAGCCCGATGGGAACCACACGGACAGGAGGATGCTCCGGCAGCAGTATCGTCAGCTCATCAACAGAGTGCAGCGTAAGCCTGGGGACCGCAGCTGCCGTGGGGGCAGGGAGGGTGATTTGTGCTCATACTGTGAGGTCCTGGGTGGGCAGTGACTGGTGCTCCTAGGCGCTAGGGTAATACAAATAGTAACAACAACCAGGAGTCCTTGTGGCACCTTAGAGACTAACACATTTATTTGAGCATAAGCTTCTGTGGGCTAAAACCCACTTCATCAGATGCATGGAGTGGAAAATACAGTAGAGGTATAAATACACTGCATGTGAAAAGATGAGTTGTTTTACCAAGTGTATGGGAGGTCAGTGCTAAGGAGCCAATTCAATTAAGGTGGAGATGGGTTATTCTCAACAGTTGACAAGAAGGGAGAATAGCCGACTACCCTAAGTTCCCTGTGGTACAGCCACCCAGCAGGCAGTTCAGCTGTCTGCTCCCCCCTGCTGCCATGTGCTGCTCCTGCCCTCTGTCTTGGAGCTGCTCCTAGAGACTCCTGCTTGCTGTACAGGGGTAGAACGGGGCAGGGGAGGCTAATGTCAGGGTGTCCCCCTCCCTCCTGCACCTTGCTTACCCCTTCTCCATATAGAGTAGAGAGGGGACACAGACCTTGGGGCAGCAGCTGCTGTGTTAACTTCCTGATCTACTGAAAAAGACAATGCACTTAAGAGTGGGTCAGCTTACTTAAAGGAGCAGCGTGCATCTCTCTCTCTCCCCCCTATGCACAAAGTGTGTGTCTGGCTCTGTCTGTTATGCTATCTCCCCTCGCTCTTGTTTGTGCTGTCTTGTAGTCAGCAGTGCTGTCCTTTTGTCACTATTCTTCTAATTTGTAAAAGTGCTTGACTACTAAGTCATCAATAACAATTCCAGCAGTACCTGGTTTTTTTTTTTCTATTTTTGTTTTTTGTTTCCTCCTGCCCCCTCCACCCCCGAAATCTTCCATCTCCTTCTGACTTGCTTAACTTACATGATTTTTTTTATAAGAGATTGCAACTCAGTTTTAGACTAACTCAGCTCGTGTATGTTTAATAATACACCTCTCAAGAAAAACACCAGTGCTTTGGAAAAGTGTGTCAAGAGCTAGCTAGATGCATGTGCTCAAACCACTTGAACACTATAATGCTGTGAGTAGTCATATAGAATCAGGCATCCAAATATTCCCATTGTGTCTGTGTTTATTAATCTAAACACACGCAGATTTTTGTTTTAACCTAGTGATGGCTAGAAATGAAACCACCTTTATTATTATTATTTGTCTTATCATATAGTGTTTAGAAGCCTTAGTCATAGACCTCGACCCCATTGTGCTGTACAACCTTGCATGTTTTTGTGGAGGTCCTTAATTGCTGATGTTTAAATGCATAAGACAATTGACATATGCCATATCTCTCATGAGCTCTGGTAACTACTTTGACATAGAAGAGGAAATTTAAATTGGATTGATCAGCAAATTACATACAGGATTAAGATCTATTTCTTAACTTTGGAGCTTTTTTAAAATGTCCATGTGCCAGAAATATACTGTAGTTGGTTTGTAATCTCTTTAGGGCTTGTGGGGGAAATCCTAGCCTTTGCATTTCTCTGAGTCTCATTCTATAAATAGGAACTCTTTTTTTGAAACATTCATTTTACAGTACTGAAATAGTCCCACTATCTGCAGTGATTAGTGCTACTGTTTTGATCTGCAAATACGTACAAGTTTAGCAGTAAACGAGAATAGTTCCATTGATTTCACTGGGACTACCCACATGCTTAAAGTTAAGTATGGTCATAAATGTTTGTAGGATGAGGGCCTAGATAAATGCTTACTGTAAAAGGTACTATAAACAGATTTGGAGTATTTTGAATTTGGTGAGGTTTAGCATCAGGCACTGTTAGCTACTTATGGTTAAGGTATAAGTGTTTATTTTTTTGATGTGTACGTGTTTAATTTAAGATTTCACTTATTTGTTGTTCTCTTTTTTTCCCAGAGAATCGTGAGGATATGCTGAGTTCAAAAAGCAATAGTTTGACAGATGCACTACAAGAAGCCAATAAATTGTTCAGTGGAGGTAAGATTAATCCCACAGTCTATTTCAGAAATTTTTGCTTTGAACCTCAAAGCTACCGAAGTGATGCTCAGAATAAAAAAATGTTTTGGTAATGAAATTCTGGTCCAAGTACTGTATGAAAATACTAAAACATGGAAATACAGTGCTCTAATAAATTGGAATGAAGATGGAACTGCTTGAACAGGGTGTGTTGAAAATTTAATCTAGTTATTTTTAGTCCCTCACTACACTTTAAAAAAAAAAAAGGTGACAAACAAAACAGCTAGGAAGGTCCTATTTAATAAATTTAGGTTTATAGTTTAAAAATACAACTGTTTACTTATGCTTCTTTATCTTGGCTCTGCAGCGCAACAGGAGTGAAAAAATAGTGTAAAAACTAATGTTGTTTAAGTAAATAGATTCAGTATACTATATTTGGAGAGATCAAACATACTGAGGTAGAAAATGTAATTTTACGTTAAGGATGGCTTGACGGTGTTTCATGCTTCCTGTTGGCAGTGATTGCTATTTACAGAATTGGGAAATGTTTTATTTTAGAGCAGTCAGCTATCTCTGTACAAAAAAAGAATTGTTTGATCTTCAGAAATTGACTTACAAAGCACATTAGTTCTGATTTTGTTAGTGTAGTGTATACTTTGACATTTAGACAATTGTACATTGATAACCTAAAACTCTTTCTTTTTCTATAACAGTTTCCCAGGCAAGGGAGGCTGCTCTGGATGCCCAGTTCCTTGTTTTGGCATCAAATTTAGGAAAGGAAAAAGCAAATGAGTTGCACTCTGAAATGACAGTATTTGACTCGCCAGCGTTTGCTGAAGATTTAGTAAGTTAAGAACTGCTGACTTGTTAATGTGGCTTGAGATTGCCATGTATGTAATAGAAGGAGAAAATAAATGGGTGTGAAGATTTCAGAAAAAACACTGCTGTTGCATTAAAACTTTGCATAATTTCTGTGAGGTTCTTTAACTTTTTTGCAAGTAGTATAGAAGTTTATCCTAACTTTCTGCTCCATCTACAGTAATTGTTTTAAAGGCTACATTTAGAATCTCTAGTTTTAATAAAGGAAATGTAGCTATACAAATTTAGACTCCAGATGTTACAGGAGCAGCGTCTTACTGCATCAAATGATATTTCACAGCAGTTAATTGAATGAGGTTCTTTACAATAGTGTATTTTGTAAAGAAAAGAAATCTGCTGTTTTGGTTTTGAAAAGCTATACCTCTAATACTTTCAAAACAGCAATGTTTGCTGTTTTTTTCCCCTATTACATTCACTTATTCCTATTTTAACCAAAGCTGTGATTTTCAGTGGAACTTCGATATCTGAATCGTTTGGGTACTTTTGAAGATACTCTGGCTGAAAAGTGCCAGTTTGCCCTGACATTGGAGCAAAAACCCATTTCCTCTTCTTATAAGCCATTACAGTAGCCTAATGAGGAGTTGCAACTTTTTGTCAAAGGTGTAGCTTTGTTGTACAAGAAAACTAGGTTCCATTGCTTATTATTGTCTAAAGGGGGAAGAGGCATGTGATGGTTATACAGTACCTGAAATGTGTTCAGTTGTCCCAGAAATGTGGTATGTTCAGAAATTGTGCTTTTAATTGCCTTGTAAAGTTAAGAAACAGTAACTTCCACACTTGCTGGCAGCATAGAGGTCATGGATTGTATGAAGGCAGAGGCTAAACTGTAGCCTCATTGTTAGATATAGCTACGCAAAGACAAGTTTAACATGCACTGGGCAATGGAAGAAAGCTTGCAAATGAATAGAGGACTTGTGTTGTCATTCTAGCACCGTTAATAAGCATTCATTTCCATAGATATTTAGTTTATGGGTAAAAATAAAGGTGTAAATAGCAACTGAATCACTAGAGAACATATGTTAAGTAAGATAGAAGATAACACAGCATCACTCTTTGCTGCTATGCAGGAAGACACTTCAATTCCTGTCCTCTGAAATGCAGGAAAGTTGTCATGTTGAAGACAGCCGTGGGGCAGTGTCTTTTTAAACAGCCTCCTTTTGGCCAGTCTAAAAAGAGAATTGATAACTGCCTTAGGTCCCATTGATTTCAGTGAAACTACTCACAAACTGGTGCATAACTTTGTCTAAATCTTAGCAGAATTGGGGCTACAGGTCCCAGTTTTGCAATAAGCTCTGTTCAGGCAGATGCCTACACCCATGTAGATGTCTGACGTCAGTGTGGCTCCCATAGGACTGGATGGGCTGCCTGTGTAGAGCTTGTTGCAGGATTGAGGCCTAAAAATTATACAGTGGGGGTGCGGGTAGACACATGAGAAATTATAATTAAGAGAAACTGCTATGTTCCAAGAAGGAACTTATCAGTTTCTTTTTTTGTGATAAAATCACTAAGATGTTGGACCAAGACCAATCATTCTTTCATTTTATAGTTAGTGAATTACTGTATAATCTTTAAAATATGGATTTTTGTCCTTTGTAGTAAAATTTGGGAAGAAGTATCTAAATATTTGAATTTTTGTTTCCGTAGCAATTGACAGTGTGATTCTTTAAGTAATATTTAACTTTAATTGGAAGAAAAGTAAGCAATTCTTGCAGTATTCAAGTAGGGTATACATTATAATGTAATATCTTAGAAATAAGCATCCATTGACTTTGCTTTGTGAAATTTAGATGAAATATCTTTTCCCCCCTTCAATAGCTAACGTTTATGGGCCTAAATCGTCTAGAAGGAGAAGAAAATGATAGCGATGATGAGAGCATAGCTAGTGGATTTTTACCTAATAATGCCTGGCATAAACTGGGAGCAGAAGCAGAAAGATATTTCAGAAGATCTCCTTCTTTTCACTACATGTAAGCATATTCAAGGAAAATGATAATATATGCTGAAGTGCAACATGGCCTAGTTAGTTAGTTCTCAAAAGGACTGACCCTTAGATTATCAATTTTTAGGTAGTACATTGGATTTGAGAGAAGAGAGTAACTTGGGAGTCTGTCAGCAGTCCATAGCAGAGCTCTCTCCTGGCATGGCAGTCAGGTCACTGCACCCTCAGTTGTACCTTCTCCCACCTAGAGGAACTCATGTTCACCGAGGCATTTCAAATAACATTCTCCTTTTTGGAGTCTGGTTTATGAAGTAGTAACACAAAATGAACATAAACCATTTTTTCACTCTTCTGAGGCAAACAGTTCTTCCACTGGACAGGAAGGTCTCATAATTTCCTTTACCTAGTCTTTTCTGCCCTACAGTGCCATCCTTTGCAAACATTCCTTCTTCCCTTTTTGTAATATTTTGCATTTTCCTCATCTGGGAGGCACAGCCAAAGGCATAGGAGAGTTCTCCTCTCTTCCTTAGGGCTTCCCCAGGTCCTGTAAAGCACATTGTGGGCTTCGCTCCAGACCTCCTAGCTGATTGTGTGTCTATCCTGATCTGTCTCTCTGAGCACCATGTAATCCTCTGCAGGATTTTGTAGTTTGAGAGCCTCCCAGTACTTCCTGCTTTCCCAGCTCCTTCCTAGGAAACAATCTGAATCCTGGCAATCATTCCCACACTCCTCCTGTCCTGGCAGTACTGCAGGAGAGTCTTCCTGCTCCCTGCAAGTTTTCCTCTGTGTGAACAGGCACTTTTATGAGGTGCTGCCTCTGGGCTGCTGTCAAATGATCCTTGGTTATCTGACTCAGGCCCAGAAGCTCAGCGTTAACTTCAGACAATCCCAGCTCACCCTATGATAGATCCCAATTTCCCAGTATAAATGAGAAAAATCAGTTTGGTCATCCTGTCTCTGCTAATGCAGTTTCTTCACCCCTACAAGTATAATTTCAGCTCTGATAAAAGGCTGAAGTATTTTGAAGGCCTCAACCAGCTATACAACTTGCACTACAAGTAACTGTTGCAAGTGGTTGTAGAGATGATCATGTGGTCTAACACACTGGATAGTAATAAAAGATGAATGGCATGTTAGGAAGACTAGTAGCTAGTTTACCATTTTAAAACACAAAAAACTATCTGAGATTACAAGTACAACAAGTGCTGACTGTAATTTTATTCTAATGTTATACTGGAAATGATCAAAGATATTGAATGGAAGAAAGTCTAACTTTGATTTATTTGTAAATAGTTGAGTATGGACCTTTAGCTATACCTTCTTTTATATAAGTTTAGGTTTCCTATGGCAAAGTGTGAATATTGAGAAAGTACTGAATTTTTGCTATCTATTGGAGTGCCTTATATTAGAACCCATGTTTTAAAAAATTGGAAGATCTATATCCATTTTTCAGTCCATTGAACATAGTGCCCTATCCTGAGTTTTATTTCAAAATGAGAAGTTATTAACATGTTCATAGCTACAGGCCTACAATTGTAGAAATTAAACAAATGATCAGAGAAAAAATATAAAATTGGAGTATTTTCAGAAAAAGAATCATGGAATACCCCAAAAGCTCAGTTTAAAGAAGATATACTCTGTGTTACTAGTTAATATAAAAAGTCATGTCTCTATGACAAACAGCTTTTGACTTATTTTACTCAAAAAATCTTGGAATAAAATAATGCATTTAACAGTGTATTGATTTATGGTGTTGTAAAGCAGATTGCAAATTGTAACTCAGAACCATTAGTAGTGGCAGTTTATAGGAATCATAGTACATATTAGAAGCTTCATGTTCAGTTTCCTAGCATTATTTTCTATCTTAACCCAGCAAACTGCCCAGTATATTCTCCAGTCTAGTGCATACTTTAAAGTAGTTTTCATACATTCATGCTACTTTTCTACTTGGATTAGGTTGGGGTCTTTCAAGGCTGATCCTCCTGTACCAAGGCAACGGATTGAGAGGCAGAAAAGGAAAGTAGGAACAGAAGAAAAAAGGGCAATGCCTTCTCAGGTTTGTAAAGTAATATTTGTAATAATCATGTTTGACAGCATAACTATCCTAAGTCACTTTTTTTAGTTTGTGAATAATCTGTGTTTTCTCTTCCACTATGGCTTCACTTGAAATGATACAGTGGCACAGCTGCAGTGGTGAGGATTCTCACATTGCTGTAGTTAATCCATCTCTCTGAGAGGTGGTAGCTAGGTTGATGGAAGAATCGTCTTAACTACATCTCTCTGGGTTGTGGATTTTTCACAACTCTCGGAGACTTAGGTGATGTGGTCGAAGTAGGAGATGATTAGGATTTTACGGAAGTATCTAATCTCTACTACCTGTATTTTCCATTCAAGTTCTACCATAAGGGTCCATGTCTCGCACACATACGGAAAAATGGAGATGACCAAGGTGTGCAGTAGTTTCAGTTTGAATTCCAGGGAGATGTTCTTATTCCTCCAAATTGGCTTTAGCTTTGCCATTGCTGCATTAGTATACCTCTCTTTATTATAAATAAGACAGATCTACAAAATCACATTACCTCATTAGTCTCCTGTTAGGAGTAATTTCAGATCTGTCATGACTTTTCTTAAGTAAACGTAGGACCTTTTTGTATCAATATAGGTCCAAGAAAACCTTAAGCAACTGTCCATTTAAGTAATAACAAGTCCCCTCCCTCCCATTAAACTGACTTTTAAAGTTTTAGAAGTTTATGCACAAGCAGAATCCTCCCAATTCCTCACAACTAGGAAAAACAAATGGGCCTTACAATAAGTCCTTGAAATAGATAAAACTGGAACTCTTGAGATGGATTGGAAGAGGGGGGAGTAAGTTTCTAAAGCACCTGCTGACTGTCTCCTTTCTTAAATAAGTGAGCTGCAGTTCAGATACCACTGTGCGTGCAGATGTGGCAAAGAGAGAAAGGTAGTCTTTCAGATAAATATGTTCCAGACATTTGGCATAGTCAAGTATTTTACACACATTGTGTTCAGTGACAGCAGCCTTTTATTACTGTCCTCTGTTTTTTATAGCCAAATGCAACAATTCAGAGCTGATGTTTTTTTTCTGCTTAGTACTAAAACTTGTCACTAAAAGAATGATTAAAAAAATGTAGAAAAATATTTTTCTGTGTAATGTTGGTTTACAGCAGGATAGATGCATGATTCTTGATTTATTTATTTATTTTTTTCAGTTGAAGAAAATGGAGGAATCTCATCAGGAAGCTACAGAAAAAGAAGTAGAGAGGATCTTGGGATTGCTACAGACCTATTTTAAAGAGGATCGTAAGTATGCCTCCAATATAGCTAAAATTTGTACTAATGGAGGTCTGTAATATGATACATTGATTACGCTTTGGAAGCTAAGGAATGATACTCTGCTGCTGCATTAGTAATTAATAGGGTTTAGCATCCCAGTGTGTCCTCCTTTGCTGGGGAGGAGGTTTGGCTTGTAGACTTAAAACTCTGGGCACATTCTAAATTCTGTGTCTCTGCGGTCTCCACAGTGATTGTACTGTATTTATGGCTTTCTGCAGTTGCAGCATTTAGCCTGTGGAGCTGTTGTTTCTGTTTGCAGACTCAGAATGACATGCTTTCACATTTGGAACAATAAGGACTAGAAATTTGATATTTTTAAATGTAAGCTTGGGTTCTGCTGAAACTGATGGACGTAACTAAAGAAATGCAGGTATGGTATATGGCAGTGAACCTGTTCAACTAATCTCTTGATTCTAGTTAAAAATAGGGTATTAGAAAGGTTCCTCTAGTCTTAAATAAATAA
Source organism: Gopherus evgoodei (assembly GCF_007399415.2). Classification (NCBI taxonomy): domain Eukaryota; kingdom Metazoa; phylum Chordata; order Testudines; family Testudinidae; genus Gopherus; species Gopherus evgoodei. The sequence continues at coordinate 19,348,196 of NC_044328.1, read as the reverse complement.
ATAATTTATTTATTTAAACAAGGATATGATAGTTGGCTGCTGTCACAGTTAACTTATGATATATTACAAAGTTAATGTACAGTATCATAAGTTATGACAAATGATGCAAACTGTTGTGAGACCTCATCCACAATACATTTTTTGAGGGGACATTAGTTAGGGCTCTACTTGAATTTCAGCTCGTGTCATTTATGAGATTTTGGATATGTTGAGAATTTTTTTTCTATGACTTGTGTATTGCCTTTCAGTGGGGGAATAACTGAATCCTTCACTGATGGCAACTGACAGCCCTTTTGTTAACGGAGTACAAAATTCCAGATGGCCTTAAGGAAGAGTGTTTTGTGGGGCCTATGTTCTAGAAACCAGCCCTTGGTGTTGAGAGGCTATTCATTATCAAACTGTATTTAATCTTTTATTTTTGGTTATGATTATTTGGATTGTTATGATGTGACAGTTTTCACAGCATATGGATTTCTTTGACTTGCTTGATCTTTGCCAGTCTGGGTTCTGACCTTTGCTACTTGTGGTGCTGGTCAATGATCTTCTCATAACATTGTCAGCATAGCTTTTATCCATCTTTATCTCTCAGTTGCCTTTGTTAGTGTTGATCTTGAGATGGTGGTAACTCTCGTTCAGACAGGAACGCAGGAGTAGATAAGTCTACCTTTCAGTAGCTTCATTCTTTCCCTTCTGAGATCCCAGAGAGTAGTTTCATGCAATTGCTCTTCTGCCCCAAAGATTATTTTGTGTGGTTCTGCAGGATTCTACTTGGTCACATTTCCTGTTAGATGTGTACATGTAGCAAGGAAATATGTGGTGTCTGGATATGATGATGACACCCAGTTTTCTGTCTACATTTTGTCTGATCCAGAGGGCATACTTGAGCATGTGTCTCTGACAAGCTAAATATTTGGGCATGGATGATGGGAAGCTAGCTGAAACTGATTTTGCAATAGGGAGAGATGAAGATGGTAGACCACTGAATCAGCCAGAGGATATAGCAAAGATTATTAGCCTCTTTAAAGGTTGTCACTCAAATTCACTTTTTAGGAATTATCTGATTCCCAACTGCATTTAGATGATATAAATAACTAGGGCTGCATTTTCCAATCTGTCTTGTCAGGAGGTTGCGAACTTTTATGATTTATACCGACCTTTCTATTGTGATACATGACTTTGTCACCTCAAGATTAAGCCATATAATCTCCATGTGGCTACATCTTTAGTTAGCTAAAACTGAAGCTAATGCTGAATGCAGCTCTTCACTTCTTAAGCAGGTGTCTTGCTGCAAACATGCAGTGACAGAACTTGGAATTTGCATTGGCTGCCTCTTGGCTTCTGGCTGGAGATAAAGATGGTGATTTGGACCTGAGAAGCCCTAAATAGCTTGTCTCCTGCCTGCCTTCACCTGAGATTGACACAGTTTGGGTAGTGAGGGGTGTTGAAGCTGGAGCTTACTTGGTATTTGAGGGGGCGCTATTTGGCAGGGCATTCTGAGGGCTGTGGAAGTAGAGCAAGAACTGACAGATTTCAATGCCAACAGTCACCTCTATGAGCAAGAGTCAGGTTAGCTGTAACGCTAATAACACAAGATTTATAGAAGCAAGGATTGTGTGAGGCGAGTGGGAAAGAACTGTGTGAGAAGTTGTTGCGACCTTGTGTCGATAAGGAGGAATATAGACTAGCATCTAAATAGAAGTGAGACAAATAAGATATCAAGATGGCCTGTGTATAAACAAAATGCAGCTGTTGCTTATTATTGTATGTAACAAAAAGTATAAATGCTTGCTGCAATTGTTTACCTGTAGAGAGACCTGCCTAGGAGGGGGAAACCCTGTGTTCTAGCGCACTCTGTCCCTCTATACAATTGCTTGAGAAATAAAGCATCTGACTTTGCTGCACCCAAAACCAAAAATTGAGAACTAAGTTTTTCTCCGACAGGGCCTTTAAACTTTCCAATTCTTTTTCCCATCTCGATTGGAAATAATCTGAATTTGCTGACATCTAGAATTAAGAGTAAGTCTGCTCTTAGACTTAAGTGTGGTGGGAGTGATTCTCAGCTCGAGGAGACATACCTGCCTACATTCCCAGCTTGAGGAGACATACTCTCATCAAGCTAGCATACTAAGAATAGTAGTGTAGCCACAGTACCGTGGGAAGTGGTGTACTCAGGGTGGTCAGCTTTGCCCTGCCCATGCTACTTTGGCTACACTGTTTTTAGTGTGCTAGCTCAATGACAGCTAGTGTGAATATGTGCGCTGGAGCTGGGAATCACCCCCAGTTTCCAATATAGACCTAGTCTAAAAGCCTACCAGTTTGGAAGGCTAAGGTGGATAGGGTTTGAGGGTTTTATCAACTCAAAGGTGTGGAGTTTGTGCTTACTGTCAAAGCAGAGATGAGAATGTTTAAATATTTGTTGTGTGTTGTGCTTGGCTATTTTTTATGCTTGGAGTAAAGAGGTGCAGGCGCTTCCATCGCTGGTCTCCCATTGTTGTTTTGTTTCTGTTATGGATCTGTTTTTTTAATTTGTCATGCATCTAAAATCAGAGAGAGGTGTGTCGGTTTTCATTTTAAATAAACAAATACACCTGTACCCTGATATAACACAAATTCAGATATAGACTCATAGACTTTAGGGTCATAAGGGACCAATGTGATCATCTAGTCTGACCTCCTGCACAAAGCAGGCCACAGAACCCTACCCATGCGCTTCTATAACAAACCCCTAACCTATGTCCGAGTTATTGAAGTCTTCAAATTGTGGTTTGAAGACCTCAAGCTGCAGAGAATCCACCAGCAAGTGACCCATGCCCCACGCTACAGAGGAAGGCGAAAAACCTCCAGGGCCTCTGCCAATCTGCCCCGGAGGAAAATTCCTTCCCGACCCCAGATATGGCGATCAGCTAAACCCTGAGCATGTGGGCAAGATTCACCAGCTAGCACTCAGGAAAGAATTCTCTGCAGTAACTCAGATCCCATCCCATCCAACATCCCATCACCGACCACTGGGCATACTTATCTGCTGGTAATCAAAGATCAATTGCCAAAATTAAGCTATCCCATCATACTATCCCTTCCATAAACTTATCAAGCTTAGTCTTAAAGCCAGATATGTCTTTTGCCCCCACTACTCCCCTTGGAAGGCTGTTCCGGAACTTCACTCCTCTAATGGTTAGAAACCTTCGTCTAATTTCAAGTCTAAACTTCCTAGTGTCCAGTTTATACCCATTCGTTCTTGTGTCTACATTGGTACTAAGCTTAAATAATTCCTCTCTGTCCCTAATATTAATCCCTCTGATATATTTATAAAGAACAAGCATATCCCCCCTCAGCCTTCTTTTGGCTAGGCTAAACAAGCCAAGCTCTTTGAGTCTCCTTTCATATGACAAGTTTTCCATTCATCGGATCATCCTTGTAGCCTGTCTCTGAACCTGTTCGAGTTTGAATTCATCCTTCTTAAACTTGGGAGACCAGAACTGCACACAGTATTCCAGGTGAGGTCTCACCAGTGCCTTATATAATGGTACTAACACCTCCTTTTCTTTGCTGGAAATACCTTGCCTGATGCATCCTAAAACCGCATTAGCTTTTTTAACAGCCATATCACAATGGCGGCTCATAGTCATCCTGTGATCAACCAATACTCCAAGGTCCTTCTCCTCCTCTGTTGCTTCCAACTGATGCGTCCCCAATGTATGTCTAAAATTCTTATTATTAATCCCTAAGTACATGACCTTGCACTTTTCACTATTAAATTTCATCCTATTACTATTACTCCAGTTTACAAGGTCAAGATCTTCCTGTATGATATCCCGGTCCTTCTCTGTGTTAGCAATACCCCCCAGCTTTGTGTCATCTGCAAACTTTATTAGCACATTCCTGCTTTTTGTGCCAAGGTCAGTAATAAAAAGGTTAAATAAGATTGGTCCCAAAACCGATCCTTGAGGAAGTCCACTAGTAACCTCCTTCCAGCCTGACAGTTCACCCTTCAGCACGACCCGTTGTAGTCTTCCCTTTAACCAGTTCCTTATCCACCTTTCAATTTTCATATTGATCCCCATCTTTTCCAATTTGACTAATAATTCCCCATGTGGAACCGTGTCAAATGCCTTACTGAAATCGAGGCAAATTAGGTCTACTGCATTTCATTTGTCTAAATAATCTGTCATCTTCTCAAAGAAGGAGATCAGGTTGGTTTGGTACGATCTACCTTTAGTAAAACCATGTTGTAATTTGTCCCGATTACCATTGACCTCAATGTCCTTAACTACTTTCTCCTTCAAAATTTTTTCCAAGACCTTACATACTACAGATGTCAAACTAACAGGCCTGTAGTTACTCGGATCACTTTTTTCCCTTTCTTAAAGATAGGAACTACGTTAGGAATTCTCCAGTCATACGGTACAATCCCTGAGTTTACCAATTCATTAAAAATTCTCGCTAACGGGCTTGCAATTTCATGCACCAGTTCCTTTAATATTCTTGGATGAAGATTGTCTGGGCCCTCCGATTTTGTCCCATTAAGCTGTTCAAGTTTGGCTTTTACCTCAGATGTGGTAATATCCACCTCCATATCCTCATTCCCATTTGTCATCCTTCCATTATCCCTAAGCTCCTCATTAGCCTTATTAAAGACTGAGGCAAAGTACTTATTTAGATACTGGGCCATGGCTAGGTTATCCTTAACCTCCTTTCCATCTTCAGTGTTTAGCGGTTCCACTTCTTTCTTCATTTTCTTCTTATTTATAGTTTCTGCAGCTGCGACTTAAAGTAATTCCAGGCCTCCTCCGCATTTAGAGCCACAAGTTCTTCAGTCCAATCCACTTCCCTAACTAATTCCCTTAATTCTTTAAAGTTAGCCCTTTTGAAGTCAAAAACCCTAGTCCCAGATCTATTTTTGTTTATCCTTCCATCTAGTTTGAACTGAATTAGTTCATGATCACTCGAACCAAGGTTGTCCCCTACAACCATTTCTTCCATGAGGTCCTCACTATTCACCAAAACCAAATCTAAAATGGCATCCCCTTTTGTTGGTTCTTCAACTACTTGGTGAAGAAATCCATCTGCTATCACATCCAGAAAAATCTGAGCCCTATTATTCTTGCTAGCACTTGTCTTCCAGTCTATATCTGGGAAGTTAGTCTCCCATGATCACACATTTCCCATTAGTGTTTACTTCATTAAAAACATTAAAGAGGTCTCTATCCATATCCAAATCAGATCCCGGCGGTCTGTAGCACACCCCAAGCACTCTCTCAGGGGAGGCTCTAGTAGCTTTCTTTCCCAATGTGATTTTTGCCCAGACAGACTCTGTCTTGTCCATTCCATCACTTCTTATTTCTTTACAGTTAAACCATTGATGTACAATGCTACTCCACCACCTTTTCCTTTATTTCTGTCTTTCCTAAACAGCACATAGCCTTCAATACCTGTACTCCAGTCATGACTACTATTCCACCATGTTTCTGTTATCCCTATAATATCCGGTTTCACTTCCTGTACCAGTAGCTCTAGTTCCTCCATTTTGTTCCCTAGGCTCCTCGCATTAGTGTACAGACATCTTAATTTTTGCCATTTGGCTTCACTAACATTCTTTACCCTGTTAGGCACAGACATTCTACCACCATCATCACCTGTTAGTCTGCTATCTACACTACCCTTCCTCCTTATGCCAATTCTTCTGTCCACGACTGTATCCCCTCTTACTTTGTTTACTTCCCTCTCGAGGTTAAATTCTGGCGTGGAGATCTCCTGGACATCTCCCAACCATCTCCCCCAAATTCCTAGTTTAAAGCTCTCTTAATCAGTTCGGCGAGCCTCCATCCTAGAAGTTTATTTCCCTCCTTACTCAGGTGAAGTCCATCTCGAGAGAACAGTCTTCTGTCCGTAAATGCTTCCCAATGGCCGTACATCCCAAAGCCCTCCTTATAGCACCACTGCCTGAGCCATCTGTTGATCGCCATAGTCTTGTCACACCTTTGTTGCCCTTCTCTAGGAACCGGCAGAATCCCACTGAAGATCACCTGAGCCTCGATTTCCTTAAGCGTTTTCCCCAGTCTGGCATAGTCTCCCTTGATACATTCCAGAGAGTATCTAGCCGTATCATTTGTTCCCACATGAAGGACAATCAACAGATTCTTTCCCGCTCCCGCCAGGATCCTTTTCAGCCTCAGATCCACATCCTGTATCTTAGCACCCGGCAGACAGGACACCCTTCTGTTCTCCCAATCAGCTCTAGTTACAGGCCTGTCTATTCTTCTCAGTAAGGAGTCTCCAGTCATGTACACCTGCCTTTTCCTGGTAACAGTCTGATTCTCCGGTCTATCCCCTGCTCCCACGGGCTGCAAGTCCTCTCGATTCCTATTCACCCTTGCAATCCTCTTCGGGCTTATATTTGGTGTTGCCTCCATTGACTCCTCCCCTCCTCTTGTAGGACTATCAGCTCTTCTCTTTTTCCTTGCCCTCTCTCCTTCAGCGACCACCTGCTGTGCCCCTTCTTCATTTTCCAACTCTGCAAACCTGTTCCTGAGTTCTATTTCTCCTTCACTGGCCCGTCTTTTCCTCTGCCTGGTTCTCTTAGTCACATGCTTCCACCATCCACTTTCCTCACCCAGCAGTCTCTCCTCTGAATTCCTTGGTCCTGCTTCCATCTGCATGTCTGAGCTTATCCCTGCAGCCCCTGTAAAGCAGTGCTCCGGAGAGGTGGGACTGCGCACTTTGGCGGATCAAAGCAAGTTTGATATAAAGCGGTTTCACCTATAAAACAGTAAGATTTTTTTTTGGCTCCCAAGGACAGCGTTATCTCGGGGTAGAGGTGTAGTTCTTTCTGCCACGTTCTGCAGGCTCAAAGGCTAATATTTAGGATAGGAAGAAATCACTTAAACATTTTGCTGTTTTGGCTTCATCTCATGTCTTGCCCTGGATGCTGGGATCCCAATCAGGATGCAGAATCTCTAATTTTCAGATTTGAATGGGGAAACTGATTCAGTTAGTTTTTTATCTTGTTTTTGTTTAAAAGTTTTTTGCATATGCAATAAATATGCTGATTGTGGACACACTTTTGCCAGTAGTATATTGTGTAAGAGCATTTTAGTAGTATCGATCATCTATATTTAAAAAAATCTCCTACTAGACTTGCAGGGAAACACATATGTTTTAAAAAAAGTGTACTTAGGATGCATAACTGAGAGACTTCTTTTAACAAGACTCTAGCCAGATAGAGTTCAGAGCCTTTAATTAAATGTCTTTTGGTCTCCTATCACCCTTTCCTTTCCTTTTAATCCTTTCCAATGCATAGCCATTCCAACAGGGCAGGGCATGTTACCACTTATCTTGCAGGAGTGTTCTTAATCCCTTTCAGTGTAGGGTCCCATGCACTGGCAAAGTTCTCTAGATAAGGGCAGGAAAAGGTCCATTTTAGAACACTGTTTCTTCCATTAATTGAATATTGGGGGTTTCATAGCAAAAGAATACAAAGCATTCCCTCTTCCGAGAAGAATGCCATATTCCTTTGGAGTGGAAGGTTGATCAATATTTGTGATCTCCAAAAACAGCAACAAAAAATTAATGAAACAATGGCTATTTTAACTCCTTTATTTCATTTCAGGTGTATGTGGGGAGTCGGGACGCAGTGGGGAGAGGTTGTTTTTTGTTTTTAAAAAGCATATTACTCCTATTACATTTGAAAATGTATTAAAATTGTTTCACGTGAGAACAGTTAAATATATAACAATTTGCTTAAGCCCTACATAGAATATTATATCTCTTAAATTAGAATTTACATCTCTGCTAGCTTTATGTATAGCATTTGTTTTATAACCACTGTTTTCTTATGTTTATAGCCAATATACCTATTTCCTTCTTTGATTTTGTGATTGATCCAACTTCTTTTGCACGCACTGTGGAAAACATCTTTCATGTGTCCTTCATTATAAGGGTAAGGAGTAACTTGGTCTTCAAATCTTATTTGGAATATACAAGAAAAACAAAATATTTGTTTTGGTTTATTGTAATTGTAGCTGCTGTTTCCACAGTTTTGGCTAGGTGGTATATTTTTGCTTCTGGGACAGGATGGTGTGGGAATACAGGTCTAACATTTGATACTCTGGAGTCCAACTCTGCCAATAAAATTTTCACAAATGCAAATCAAAGTGTTTTGAAATCTCATTCTTTTCATTAGTCTAATAGAGGAGTTTTAATAGATTTCTGATAAAAGACAATAAAGCATAAATGGATTTAGATTGTCACCAGAACCCTAAGATAAAAGTTGGGGTGGATTGATTTAAATTAAAGCTATATAAATCAGCAATCAGGAATTGTGATCTTGTTTTGCATTTATACTTTAGTTACTGTCTTAAAGGTTAATTCTCATTGGTCAGTACTTGTTGCTAACAGGAGGCTACACCATAACAAATACAGATCATTGCTTAAATTAAGAGTTTAACATATAATTTTTTAAAATTAATTTTTACGTTTATATTGTTAGAAAATGGTGAATGATGCTACTTTTTTTTTATTTGCCGGGTTGTTTCAAGCTGCATTTGCATGAAAATCTGTTTGTTTTTAAAAAATTAAATAATATATTTAGCACTTTTTAAAAAAATTATTTAATTTTTTTAATATCTGTTTTGCATTTGTAAGTATGGTTTATGCATTGAGCCTGGGACTTGTACCCAGAAACTCTTGAGATCTAATCCTTGTTCTGACACTGACTCATTGGGTGGACTTGTCCATGTGGTTTATTGTCTGCGTAGATCACCTGTGGGCCACACGCAAGCCATCAGGGTAATCCGCTGGTGGACTGCGAGAGTTTGTTTACATTGACACAGCTGCCCGCAGCTCCCAGTTGCCACGGTTTGCACGACAATGGGAGCTGTGGGAAGTGGCGGCAAGCAACTGGTATAGAGGCATCTGGTTGTGAAATCAGCCATTTGCCACCCACAGAGGTGTTTTGAGGGTTTTTTTTTAGTGTGTGTTTGTAAAGCATTTTAAAGAACTAGAACTTTGTGTAAGCACTTACATTATCTTGACTATATTTTTGTAAATTAATCCTCAATTAATCTGTGAAAGTGCTTTGCTCCTTTTGCCTGATTTCAGACATGAAGTTTGGAGTACCAAGCATTATTCTTCACCTGAATGACATTGTCCAGCAAGAAATAGGAGTAATGCAAATGTGGTGGTGTTTTTTTCTTTCTTTTTTCTTTTTAAGCTGCTGGTAACTATATCAATTTACCACAGTCTCAGAACTGGGGAATATATTGGAAACTGAGTTTTAAGTACAAAAGCCTGTAATCGCTTAAGAAGACCATATTTTCCTGCCCATGTATTTTAATGGATTTAATTCTGTAGTTGACACATTTTTAATTCCAAATGCCCCATTTTTATATCCTTATAACTTCACTTAAGTATTTTGCTTTGGGCTGCAATACCTCAAGTTCCTCTGCTTAAAGTACCCTCTCTTGCAAAGTTTTAGCATATAATTTTATTAAAGTTTTTTTTCAGTGGTTTAAAAGTATCCAATCTAGTTCTCAAATCTTTTCAGGACTACTATGTGTTCAGGTAACCTACTCTTACTTAATTCAAGTTTGTCATGTTTGTAATCAGTGAAAGGTATTTTTTTTCAAATTCACCAAAGAAAATTTGAAAATGAATGAATGAAAATATAGTTTTCATTATCGATTTTAAAATGCATATGGTGTAATGACCAAGGGAAGTATGTCCATACTATATTCATGTTATGCTTGAGATTTTATAGATACATGTTCAGAAGTTCAGTTGTCTCCCTTAGGCTACATCTACACTACAGGATAAATTCGATTTAGCTTAAACTGATTTTATAAAACAGATATTATAGTCGATTGTGCGCGTCCACACTAGGCACATTAATTCGGTGGTGTGCGTCCATGGTCCGAGGCTAGCGTCGATTTCTGGAGCGGTGCACTGTGTGTAGCTACTGTAAAATAATGAGGCCAATAAAGTCGATTTGCGTCCACACTAACCCTAATCCGATATAAGTAATATCGATTTTAGCGTTACTCCTCTCGTTTTGTAGGAGTACAGAAATCGATTTAAAGAGCCCTTTAAATAGATATAAAGAGCAGTGTAGTGTGGACGAGTGCAGCGTTAAATCGATTTAATGCTGTTAAAATCGGTTTAACAGCGTAGTGTAGACCAGGCCTTAGCAACTGTAAAATTGCACTCCTGTGAATATGTAGGAAGTATGTACTGTATTTGCAAGAGGCTTAGTTATTATTGCTCTGATAACATAACTAAGATTCTTGATGTAAGAATGTATGTATATTTCCACTGATACATCATTGCAAAGTTAGTCATATAAGTAAATGAAAAAGTGTAGCCTTCTAAAAAAAAATATTGTCATTGTCTATTTCAATGTTTTAAATCATCCTAATAGTTGTTGTTTCTGTAATTCTAAATCAAATTGTATTGCATTCTAGGATGGCTTTGCAAGAATAAAGCTGGATCAGGACAAACTGCCAGTAATAGGTAAAATACATTTACAGACAAATTACTTAAGCACCAAAAGAGCTTGTGTATTTAGAAGGTTTATAGGTCTTTTAACCAATAGATTTAGGACTTGTAACTCAAGAACTGACCATGACCCATTGCCTTCAGTGGGCATTGCTTCTGTCCCTATGTAGTATCTGCTCTGTAGGCCTGATCACATAACCCTTACTTATTTGAGTAACTGTAGGATTGGGCCATGCATCTTTCAAAGTATTGCAAGCAAACAGAAGCACTATAACTTGCCTTTGTTAAATGAAGAGTCCTTTAAAGATTACGTTAGTTTCAAACCAGTAATATTAGGCTGCGGGACAGCCTCCTCCCTCCCCTCCCCCTCCCCACACACAAGAAAAGGGCAAGGCCCAAGAATTCATGGGCTTTGGTATACAGGTCACTGAAGTTGCTAAAAAGTATTAACTTCAGTAGGCTGCAGATAAGGCCCTATATGAGCTAAGAACATATATAAGAATGGACATACTGGATCAGACCAAAGCTCCATCTAGCCCAGTGTCCTGTCTTCTGACAGTGGCCAATGCCAGGTGCCCGAGAGGGAATGAACAGAACAGGTAATCATCAGGTGATCCATTGTTGCCCATTCCCAGATTCTGGCAAAAGAAGCTAAATTCTGGCTAAAGAAGTATCTTCCAAAAAAAAAAATGGAAATCTAATCCAAGTGAACCTAATAGAAAGAAGTATAAATTATGTCAGGTAAAAAGTAAGATGAACATTAGGAGAGCAAAGAGAGTTTGAAGAGAAAATAATCTGCAAATAACAAAATTCTTAAACATAATAGACAAAGCAGGAAGTCTGCAAAAGGAAGCCTGCAAAAGCAAAGCAGGAAGCCTGATGTGTCTTCTAGAATGCCAAGGAAAAAGAGGGCAATTGAGGATAAACTAAACAATTTTTTTTAGTCTTCACAGAGGGTGATGGGGTGTATCTACCTCAGTCCTTCATTTTGTAGGTAAAGTATTAGTCCTGGAACAAATTGATAAAGAGCAGGAAGTTACCTGCATCAGATAGTATTAATCCAAGAGAGCTAAAAGAATAAGAAGGAAGTTGACAGTGGCAAGCAAAAAATGCAATATCATTAAAGTCAGCTACAGATGACTGGAGAACTGAAAGGGAGCAGATGTCATATAAAAGGCAGTGGGAGCAATCCTGGGAATTACAGACCAGTGAGCCGTACATCAATACCAGGAAAACTATTTTAAAACTAGAATTAAGAACAGAATTATAAACACCTAAATTGTAATATTGTAGGGACAAACAAGTGCATCACTTATAAAAGATAATTGTCTAATCTAGAATTCACTGAGCATGTTGTCAGTCATTAGTAAAGGAGAGTTAGTTGACATGAATTGACAAAATCCTTCCTGAGAGGATACTAGGAGAACATGAGGTGTGAGGTAAAATACTGTAATGGATTAGAAACTGAAATGTGGTAATAAATAGGTGAAGTTTTAACATGGCAAAAGATGTATATTTTGACTGAAACAGTTTGGCAGATTTGGCACAAATTCACTACCAACTACCAAAGTTAGGAGAATGTCTATTGTTTTTTTGTGTAGCATCTGGTACTGATCTGTCAGAGACATAATTCTGGACTAGATGGGCCACTAATTTGATCTGATATGGCAATTCTGATGTTTCTGAAAGGTACTGTAACACTTGACATGCCTTTCTAACTGTATGGGTCCTGAAAATGTGGTATTTTGAACAGAGCCTTCACATGAAGAGGAAGGTAGAGAAAATGACCAGAATGCCCAAGTACGGAACCAAGCAGTCATATCTTTGAGCCATCAAGACTGGAAGGTACAATAGATGACACTCTTTGCTTTAATTGAAATGTAAAGGTTCTCGGAGAGTTGTGCTATTCTATGATGTGAAGTAACAAAGTAGTGCATCTTATGACAAGTTGTGTACACATCTTGGTATCAATACATATTGATCATTATGGACCCTGGAAATCTAGCAGGTACAATCAAATAGTTTCTTTCTGTAGTGAGAGATGGAATGGAGACTTCATTCTAGTGCAAGGGTGCCCTGCCACATTTAAACTGCTTTCAATCTAAGGCTGTCCACTACAAATAACTGGCAATTACTGTACTATGTAAAGGCCAAGTAGATATTAGAAGTAAGTCCAAACTGCTTTCTGTTTTCCCCTGTTACATGGCATTCAGTCGCCGGGGGGTGGTGGGGGCGTGGGGGGAGGGGAAGTGATGTCTCTATTTTATTGTGTCCATAATCTGATTTAAAAGAATGTCCTATGGTGCACAAGATAAGGCTTATTTAAATTCCTGAAGGTGGTATGAAACAATGATAGTGCTCCATATGGCGAAGTGCTAATTGTAAAAGCTGTCATGTATGCACCTACTTTTCACAGGCTGGGTGTGCAGAACTGGATCTCAAATTTAATTTGACTAATAGACCTCCAAGTGATTTTATTTTTATATATACCTTAAGCAGAAAGAGGGTTTTGGCACATGGAACTCCCATGCCTCCTCTTCCTCCCCAAGTTGACCTAATCATTCTAACAAGTGCTGAAATGTGAGAGCCCTGTATATTTCTAATTATTTTGTGCTTAAGTAGTCACAGTAGTGTAAAAAACCTTTTTTTTTTAATCTTACTTTCTCTGATCAGGACATTGTAGAAACTTTTGAAATCACAGAACCTATGATTCCACCTCCTGGTGTCAGCCAAGAAAATGAAAGTAAGTATTTGTCAGAAGACTTCTTCATAGTTCACTCTGTATATTTTTTATGTATTTCAAAGAATTGTAGAGCAATTACCTACGATGCTTGTATAACCTGTAGAATTTAATATGTTTAATGTAAATACTTGAAATTGCCTATTTGTTTAGGGTTTTTTCCCCTTAAGTATACTTTAAAGACCACTTCAATTTAGGTGAGCTACTGTGGATATTGCAAAGTGTTTAATGACAATGATGAGTGCTGTAGGAAAACCCTGAGTGTGACTGTATTCTTTCTGGATCAAAAGTCTTTGCATATAAATCTTCTAAACAGCAAAGAATTGAAATATGTGTATTTGAACATGTGACGGCAGCTAGTTTTTTGGTTTTCAAAACTTCATACTGATATTTTAAATGTAATGCTGTGAATGATCATGGTTTAGTTTATACAATTTTTAATTTAAAAAGGACAGTTGATAATAAGGGATAAAATATTCTAAGGGTATCTTAAAATACATCTATGGAATTTATTTTTTAGGAATAGAATACATGAAGGTATGCATGCATACGACACAGTGGGTATTCACCCATGAAAGCTCATGCTCCAATATGTCTGTTATTCTATAAGGTGCCACAGGACTCCTTTGCTGCTAATACATGAAGGAGCAATGATAAATGCAGTGTAATAAGGTTTAGGTGATATTGAACTGTCTCTTAAAATGTTCTTTATTTCTTTTCTAGGTTAGGTGCCATGAAGAAAAAATGTGTTTTTTTAAAATATTCAGATAAGTTTTATATGTATATACTGTATGATAAAATTTATTTTTGATGAGAACACTAGTTTAAATTCGATGCTTTTTATATAACAAGCTTATTGTATCTTTTTATTTATACATGTCATTTACAGTAGTAAAAGTTGTCATGATACATAAGGCATTTTCATCCTATCGTGATTTTCTTTAATAAAGTCCTTCTGTAATGTTGACTGTTTTTCCAAATTTTTATACAATAAATGTAGACAGGGATGGCCCAGAATACAGACTACACAATGACTGCAACTTAAGTTCCATTTGTGGTTATTAGTGATGATTATTGATACTCTGTACTTGATATGGAGGTGGGGCATACGGGAAATAGGTAGTTTAGAACTCGTCACTGGGAGCTTTAGACAAATGTTGGTGTCACAACTGAAGTGGAATGAGAATGCAATGAATATAAACACCAGGGGAAGAAACAAAAAAGTATTAGATTTTGATCCTCAGTGTAGCATCAGGGGAATGTTTAGAGGCTGTTGGCTTCAGACCTGTTGATAGTAACACTTCCCCCCTCTTTTTTTGTCTTTTTAACTTTCCTGCCTTAAATAAGTTGAGGTAGGTCATTCCAATAACGTAATCAGTATTTTTCTGAAGACAGAGCTTACTTTCTTACAAGGGATATTTTTGATGAGCTTAGGAGTTTTTTCCCTCTTCCCTTCTACTTTGTTCTTTCCTACCTACTTATCATTACTTCTTCTGCTTTGTCTGATGCTGTTCTCGATTAGCACTCTGTTTTATGGTGCATGATGTGCTGAAATACCTTTGCTGACGTAATAACCTCCTCTGCTAGCTTTAGGTATTGTTGCCTCTGGTTTGAACATTTATGGGGAATTTATTGGATCATTAGGTAGATTGAAATAGGCAAGGAAGGCGTTAACTCCCAGGCAGGTTCAATGCAACAATTTCCTGCTTTTAGCAGGGTGCTGCATTCAGGCTCTGATTCAGCAAGCTATCTCTAGTCAGCGAGACACTTCAGCATGTGGTAAGGTCCCATTGACTGTAGTGGACTTAAGCACATACTTGAGTTATTTGCTGAATTGGGGCCTAAGTTTTGAATGGATTCACTTCAGCTACTCATTAGACAGTAGGTGTTCAATGGGGCTCCAGTTCTGATGGGCCTTACAAGAGAAAATTGCAAGTTTCTTGAAATATTACACCTCTTGTGCAGTTGTCTGCCCCAATTTTTGTACAGATTCTTCTCTGGTTTTGGAAATCTTTCACTTTTGCCACGTCTGGTAATGCTCACTCATACTATGTGCTGTTAAAAAAACTCTTTTATCTGTCAGCATTTAACCTGCAACTGTAGAATAGAGGCGAGGAGTGAAATTGATAAAGGATATTAAAACACAGGGAAATAAAGAGTTAAATAGGATAGTGTTTCACTCACTGACATTGGGGGGAAGGGGAAGGAGGAAAAGAATCAGAAGAAAAGGGAAATGAAATAAAGGCAAAAGAACAAAAGTAAGGATGAAACAGCAGTAATCACTTTCTTCTATTGAGATGTCTGTAAAATCCTTAGAACAAGAGGCGCATTTGGTTATTTTAAAAAAAATAAATCACCTCAGTCACAAGTACTGAATGGTTCAAAAGGAACTGTCACCAGGTTTGTCAGATACTGGTCTACCTTCAACTACTAGTTCCTGACAGGTCAAAGCAATTGCAAAATGTAAATAGAGGTTCTTTAATATCCAGTAAATAAACAGCCTTTTTCAGGAACAGGCTAAGATGTACACGGTCATATTTGCATCTCACTGCCATACTTTTCTACACGCAATTCTTGTTAATCTTGTAGGTGACTCAAGAATCTAATGCCCCATTCACCGGCTTGAAGGCCTATCCTATCATAAGCCATGCTGTCAGAAATGGCTCCTGGGTTGGGGTGAAATGAGATGCTCTGGTGGTGAAAAAGAATTTAAGGCTGGGATCAGCTTTGTTTAGCTGCAAGAGAGCTGAGAAACACTGGTCTCTGTGATCATGATGCCATGGTGATTATCAGCTCCTTGTTTCTCCTAATCTTTATTAGGACTTTTTGTATTGAGGCAGTGGTAGAAAGGCACTTAGGAGCCTCATTCCTCAATGGAAAGAGGAAACATTGCTTGTTGTTGCAGTCTGTGTTGTTTGGGCAGAAAATTGCTACTACTCAAAAGAATGACTAAGAGATACATCCACTACTGAAGAATACCTCATCAGAAGAATTGAGATTGAGCATGGAGCAAATCAGTTTGTCTTCAGTTCTACTCTCATAGAAGTTGGTGTGTTTAAGGCTTTAAAGGGGTCCCATAATCAAAATTGCCTTTTGCTGAAGGAGGAGTCAGAAAGAGTCATGAGGGACGCTTGCAGAAGTGGCAAGTGAGGGAGCCAGTGTTGTGCTTGTTATGTTTGTAGTGGCAGCTGTGAACCTCCTGTGAGAACAGGAAAAACTCTGTAATTCCTTTCTTCCCCCATTATGGGGAACCTCCTTAGATTGCCAGGGGCCAGGAGAACAGGCATGTTCAGGGCATGCAGAGCAAGACAGGGCTGAAAATGGGAAAAGGTGGGGTATGTCACCAATACTCCACGTTGGAGGAAGTGAAACTGGAAATGGTCAAGCTCAGTGCATGGCACAACTGCCTTGCAGTGGGTTGAGGGAAACTAATCATGGGGAACTCTATGCTTGCACCAGTCCCATGGTGCTGTGGGAGGAGAAGAGACTAGTCCCACTTTTACAAAAGATAAATTCATTTCACATGAACTTTAATGTGGAATTAAAGTTGCTTATACTCAACTGCTTCTTGGCCCCCACTCCTCCTACCCTTCCCAATATGAGTTTAATTCCAAAAACTCCAGAGTTAGAAAAGGTAAGAGAGAAAGTACAGTCTTTCCCACAAAGGGAGAGCATTACAAGGGGAAAAAAACCTGAACCCACCAGCAAATGTGTTGGAAGACCATGAGATGCATAGTTAAGGTGACATCTCCCCCTAACTCTTAGATATATGTAAGAACAGTAAGTGAAATTTTAGGCATAAATTGATTCTTTTAAGTTCATGTCCCTTTACAGCCCCTAACTTGCTCAAAAATAGCTTTAGTAAAGAGAAAAACCTCTCATAATCATGGCAGAGCTCATGCCTTTAACCTTCTGTGACACACACTTTTTTTATTTTTGTAACAAAGGGCTTCAGTCCTAAAATTACATCTGGTAACTTGTGTTCCTAAAGTGTATCTCACAATAAATAACAAACACTATTGTTTTGATCATCTTGCCCTAAATCCTGCATTTACTATAATTGTGTACTAAACATTTTATTTAGGCTCTACAGCATAGTGTATGCCTATTAGCTAGCTGATAGCTGTAGTAATGGGTTTCATGAAAAGTACCATCTGTAGGTTAACCCTAGGCAGGTGCAATACTGTCTTTGTTTTGCGTAGTTTAAAATAATTGAACAAACACCGAGGCAGGGCTGTGATCTAGCTGAGAAAGTTTTATAGTCTCATGCACCCCTACATCCACCCTGGCTTCCAAGTGATGAATTTTCAATCCCCAGAGCAAGTTCTTGCAGCGGAGCAGCTCCCGGTGCGTTGAACAAGGCGCTCGGGAACAGATCTGCAGAAGCCCAGCGTACTGCACTACCCTTGCCGCAGCTAAAATGATATGATTCCAACTCCCAAAAGGCACGAAATGGGTAAAGCGGTTGCGTCCTGGCTGAAGGCTTGTCGGATAGGGCCCATGCACATGGTGGAGGAGCTACGACCTTCCCCCCCGTGGAGTGGCGCTGCAGGCCGGAGTCCGTAGCCGCGTGTGAGCTAAGCAAGCTCGGGCGGCTCTGCACGATGCACTGTACCGTAGTGGAGTACAGCGGCTGGAAGGAGGGCTACCCGTGTGGCTACTGCGCCTCCGCCCAGGGGAAAGTCTCCACTGGTAAGTGGGTAAAGGGCTGGGCTAGAAACAAGCCCTGCAACACCGGCTCTCGCGAACGCAGAGCAGGCAGCCCCGATCTCCGTGCACTGCCCGCCCGGGAGCAGGGCGCAGCCCTCTCTGCCTGCCGCTACGTGGGGCGGAGTGCACAGCACTTCCGCCGGTGCCTGGGCAGAGGTACAGCCCGCCCAACACAGCGGGGGCATCCCGACCACCACTGGGCTGTGCCGGAGGCCTGACATACCGCTGGGACCCCGTAAGCCGCTCCCGTGCCCTTAGTAAAGAGGACGGCCCCGCCCCCTGTATTTCTACTGGAAAACCTGTGGGCTGCCTTTAGTAAAGATGGCGGAGTTCATGACCGTGTTCATTCCTATGGTGACGCAACCAAGCCGGGCTTGCCCATAACTAAAATGGCGGCGACGGCTGCTTCCGGGTTTCCCCGGGGTCTCTGGTAGAGTTCCAGGCCCGGCGCTGTCCTGAGCTGGTGGGTCAGTGCGGACTGTGGGGAAGATGGCGGCGGCCGACCGCTCCTCGAGCATCGTGGAGTACTTCGGAGGAGAGGCCGGCTACCGCTGCGGCTACTGCAAGAACGTGACTGGCAACCTCTCCCACGGTGCGGGCCGGGACCTCCTCGGGGGCGGGGGCTGGCGGGTAGGACACTGGGCGCGGGGAGATGGAGGAGTAGCCGGGGGGCGGGAGTTGGTTGCTTGAGCTGTTGGGCTGAGGAGCCCCGGGACAGGTTAAAGGGAACTGAGGGGCAGTTGGGCGGGCGGGCCGACCTGGAAGATAGCCTCTGGGGAGGGACGGGTTTGATTCTGGCTGCAGGACAGGGAGAGTTGCCCGTGTGAAGGGGGCCAGGGGAGAAGGAGAGACGTTGGGACTGGGAGAGAGGGGACTTGGGAGCATGGGTGCTGCTTTGTTTATTTTGGGCTGAGGGAAGTGTGGGAACCCGGCACGTTCATAGGTTGGCTGGTGGAAAGGGTAGGCTCTGAGGGTTAAAGATCCAGTAGCAACCTCTTCATATTAAAATACCTTGGCAAAAGCTGTCCCTTCTCCTCTTAAGCCTTTTTGTGAACCCTGCTTCCCCCCACCCCAATTTCTATCAAGCCTGTATCTGTGTAGAGTTTACATGTGTGCTATTCACTCCCAAAAGTTTTTAAAAGATCTCCTTAAAGTAGGCTATGCCACTTTTGGCTGTGGGAGATGTAGCATTTGTGGACTGAGGGAATTTGGCATTCAGATTGATAGGAGAGGTATGGGATGTGTCTGACCTTGCTGTTGACTTGCAACATGACCTTGGCAAGTCCCTTAAAGCCAAAGTTTCAAACCTGGCCTCTAATGTGGGTGCTTCCGTTTTTGGATTCCTAGCTTCAAAGAACATAGTTCTTGACATTCGAGGTGCTTAGAACCCCAACTCATAACTCAGCTCTACTCAGTGGGAGCTGTAGTCACTGAAAAGTTAGGTACATAGGTTTGAAAATGTATCCCCATACCTTTGTGGGCCTCAATTTGCCTATTCTTAACAGAGGAATAATATTTACTTATTTCATAATCAAATATTAATTTTATTTGTGAAAGACTTTCAGCTCTAAAAAGGAAACATTTAAATATTGTTTTTACACTATTAATAGATGGGTATTTCATTATGATCATTTTAATGATTTGTCTAGATGTACTTTTTGCAAGTATAAGTAGCTATTCAGTGTTGAGCAGTGTGAAACTGACAAGAATCATGTCAATTTCATGCAGCAGCTGTCCAGGCTTACAGGGTCTGTACTTGGGGAGTGGCTCCACCATGTGGGCTGCTCATGGCTGGATGCACAACAGGGCTTCTGTGGGAGTTGCTAAGCCATCCATCCATCCTGGAAGTTTAGAAGCCCAGGTATCTCTAGCCCAGGACAGTCAAAGCTGCAGGGCTACCTCAGAGCTGCAAACCCTCTCAGGTCATCCAGACTCCTAGCTGCAGAGCCAGGAAGCTGGAAGCCCTCAGGGTATGTCTGTGCTGCAGTGTTTTTTTTTTTCTAAATAGTTTTCCTTTTAATAGAAATAGACATTGAAACCAAGCAAAAAAAGTTCTATTTGAAACACAAAAAGCTAAAATCTATACTAGGCTAATACACTCTTATGCATATTTTCTCACACACATTCTTCCACCCCAACCATTGGAGTGAGGTTTTCTACCAGAACTCCTTACACTATAGGGGGGGAATTCAATCAAATCAACTTTTCAAGATTAGCCATAATTTCATGTATGACTAACAAAACAAAAAAAAAAAGACAACTTTCAGTTTTCCAAAATAATTCAAATTATCACACAATTAGTCTCTTACTTTTTAACAAAGAACTTCACCTATAATTGGTGGGAGTTGTATCCCAGCCTGGGTAGACAGACTTGAACTAGTAGGGCCTGAGCTATTGAGCTAAAAATAGCAATGTGGACATTACGGCTCAGACTCTCAAGCCCACCCGACCCCGTAGGCCTGTGATCCTGAGCTGGAACATCCACGTAGCTATTTTAGCATGGTGGCTTGAGCTAGACATAGCCTGAGTCCCGTCTTGAATTGATGTGACAGGTTTGGTCACAGAAACCCCCTTGGGACTGTCACCTCATGTGCTGAATTTGCCTCTGAGCCCATTTTCCCTGCCAGCTTCGGATTTCAGAACCCTGCCTTGTTGAGCCACACTAGCCATCTGCAAACATGCCCCCAAAACTGCAGACTTTGGGTGATCTGCTGAGCAGTTTCTGGTTATCTCCAGCGCCCAGACACTCAGCTCCCAGTGGGATCCAAACCCCAAATAAATCCATTTTACTCTGTATAAAGGTTATACAGGGTAAACTCATAAATTGTCCGCCCTCTATAACACTGATAGAGAGATATGCACAACTTTTTGCTCCTCCAGGCACTAATCACTTGCTCTGGGTTAATTAATAAACAAAAGTGATTTTATTAAGTATAAAAAGTAGGATTTAAGTGGTTCAGAGTAATAACAGAATAAAATAAGTTACCAAGCAAAATAAAACAAAATACGCAAGTCTAAGCCTAATACATTAAGGGTATGGCTACATTTGGAATTTCAAAGCGCAGTGTGAGTGTAGTCAGAGCGGCAGCGCTGGGAGAGAGCTCTCCTAGCGCTGCATGTAAACCACATCCCTTACGGGTGTAGCGTGCAGCGCTGGGAGCCGCGCTCCCAGCGCTGCTGTCCTGATTACACTGACGCTTTACAACGCTGTATTTTGCAGCACTCAGGGGGGTGTTTTTTCACACCCCAGTTGCAGCATTGTAAAGTGTGAGTGTAGCCAAGGCCTAAGAAACTGAATACAGGTAAATTTCCCCCTTAGAGATGTTCCAATAAGCTTTTTTCACAGATTAGACTTCTTCCTAGTCTTGACCCAATCCTTTCCCCTGGAACAGTTCTTGTTAGTTCCAGCTCAGGTGGTAACTAGGGGATTTCTCATGACTGGCAGCTCCTTTGTTCTGTTCCACCCCCTTTTATAGCTTTGGCCCAAGGCAGGAATCTTTTGTCTCTCTGGGTCCCACTCCTAAATGGAAAAGCACCAGGCTAAAGATGGATTCCAGTATCATGTGACATGTTCACATGTTCTGTGAGCCCCCATCTATTTTGCCAGGACTGGTCGCACATATGCAGTGGAGGCTTGAAGGTAAACAGAGCCATCTATGCTTAATTGTCCTAGTCAATGGGAGCCATCAAGATTCTAAACCACCACTTTGCATAATTACAATAGGACTTCAGAGTAATAGTTCATATTTCTAGCTTCAGATACAATAATGATGCATTCATTTAAATAGGATGAACACACTTAGTAGATCATAAGCTTTGTAATGATGCCTTACAAGAGACCTTTTGCATAAAGCATATTCCAGTTACATTATATTCACACTTACAAACATCTTTTTATAAAACATGGAGTGGGGCTTGAGCTTTTGAGCTAAAGATAGCAATGTGGACATTATGGCTCAGGCTGTCAAGCCCACCTGACCACGTAGGCCTGTGACCCTGAGCTGGAACATCCATGTAGCTATTTTAGCATGGTGGCTTGAGCTAGATATACCCTGAGAGTCCCCTCTTAAGCTGGTTCTTAGCCCTGTGTTCCCCAACCTTGGCTTCAGTCCCCTTAGTGGGACTGCCACAGACTCTGGCTCCTCAGCAGCACACCAGAAAAACAGGCTGGCTTCTGATGGAGTTTTTCAAACCTGAGATGTTTCCGTGAAATATTTCAGATTCAACACATTTGCATTTTCCTTTGAAACTGTTTGGCTGGAAAGTTCCTGACCAACTATAATGCTTCAGAACCAGAATTCCAGGATCCCCACCCAAGAAGACAGCATTATATTCATACAAGTAGTTCTGCTGTTTTTAGGTAGACTACTCTTCTGAGTAAGGGCTTGTCTACATGGGAAAGTTATACTAATATAAACTAAGCTGTGAATTTAAACTGATACACATGTGTGGACATTCTTGTTTTGGAATAAGAGTGGCTTTTTTTGGTTTAGCTTATGCTGCTTTGGAAGGAGTTTAAGATTACAGCGCCCCCCCAAAAAAAAAGAAAAAAAGAAAAAAAAGAGAACCAACTTTATTCTGGAATTATACTGGTATAACTGGTTAAACTTTCCTGCGTAGACCTACCTTAAGGATCTGCAAGGTTAGGCCCTATACTGGAGTAGCAGGAGCATGTGGTCATTTTCTGTGCACTTGACCTAATCACCTGTACAGTTCAGGCCATTTTATGGTCTATCTTGCTTCTGTTGGCTTGAGGAGTGCTCTATTTCTTGCGTTCAGAGTCCCATTGTCAGGTGATATGGTACTAATTCTTATCTTTTCATGTTGGGAATGTGGAATCCTGTTTTAAAGTTTTTATCAGAACCATCACTGCAGTAGATACCGCCGTAACTGATAGCATAGTAGGCACAGGAAGAAACTTGGATAATTCCTCCCATTACTGTGTGCCTTTTCATCTGCATTTTGTTTTGCCATTTCTTCTCGAGTTAAGGAGCTGAAACTCCTGGTATAAATCTGCAACAGGTGACCTTACAAATATATCCTGAGCTACTCACATCTAAGAAGTGGGGTATTTTGCTCCTAGCCTTGAATGGCATCACCTTAAAATTGGGGAACTATTTGTGATTGTCTCTTTCAGACATTTGTCAGTGGGGAATTTGGAGAACTAATAAATATAACCAGATTATAAAGTCTGTTCTACATTTTATATGGATGTGTTTGAATAAAAAGCTAAAATGACAAAGCACAAGTATTTTAATGCACTTAAACACAGTGACTAATTGACAGTAAAATGTTCTAAATTTAAAATAATTGGATGATTGACTTTCAGTTTTACTTCAGTCCTGTTTTCCATTGCCTGTTTTGAAATCGTCTCTTAACAAATTTTCCTTTAAGTTTTTTGTCTCTTTATTCATTGAAATGGTTAATATGAAGTTTAGAAATACAAGGAACTGTTTCTCCTAAAAATTGTGTTAGAAGAAATCCCAAATTAATCTTTTAGATTTAGAATAAGCTTTAAGTAGAAATTGCTAAATTTCAATGTTTTAAATATAACTGTGACAGTGACCTGTTGTTCATTACAGGCATGTGGGCGCATTCAATGACTGTTCAAGATTACCAGGATCTGATAGACAGAGGATGGCGAAGGTAAATTAAGAAAAACAATCTTCAAAGGGATGCTGTCATTTTAAGCTTGGTCCAAAGTTTATATTTTGTTTAAGGAAGAAAAAGCTTTCATAATACCTAAGATCAATAGAATTTTTCACTAATTAGATAGAAAAGTGAAAACAGTTTTATATTTAAACAAATATACACATTGCAGCACTGAGGAACTGAAGATGATTTTCCTTGTCCTAACTGATATACATGTAGTGTGCAAAAGAATAAATTATGGCAAGTGAATTCGATTTTCAAAACTTTCACCAACATAGGTGAATACGTATTTGTTTCTAACATACTGTTTTTAAATTATGTCCATTTGAATTATCCTTAATACAAAAATACTTAAATATTTAACATGAGGCCTACTTTTTCCTTTGGAGTTTGTGACACTAGATGACTTCTATCCGTTGACTAAGACTTGAAAAAAAGTGGGTGCCTAAAGTCAGGCTTCTAATCCTGTATTTAGTCATTCAAATAAATGACTGGGTTTTTAAAAGTGCTGAGCACCCAGCAGCACCTGTTGACTTCAGTGGGAGCTGCTGGGTACTCAGTGCTTAACGAAAATCCAACTATGTAATCAGATGACTAAACATGGGTTTAGGAGCCTAATGTTAGGCAGGCACTTCATTATTATATCTTGGTGTTTATGTTTTAGAACAATACTGAAGTACTTTATATGTCTTGAAAATGTTACTCTAATCCAGATAATCTGTAATTGCATGAGTTGGGTCAAACTGGAGAAAGTTCTTTTCACAATTCCCTCCACCCCCTTCAAAGTTGGAAGATATGGATGTGGTAGCCACCAACTCTAGCATCTCCCTGCATGGAGAAATGAATGAAGAGTGTCATAATCTTTAAAAACTGAAATATTTAAAACATATCTGTAACATTCCTGTTATGAATGATATGCAATAATTTATTTGTACAGTATGCATGAAAGAAGAAAACATATTTTGTTCAAAAAAAGTTTCAAGTACTTCTTGTTAGTAAATAAGAGAACTGCCATACAGATATGATTTTTATTCATGTGTCAGCTCTCAAAACTTTCATCAGAGAACTACTGGCCAGAGGCTAACCCTTCTCACTAGCTGCAGATATGAAAAAATACCTCATTGAGAATCCCAGCTCATGCTCCAACTATCAATAAAAGGGGTGTATTCTAGAACAGTGGTTTTCCAACTTTTTTTCTGATGACCCAGTTGAAGAAAATTGATGCCCGTGACCCAATGGAGCTGGGAATGAGGAGTTTGAGGTATGGGATGGGCTCTGGGCTGGGGCAGAGGGTTGGGGTTCAGGAGTGAGGGCTGCGGGGTTGGGCTGGGAATGAGGGGTTCAGGATATGGGAGAGGGCTCTGAGCTGGGGGTGCAGGGTCTGGGGTGGGACTGGGAATGAGGGGTTTGGGGTACAGGAGGGGGCTATGGGTTTGGGGGGGCTCAGGGTTGAGGCAGGGGATTTGCTGCGACCCAGTACTGCTCTGCGACCCACAGTTTGAAAACCACTGTTCCAGGATTCTTACCAAGGTGCTATCCTTGAGTATTTTTGTAGATGCCATTTTTTGTATCAAACTTTGACTAGCGGGGACGGGGTAATAAAATTTGAAGCTGAATTTCTGTATTTGAAGAAAAAATCATTGTTTCACCTCCTTCTGTCCCCTAACCCAGAGTCTAGTGGTTGCTGCAAGGAGGAATGCTACTTTACCTTTTCCCTAGCTTCTGTTGTTTTGGTTTTCCTACTCTGTGGATACCAATACTTGCTTCCACAGTTGCTCATAGTTTCCCCAAGGAGCAGTAGCAGAAGTATAGAATTGCCATGATCCTGATTCTTGTCAGTTTCACTGTTGTCCAGGTCTCTACAGTATTCATGAAACTGACCATTCTAACTTGTCAAGTCATTCCAACTTGACTTGGTTGTGGCTTGCAACAGCTGTGAGCAAACAGATGACTTGGAGGTATAGGTCTGGAGACTCAGATATACAGTCCTGTATCAGGAAACATCTGCAATTATAAGAACTAGGCATGTAACTTAAAAAAAATAAATAAATAAAAATAGGAATCTCACATTGTGTAGAAATTGTTAGTTTAGGACCCTCCACTCTCCAGGATAAGCTTCCATAGTAATAGGCAAGTAGATTTTTCAAGCCCTATTCTGCTTCTAATTACAGAGAATTGGGGATCACTATAATTTATATTATAGTTAAGACACTTTTTTCAACAATCGGGTAGGAAGGGGTTGAAAAGTTTGATAGGGGATGGGGCTGCATGATCAAGATAAGAGTTTTTCATAGTAGTGTTTCCAGGCCTCAGATGGCATTATTGAAAGACTTAAATATGACCTGATAAATTTAAATGTGGAAGTGCTTCGATGTAGCAGGCTGGTGAAAATGCTAAAGTACTTGCTATTTCAGTTTTGTTACTCTATTCAGTACAGGATTTTCATATTTCTTGCAGGAACAGTTTTATGTGTTTTTAGAACAATTTAGAAATTTCTGTGAATGAATTTTGTTTTGTGCTTATAACAAACATCATTACAAGTTTAATGAAGTATTTTATTATAATTTTTAGAAGTGGGAAGTATGTCTACAAGCCCATTATGAATCAAACGTGTTGTCCTCAGTATACAATAAGGTAAGAGTTTATTCCATGTGAATAGTGCCTTTAAAGCTGTGTTACAGATAAAAGGAATAATTTAAAACATGACAGTAATGAGAAAAATCATAACATCTAGGGCCACATGTTTAAAAGTAACTTGGCTTGATCATTTCCAGTTGAGATCGTGGTCATACAAACATGGTTATCTGGGGTGTTTTAGTTCCTTCTGCTTAAAATAATCAGTTGGATGGTAAACCTATTTTTGAATGGTATTGTGTTCTTTGAATGTTAAATAAGACATAAGTGGGTTCGTGCTAGCTACGACAGGCTTCATAATCTCTTTCTATTTTCCTGCACCATCCAGTCATGAATGCATCCTGGCCTATTTCATCTAGCTTGCCAGCTCAGAGCAGCAGTTACGTGAAGGCATACATGAAATGAGTTGTTGGTTGCAGACTGGCTCTTAATGGATGTCTGCATCCTACATGCAGTCTTTTTAGTATCGTCAAAAGGGAATACTGTGGATTGAATAGTCATGGAGAATGAACTATCTTTACTTCTTGAGAATGGTGGTGGATAGTATCAAGGAAGCTGTTCTTTGGATAACTGGATGACTCCCAATAACTTCTTTTCTCAAGCAATAAAACTCGCTTTATATTTTTTAACGAGAATGTACTCCTTTATCCATATACAGTTGTAAGAGTGTATAAAGGTGCATATTGTAAAGGCATCCATGTAACATAAGGTCAGCAAGTTGAAAATAATCCTTTTAATAAGTAGTTGAGCTAGTCGTTACAAGAGAATTTAAATAGACAAGAAATGAGTTATAGTATTTGATACAACTATTCATTTTTCTTTATTATAACTTTCTAGAGTTCTTCATTTTCTTTTAACTATATTTCTTGTAAAAAAAATGTAAAAATATTTGATTTCCCATTTTAGATGTCGACCTTTACATTTTCAACCTTCCAAATCTCACAAGAAAGTTCTAAAGAAAATGTTGAAATTTCTTGCTAAAGGGGATTCTTCCAAAGTGGCTGGTGATGGTAAGAAATTCTTGGTCATTGAAAAAGTGTGAGGATTATTCCCACAGAAGAGCTACTGTAGCCTACTATGTTTTTAGAAATAGTTCAGGCCCTGAAAGGGGCTTTGAAAGTTTAATGGGAGGTGTGGGGTAGGTAAGAAGTACTCTAATTTAAAAAACCAAAACCAAAACAAAAAGCTAAAAACAAGATAGAGTCTAGCCTCAGTGTTTGTTGGTTGGATTCCAAATACTGTATCTTTACAACCTGCCCTACGTTGGCTACATTGCCCTAGGAGCAGACTAGGAATGAATTGTGACAATTCATCCTGTGCTACTTCCTTTTCTGTCGAGGAGTAAGATTAACTTTTTTTTTTCATATAGCAGCTTGCTTCCCCCACCATGCACCTGGCCACTCTCTAGCTAGAGGAGTATCAGGCAAGCCTTGTCTCATCCCTGTAACTGAAGTTACAATCTGAACAGGATCAATGGAAGGGTATTTGAGGGGCCCTTATTCCCATATGTGATTACAAGAGCCCCTACTCAATAAAGCTCTGAGAAATTTAAAGAAAAACAAAACTGGCTAATTTTTTTGTGAGCCTTGCAGTTATTTTGTGCTTCCTCTATTGGCTTTGCCAAAGCAGGTTATTAGTATGAGTATCTTTCTTGTTTGAAGTGAGATTAGTTGCAGTTGTTCCATTTTAAGAAAGCAAACAGCTGTTATCGTGGATGTGTGGCACAAAGAAGACATTTGATTTTTCAGGCTTCTAAGAGGGTATTGCAAACAAACAATAAATATCTTTTTTTATGTTGGAAAAAACTTGTAAAATGGGGAAAGTGCAACACAGTTTTGGATGTTGCCATGAGCAGAGTGTGAGCTATAATTTATATAATGAAATTCAATCACACAATTTTTTCTATGCCATTTAAGCTTCTTGTTGGCTAGGCAGAGGAAAATTGTAAAGATGGAGAGGATATGTAGTGCTGTGCATGTTGGAGTCTCTATGACAGCACTGGGCAAGGTATTGTGGTATTGGAATGGAGAGTATTATTTTATTGGTGTTTGCCAGTGTACATGAAGCACAAGTACATGAATCTAATTCTTACAACCAGGGCCGGCTCTAGGCACCAGCTAAGGAAGCGGGTCCCTGGGGCAGCAAATCTGCAGGGGTGGCACTCCATCCGTTCCTGGGGTGCCACTCCGAGTTTTTTTGTTTTTTGTTTTCCTTCTTCTTTGCTTCGCCGCTTGGGACGGCAGAAAAGGTAGAGCTGGCCCTCTCACATGAGTTAATGCAGGCTCCATTCCCATCAATAAGATAGAATAGCAGTCGGAGTTATAAGTATAAGATTTCAGGCCTAAATCTGCTTCTGAATCTGAGTTTCCCTTCATGCTGTGTATATAGGCCCCCAGCTCGTTCGGAAGCTGACTGACTATCTTGGGTGGGGAGGAGAAACATGATTGTAAAACCAATCCTAAAAAGTGGGAAAAAAAGACTTTTCTTGAATATTTTTATTATAATCTTAATTGTTACTCATAACTAAGGTCCTACTTAACTTGCGATGCTGAGGAAATTGTGGATTCTGCAATATTAGGCTTCAACCGCAGTTTTGACAGTGGGAGCCCTGCCGTGTGTGTGGGACTGACAGTGGGAGTCCAGGCAGCCCGGGCCCTCGCTCTCAGCCCCGGTGGCTGACAGCAGGAACCCCCCGGCTCTCAGCCTCAGGCAGCTGACGGCAGAAAATCACGGAAAAGTAATAATGGACTTTATTACCACAAATAATAAGGTCCATTATTACTTTTCTGCATTTTTCCCTGGCTTGTCTGCAACTCAGCCGCAATTTTTTGACAGTCATCTCACAATTCAAGTAGGGCTTTACATGTGACATTAAAAGGTTAAAAAACCAAAATCTGGAAGTGATTTTTAAGTGGACTGTCTCTTTAAGTGTTGAATAAAAATCCAGTGATATATTTTGTGTTATGTAATTGCCAAAGACAATTATACCCACTGTCCCTCCCTTCTTTTTTACATGTTACTATTTCCTATCTTGATATTCTGAAATTGATTGTGTCAAGATCATAACTGTCTGCATTCTTGCTAGCTGTTGTAGCTTCTAAATGATTTGGATTCACATGAATGTTAATATAATAACTTTGGTGTGGTATGGATGTGGATTGCCTGTCTGACATTGACATTTTGTCATCTGTCTTAGTTACAGAAGAACCTATGGATTCCCACAGAGAAGACGCTGTTGCTTGCAGTTTTGTATTAAAAAATGACTCTGACATCAGTCAATCTGAACTGAAACCTCTAAGTGTGGAGGAGACGGAGAGGGTGGAGACTGAAGATAATAACGAGGAGGAGGAAATGAAAAAAGGAGTAACTATGAAGAAAGTGGAGTCAGAGCCTCCCCAGACATGTGTGGATAAAGACAGCACAGGATCTGGTGAACGATCAGATTCAGCTAAACTTGTTCATACAACACCTAAACCAGGTAGCCAAAGTTTCTTTATTTGTCCCTCCCCCTGCTTATTTTTCCCTTCATATTAGTTTTGTTAGGGTGTTATACCTTGGCTGGTAAACTTAGGGCTGTTCCTCTTTATTTCTGATGCCCACAGCTGCCCAGGGAACTACTGTCTGTAAATCAATATATGGTGCATATTGCATGACTTTTTAGTGCTCCCAATATTTTTCCAGTTCATTTTGTTCAGTTCATTGGAGCCATCCAGCAGGTATTTATGTCCATGGCTGCTAGTTTCTATGGCTTCCAGTTCATGGAAGCTTTGAGAGTCATCTAGGCTCTCCAGCCAAATAGGCAATTGATAAGTCTCCCCTCCTGAGCAGCAATAGAAAATCAAATTAGTGTCTAAAAAAGTGGACTTCATTACTTCCCTTCATGAAAACTAGTTAGCTAAGGGTTGTCTTCCTTTAGGTGGTATGTCTAGTTATCCTCTAAATTATTTTCTCTGGTATAGTTGCCTGTCTTATTGGTGCACTTTTATAAGTTCTTTTCTTCTTTTTAGGGCTTTTATGTTTCTTACGCACAAAAAACATCATTTGTATATATCCAATGGACTAGGGTTGTAGTTTCCATTTTCTGTTCAAGGACAAGTTGGGGATACTTTGCTGCAGAAGCAGAATACTAGTGTTTTTGCACTCCAGAGAAGGATAACTTTGCCTTGGCCTTGAGCCCATGGAAAAAGCCTCTATAGAAGTGCCCCTTGGCTTGTTTCATGTGTTTGGGTTGTAGCCTTATTTTTCTTTGAGAGACTTAAAGATTTAAAAAAAACCCACCCTACTTGACAGTAAAATGTGAGATAATGGAACTGTATTTTTTTTATTGTATGTGTAGTATTTGCATTTCTCTTCTTTTATACAGCAAAAATAGACATTTTCTAGTTCCTTTCACTTTCACAGACTCATGCCTTTGGACAATGCTGGGGATTTTGTGTATCAAACACTGCACAGGAATTTTTGCTAATAGAGTTTTTCTTTGGAATTAAGAAGCAGAATAGTGGAGATATTTTTAACATTTTTCGTAACTTAGGGGTAGTTTTGCATTTTTATCACATATTTGCATTTTATCAATCTCTGAACTGCCTTCAGATATGTTGTTTTCCAAAATATTCACCTTTCAAGGCAGAAACTAAGTATGAGACGTTTATTCCTAAAAACAAACAAACAAACAAAAACAAAACAACAAAGCAAGAAACAACAAATTGTGCATTCTAAAGGAATAACTTGAACAGGAGTTCTTCCATGCTGAACTCTTCTGTTTATGGGAGCTGTGATATTGCTTACTTTGGCAAAGGAGCCAGGCACTTTATAGCTCACGGACTAGGTTTTCTGAAATGATCAACCCCCGTGATGAATTGTCTTTATTAGAAAAAAGGGTGCGTTCTTACTCCTGTTAGTGAACACATGCTAACTATATTGGGTGAAACCGTAGTGAAGAAAGACAAGGCAGTTGGTAGTTTTCACACATGTTGGCAGGTAAGTGTACAGACTATGGGGGAGCCTAGAGGTTAGCTTTACCTGAAAACGTGTGTGAAAACTACACACTGCCTTCTCTTCATGAATTATTTCTTACATTAGTTAGCGACTGGCTAACGTGAAGTAAACTAAGAATACACCATTTTCTCCTAGCAAAGACTCACCCAGAGAGTGCCAGATTTTCAATGACACAACTCCCATTTAAGCACCTAAATGAAAGTGCCAGACTTCTTGTAAAAGTGCTCAACAAGAGCATTGGGAAAGCTGCTTGTTCAGCACATCTGTAAATCTGGTGCCAGATTTCTAAGACTTGTTAGAATATGGTGATTGCGTTTTTAAAAGAGTAAAATACTTTTCTACCCCCTTGTGGACATTTTACCAAAAAACAAAAAAACTAACTGTTAAAAAGACAAAGCTTTGCCGTAAACTAAGTGAACTGTTTTCCTAGACCTTGAATGCAAACTAAATAGAAATTAACAGCAGATGGCAGCCATGAGTAAAGATTAGTATAAATTGCCTTTTTTTGAAGTCAAGGTACAGTCCTCAATTTGTATAAAGAATAACATTGTGTGACACTTTTTAAACAATATAGATGCAGATACAGGAAGTTTGAAATGTAATGTTTGTATTCATTATTTCAAAAATTAAGCACATATTTTAGAAACAAATATCCGGTGCTGTCCTTCTCCTTTTTGGCAAGGCTTAAATAAAATATAAACGTGAGTTACAAACCCACCAAATCTTATTCAATATATCTATAATTTTAAATGTAGTTAGTGTTAAAGGTTACTTCTCTCAATCTGGAAAGTTTTAAACTAGATGTTTAGTTTTTGCCTTGGAAAAAGTTGATGTTTTCCATGATAAAATTTGTTTATGTAGAAATAAAAACCTCTTTACATAAACAGGTCATTGTCCTACAGAATAAGCGGTCTGTTTCTGCACATTTTCATAAGGAAAAAAGGTTTGCATATTTATATAAAAAAAGTTAAACCAATGAATTTATTCCTTTGCACGGCCGGCCCACAACATTTTGGCACCTAAGGCGGGGAGCTCAAATGATGTCCCCATGCCCTCTCGCTTGGGCCAAAACTTTGAAAGGTCTCAGTTCTGCCTTCTTCCTGTTCTACTTCTCTCATGGTACTGCTCTGCTACCTACCCCAATAAAGGAGAACTAACAACTTAAAATGCCTTGTTAAAATTTTTTAAATAACACTTAACTTTCAAACACTTGAACAGCAAATGTAACTTTTCTTGTCTGCCTAGTCTGCCTAATAAACACTGGCATTTTTCTCTGTTTGAATAATCAAAGTGGTGCTTTCCATGCCTTCTTGGTTGCAAAGATTTGAACTGCTTCCTGAAGGTCCATAGTCTGGGCCAGCTCATACTCTATTGAGATGGTTGCAAGGCCGACCAGCCTCTCCTGTGTCATTGGGTACGTCTACACTACGGGATTATTCTGATTTTACATAAACCGGTTTTGTAAAACAGATTGTATAAAGTTGAGTGCACGCGGCCACACTAAGCACATTAACTCGGCGGTGTGCGTCCATGGTCCGAGCATAGCATCGATTTCTGGAGCTCTGCACTGTGGGTAGCTATTCTGTAGCTATCCCATAGTTCCCGCAGTCTCCCCCGCCCCTTGGAATTCTGGGTTGAGATCCCAGTGCCTGATGGGGCAAAAATCATTGTCGCGGGTGGTTCTGGGTAAATGTAGTCACTCATTCCTTCCTCCGGGAAAACAACGGCACACAATCATTTTGCGCCCTTTTCCCCTGGATTGCCCTGGCAGACACCATAGCACAGCAACCATAGAGCCCGTTCAGCTTTTTTTTTTACTGTCACCGTATGTGTACTGGATGTCGCTAACAGAGGTGTTACTGTAGCGCTACACAGCAGCATTCGTTTGCTTTTGCATGATAGCAGAGACGGTTATCTGTCGTTCTGTACTGTCTGCTGCTATCATGGGTGCCCCTGGCTGAGGTCGGCCGGGGGCGCAAAGGCAAAACTGGGAATGACCTCCCGAGTCAATCCCTCCTTTATGGTTTCTAAAAGTAGAGTCAGTCCTGCCTAGAATATGGGGCAAGTGTATTAAAGAACCAGTGTATCAGAGAGCACAGCTGCTCCGTGTCAGATCCCGCAGAAATGATAAGCTACGTACCATTCACGGGGGGTGCCCCTGCAACAACCACACCCGTTGCTTCCCTCCTCCCCCAACCTTCCTGGGCTACCGTGGCAGTTTCCCTCCCCATTTGTGTCATGAAGTTATAAAGAATGCAGGAATAAGAAACAGTGACTTGTTAGTGAGATAAAATGAGGGGGAGGCAGCCTCCCGGTGCTATGACAGTCCAGGCAGGACATTAAGCGGTGCGGGGGAGAGGAGCCCAGCATGCCGCTGCTATGATAGTCCAGGCAGTACAGAATCTTTTCCTTACACAGGAAAGGAGGGGGCTGATAGAGCTCAGCCCCCAGTTGCTATGATGAGGACGGTTACCGTTCTGTACAGCCGTTCTGTACCATCTACTGGGAATGACTGGGAATTATTCCTATTTTTACCCAGGTGCCCCCGGCCAGTCTCACCTGAGGCCAGCCAGGAGCACTCATGGGCTCATGACAAGGACGGCTAGCAGTCCTACTGCGCCATCTGCCACCAGGGAGGGGAGAGGAGCGGATACTGCTCTTCACTGCCGCAGCATAGTGTCTACCAGCAGCATTCAGTAGACATAGAGTGACATTGAAAGAAGTCAAACGATTTCTTTCCCTTTCATGTGGGGGCGAAGGGAGTAGATTGTCAAGCTATACCCTGAACCACGCCGGACAATGTGTTTGAACCTACAGGCATTGGGAGCTCAGCCAAGAATGTTAATATTTTTCGGAGACTGCTGTGGACTGTGAGATAGCTGGAGTCCTCAGTACCCCCTCCCTCCCTCCATGAGCATCCATTTGATTCTTTGGCTTTCCGTTACGCTTGTCACGCAGCACTGTGTAGCCTGGAGATTTTTTTGAAACGCTTTGGCATTTCGTCTTCTGTAATGGAGCTCTGATAGAACAGATTTGTCTCCCCATACAGTGTCAGATCCAGTATCTTCCATACGGTCCATGCTGGAGCTCTTTTTGGATTTGGGACTGCATTGCCACCTGTGCTGATCAGAGCTCCACGCTGGGCAAACAGGAAATGCAATTCAAAAGTTCGCGGGGCTTTTCCTGTTTACCTGGCTACTGCATCCGAGTTCAGATTGCTGTCCAGAGCGGTCACAGTGGAGCACTGTGGGATACTGCCAGGAGGCCAATACCGTCGATTTGCGGCCACACTAACCCTAATCCGATATGGTAATACCGATTTTAGCGCTACTCTCGTTGGGGAGGAGTACAGAAACTGATTTAAAGAGCCCTTTATATCGATATAAAGGGACTTGTAGTGTGGACGGATACAGCGTTAAATCGGTTTAACGCTGCTAAAATCGGTTTAAACGCGTAGTGTAGATCAGGCCATTGTGGAGCATAGATGTGTTTTTATTACCTTCAGCCTGGAGAAGCTGTGTTTTCTGCTGGCAACTGTTAGGAAGTGTTAGAAGTATGCGCTGAGCAACAAAAGCGTTTGGAAAGAGGGTGGTTATCTTATTTGTGCACATATATTCTAGAACAGCCTTTTGAGTTGATCCTGCTGAAATGTATCTTGAAAGGGCTTTCAGTTAATCACCTAAATCACTCGCATCAATATCACGCAGGTCATCGTGTGTCAACACTATGTCTAGTGCCCTGCATTGCTGGCGTAGGTCTTCTTCAGGTATAGTGAGGAGTTTTGGAATATCATACAACATCCCAAATATACTGCTGTGTTCCTTGAGCTGCATGAAACATTCTTCAACTGACTATTGCACAATCTAGCACATGGTTAATTAAAGAATTCAACTTTGAATTGTTGTTTGAGGTCTCTTATGGGATTATCCCATGCCTCATAATCAAAATGTCGTCGTCTTCGGTGACTCTTATATTCTTGAATGAGTGGGAAAATAGCTTCAGTGTGAAGTTCCTCTGCTAACTTCTGTGCGCTCTTCAGAACGTTTTGAAATCCCTCATCTGACTGGTAAGACTGTAGGTATGACTTTGGTTTGTCCAGTTGTTCCATTGCTCCAGATATATCAAGGTCAGCATCTTGGAGTCTCTTGCTTACAACATTTATTTCAAACAGTATGTCATGCCACAGCACTAAGCCACAAATTTGAAGTTATGTTTGTTTCTGGTGATTGCATTTCCTTCTGACACTGTTCTCCCACGTCATAGCATTATCCTCCATAATGGCAGCTATGGCATCATCTATCTTCCCAGTTTGGTGTCTGATAGGCTTTATCTCTCCACTTGACTTTCCCATTGTGTGGCACTCAGTGGTTTCAGTGTCAGAGAGGATGTTCCCAGATGTTGCTTCAAAATTTGCCATCGATGGGTTGACGCAGAGAAAAATATATAGATACTTTGAATTACATTAAAAAAATCAGCAGCCTCACTAGTAGCTGATGCTGCATCACTGACCACCAAGTTCAATGAATGAGAACTGCATGGGACAAAAAATGCTCGAGGGTTTAACTCTCGGATCCATGTCTGCACTCCTCTGTTCTTTCCTCTCTTGTCAGCTATTGCAATTCCCATATTTTCCAGCTTTTTTAAGAAGCATATTTGTCATACCAGCTCCTGTAGTGACATCAGTGTCAGCAAATTCTAGAAAATGCTCTCTGACAGTCACCATTGCAGGAACATTTTCACTAGATTCTGTTGTTACAGAACGCACTGTTAAAGTCATTTGTTCCTTATGGCTGATGTCAGGTGTGCAGTCCAGAATAACAAAGTAATACCTTGCTGACTTCAGATCTGCCACAATCTTCTGTTTGACTTTTGTTGCCAGTAACTGTATGATCTCATTTTGAATCGTTTTTCCAAGGTAGTTGTGTGTGTGTGTACGTTTCTTGGATGCTCCTGGAATACGGCATCAAACTTGGCCATCAGCTCCACAATTTTAAGGATGTTTCCATTGCTTGGCACATACAGCTGATCTGAAGTGCCACGCAGTGCTAGGTTTTGGGTAGCAAGCACTCTCACCATGGCAATGAGCCTTTTTAGAACATTTTGCCAGTAAAGAGACTCTGATGCAATCTTTTCTTGATGCTGATCATCTATGGTGGCCTTTAACCTTAGTCTCATCTCAAGCTCTTTCCATCTATGGAATGCTCTCTGGTGATTTGCTACCTTCTCATGGCATGCCAAATTTCTAGCCATATTTTTCCAGTCCTTTGTTCCTGTAGAACCCAATATGGCTGGCAAATTAGACTTGAAAGAGTTTGCAACGAAAACAGTATGCAGCATTCTGAGTTTTTGGGTACATAAGCCATGGCCTCTCCAGTTTGTCACCGTTGGGGATTTCATGCCAGTCATGTGTTGGATGGAAATTTCTATTTTCGTTGCCTTTGGGGAACATGAAGTTTTTCACTTGCTTTGGCCCATGCAGTACAAGGAACGCTCAAATGAGTCCACAGTCCTGGATCATCTAGGCTTAAGGAACTAAACTCAGCAGCAGCTGTTGCTTGCACCTTCACCACACTCTTCTCTGATCTACAGTTTCCTTCAGGAATGTACATGGTTACATCCATTTGAGATGGTGATATGGATGCTGCAGTAGCTGCCAGGTCACTTGCACTCTAACTGGAAGATCAGACATCTCGTCACCACTCACATTCTCACTGGGGCCGGAAGGCTCACCGTGAACATTTGTATCTATGTATCTCAGGAGAGCTCCTTCCTGCTTAGATAGAAAAGCTTCCTTTGCTTGCTTTCTTTTTCTGAAGACTTCCCCAGAGGGGCGTTTTCTTTTTTTACTCATGACTGTGGTTCTATGCCAGCTATAGCGGCTCTCAACACTCAGTTGAAGGGGACAAATAAACAGGCTGGTAGCAAGGCCTGAGTGAGGGAAGATATCAGCGTCTTAAGGGCCTAACTGGCTCCTACTACTTCAGCTGACTGCCTGTTCTCCTCAGGTGGGTTTAGGGAAGCAGCAGGAAACAGGAAGCTCCCTGAGAAGCTGGTGTTAATCAGTCCAGGCTCCTGGGGGTGCTAGAGAGGTACATAAGAGGCTTCTCCTCCTCTTGCTCCCAGCAGCTCCTGCTGCTTTCTGTTATTCCCTCTCACCTTTTCTCCTGCCTGCCTGTTATGTCTCTTGTGCTCTCCTTTCTCCAGCACAGCACTCCATCTCTGTGCATTTAGAGCAGAGAGTACATATGCACCAGCAGCAGACACAATTTTCTATGCTCTGGGTCCTAGTGGCTCCCTCCCCCCCGTCTGGCACCTGCAGTGGCCGTCTCAGTTTGCCTCATGGTAAGGCTACCCCGTTCCTTTGCTTATATATTGTTTGTGAAATTTACAGCAGAAATGTGAAATTAAACAGATGCTGAGGACAGGCTAAGTGCTCAAAAAAAAAAAACCTCTTCAAGAGTATCATGAATATTTTAAACTCTTCTGCTGACTACTTCTAGCATCTTGGCACATAACAATCCTTGTGGTTTCCCAATCTGTCAAATGGGGATAATGATGCTTACTTATCTTTGTCAAGTGCTTTGAGATCTCTAGATGAAAAATATTATTCACCTAAACAAAAATGTTAGTTAGCTGAACAATAAGGATGATCACTTACATTGTTTTCATTACATTGGCAGGAATTGCAGAGGAAAAGAGCAGGAGTGTTGGTTGGGTGTGGCAGTTACAACCTCCTAATTATTGGCCAGTCATGCCTTTTCCCAAGGTCCTTGGGAAGTCTTCACCCTCCCAGATGTAGTGAACACTGCTCAAGTCCAATAGATTAGAACCCTTCTGGTGAATCATAGCTTCTTCCACTGGCAAGCCTGCCACCTCAGGAATGCAGTATGGTACCTCTGCTCCTGAGGCACCTTCACTCCCCTTCTAGCAAGCTTCCCATGTTTCACCAGAGGATAGTCCTGGTCTGATGGAACAGGTCTGCTGGAGAACAGACTAACTTATGGGTGGGGGACCATGGATAGACTACCTGCTCCTCTCTGATAACCCAACTGTCTCTTCCTCTTGTCTCCGTCCTCCTGCCCATATCTTCCCCGTATCTGTGAGGCAACATCACCACAGATTTATTCATATATTTAAAAGTCAGAAGGGATCATTAGATCATCTAGCCTGTCCTCTTGAATAGCAGTCCATAAAAATGTTACCTAGTTTCCGCTGTATTGAGCTCCCCTTGAAGAGCCCTGGTTGTGCTAGAGCCTCTGCAGCAGGTATCACACCTTGGAAAACAAAGCCTATGTGTGTCAAGACATCAGCCTGTCCATCTCTGGCTCCCCACAGTGCTAAGGCATGGTGTACCTGATGTTGGACAGTACAAATTTATTACCTGGTTAAGTAGCATTAGATTAGTGTGCTTATTTCTTCAAAAGTAACGAAAATGGCTGAAGAAGCCTGGGTTCATTTTTTTTTCCTGTGTGGCTCCATTTCGAATATGCATGCATGTCTTTTTTTCTACCTGACAGCAGGTCTGTAAGCTTTTCTTTGCCAATCTGTGTTGTTTCTGGCCTTCACGTTTTCACTAGCAGTAGACTGCATGAGGAATTTAGCTAACAGATGTATGTTGATGTGCATTCCAGGAAAGAATCCAACTCACTCTCCCATAGCTTTCTTGATGGTTCAGTGCTAATAGGAGTAAAAAGTAAAGTAATTTGTCACTAAAGAAAGTGGGTACTATTTCTAGAGTCATTTTCTGGATGATAATCAGGGTTTGAGAAATCCACTTGCCAGGTGCAACTGGGAAACTTTCCTGGGTGTGCCATGCCATCAGTTTCTGTACAATCTATTTTTAAAAGATAAAGTTTCTAAACTTAACAATTATGAAGATAAGTCTCCCAGTGGGAACCAATGCAGTGTCTTGCAGACATCTAGCTACAGTGTTTTTACTGTTGCACAAAATTTCCCAAATGGTAGCACTGGAGGCAGGCACTGGTGCTATTCAAAACTGAAGAGAAACTAAAAAACCAAACAAGCTCCAGAGGCAGGGAGAGAGTAGGGCAATGGAAGCCATTGTCTTCTCTCATCAGTTAGGAAGCTCTGATGAGGGCAAGGCAGAAGGAAGAGGTCCCTTCTGTTTAATAAATGACTGGTAAAAAAAAAACTAGTTTTTAAGCCCTTATTTTACTTTAACAAAAAGCCTTTGGCTGACATTATGGAAGCTTTTCTGTCTTTCACTGAGAGTAAAGAGATGGTGCTATCTGCACAAAATTCTGTTACAGACACTTTACAGCACCCAACTTTTCCCTAAATTTGTTGCCCGTGCACACTAGGGCATCCCACCTCTACCTAGTTCCTAGGGCTCAAGGCATAACCTGGTTGATTTAGGCACCCCATCCTTTCCTAGTTCTTTGGGCTCCAGGCACATAACTTTACTCCTCCGAGGACTCTGGGCTCTATTCCTCCATGGGCTCAGGGCCCATTCCCTGTCGACTCAGGGCTTAATGTTTTGGGAGTTTTCAAGGTCTTTTACCAGTGAAAGAGCCTTACACAGTAATACCCTACTTAACCTCTATTTATTAACAATCACCAAAACAGTGCACACTCTAAGCATACAATGCAGATGAACTTTTCTTGATGACCATCCAGGATCAGGTCATCTGGGGGACTTCAGCTTCTGCACGGTGTCATTGGTAGGGTGTTGAGGGCTGCCAGCTCTGATCTTGGGCCTGTGTCCTGGAGCTGGTTTCCAAGCACTTCCTTTTGGACCCCAGTTAATATAGTGAAACTTGAGTCTTGCTTAGCTGTCCCTTAACCAATCATTTTACTAAAATATTACTAAACAATTTTCTAATCAATCCTAACATATTGTAAAACAATTCTTTAACCAATCCTTCCCCACCACCATAGTTGATTTGTACCTAGCAAAATTAGTTATGCAAGAGACAGAAACAATCAAAGAACCAGACAGAGGCCATACAGATAAACAATAGCAAAGTGGGGACCGTAAGAAAAAACAAAAGTAGGGATTTTACAACCACAACTGTTGATAAGCGATTTCTTGCCAGACGGAATGCTATCAGGCAAAGTTTTCTTAAACCACCTTAAGATCAGTTTCTTTATCTGGTAATGGTGGGTACTATTAGGATAGGACTGCCTTCTTAACTTCCCGGTATTACATTGTTTTTAATGTAATTCAGGTGTCACATCTACACATTCCATTCTGCTTCTTGGCTCATGGCTGCAGAGAAAGGTCTCAGACTTACAATGTGAGTATAGGAAAAGGCCTTATCCTTACAGTTGGTTACCCACAGTCACAGTTGGTTAGATTATCCTTGCTTAGTTAGTTTTTATTCTCGTGTATGTGACCATAGTTGAAATGTTTCATAACTTTGACACTTCTGATGATGGCACTTGATTGTCCAGGATACTTCCAAAATTAAAGATAAATATCTTTACAAAATAGTCACAACAGCTAATTCTGAAATGTATTGGTTCCAGGACAACACTAATGGCATCCAAATGTTTCTTCAACAATTTGTCATAAAGTATTTGCTTACAATGGTCTCTTTTTTCATTTGCAAAAATAAATGGCCCCATTCTTCCCGATGTGGAAATAAATCCATCTCTGCACTGCCCTCTTGGTCTCTTATAACCCTTTAGCAGTAACGATCTTTCACAGCCACTAACCCAGTTTTAAGGCACGGAAATGAAACATGCACAAGGTAATGCTGACTCTGTCATTAGCTACCCTACCTTGCCATGTAGTTTTGGGAGAAGACAATGTAGCAGACAACAGCCTGTTCCTTTCTGACCTTGGACCTTGCAGAGTACCTGCAGAGTCAGGGACAGTATTGTTGCAGAATTGGCACTCTTTCTGTTTCTCTCTCCCCCCACGGCCCACTCACAAAAGCAGAGGGGATCATGAGACGTACTTAACAGGTAACACTGGCTTATTTGAAAGATATTAAAAAACAATGAAAGGCAGTACCTGAAATGTTGGGAAAAAATCGCTTCTTCACACTGTCTCTCGTGGCCTATAAATATTTTAATTTATAGATTTACATTTGGCATAAGCAGTTAAAATTAGTGTTTCATTGTAGGCAGACTGGTGCTGGTAATGAATATATAACTTATTTAAGGATGTTTTGTTGAACATTTTGTTTAAGTGCTCCTATGAGGAAAGCACAGGAAATAGTTGTTCTTTCTTCGAACTGGATGAAATCAATGTTAATTTTCCAGCTATTGATATTCCCCATATCTTGTGTTCTTAACATTGATAGCTTTTGCCTCATTGTCAATATCATACTTATAAAATGAATGGTAAAATGGAAGATTACAGTTTCTTAAGTTCTGAGTTCATTTTGTTGTATAAAAGTTCCCCGCTAAGTGATCTGGGTCTTGCTTCATTTAAGTCTTGGACCAAGGCCAAAATATTACTGCTGACTTGAAGGATCAGTCACTTTTGAAAGGTTCAATATCTTGGCCAAAGAAGCTAAGTAAAAAAAAAAAAAGATTTAAAAGAGTGGAATATTTTCTCCAATTATCTTTTTCCAAGTCTTATGTTTTCTCCAGTATACGTAATTGGACTTCATCAAAAACCATAACACAACTACCACCACCCGTAATAAAACAATAACACAACTTAATGGAAATTTTTTGACCAGCCCTGTTTATCATTGTACAATATCTGTAGAGTTTGGGTACAGAGTAGTGAGTTAATTCTTAACCCTTTAGGTTATGGAAGTATTCAGCACCCATTATTTTTAATGAACAAAAGGGAAAATTATAATTTGTATTGCCTTAATTTATGTACCTTCAACATTTGTTTGTGAAAGACCGTTTATCTGTAGCATGTAGCTGCTGGTTTTAAACTCACTATCAACCATGAAAATCAGAAAAATTCTAATAAGGGGTCTGGACTCAAGCATTTT
Organism: Gopherus evgoodei; assembly: GCF_007399415.2. NCBI lineage: Eukaryota > Metazoa > Chordata > Testudines > Testudinidae > Gopherus > Gopherus evgoodei. Next base: position 19,306,055 of record NC_044328.1, on the reverse strand, counting down.
TGTGGTTTCTCTCTCCAGAGGGATCGTTTCTGCAAAGGGAGGCTTTCTCTTCATTTGTTTCTCTGCATCATTCCAGATATGTTTTTTACCAAATGCACTAGTAGAAGGTCCCTTTGTACCTCTGGATCGGAGGGGTATGCATAAATGTAAATGATTGTCTCTCATACTAGAAATGGAAATAGGCCTGTTATAGTTTATTTAAACTCAGACATACAGTTCAGCTTCATGTGAGATAGGAAAGTGACATATCTGAATATTTAGAAAAGATGTCAGTGGGAAAGAGAGGCAGAATTTGAAGGTGAACAGGAATTCAGTGAGTCTAGTCATAAATTAGCAGCTTTAAACAATAATTAATATTGAAAATATTAATTTTGAAGTGTATAGAAATACTTTAATACCTTTCCAGTGAAAAGCAGGAGAAAAATTGCATTAGCCCATATCTGTAAGTATCAGGAGAGTTGTAATTACTGTAAGCAATGTGTTGTGTTTCCTGCCTCATGATGGGTCCAATGAAATCTAAGAATATACTCTGTGAATTAATAACTGTGACTTGCATGAATACATGTAATGTTCTGCATTCTGTCAGTTGTCTAAAAATGAATATGCTTTCTTAAAGGCATAATTAATAAGTGTAAGATTTTTCCATTTTAACTGTTTGACGTCAGTACTCCAATATGTCTGTCTTCAAGTGTTTTTACAGGTACAAAGCTTGTATATGGTTGGAAAAAGCTTTAAAAGGCTTGATTATTTTTGAAAATAAAAGCTCACTGTTTGTAAAGCATATAGTATTAGATGTTTCTTCTGTAGGTAAAAAAAATCTGAATTTAAATATGATACATATAAAAATAAAGTGAGATTTTCACAACAAAGCCAAGAATATTTTAACTTTTTTTGTAGCAGTATAATACATATTACGGCTTATGTGCCATTTTAATTTGATAAAGAAGAACATTCGTTTATTAAAGTGGAAGTGAGAGTGGTTGGTAATTTTTTCAGATCATGTAAATTACATAAATACTAGAATATCAAAATGCTTTATGTTCTAGAGAGACCTGTTGTAAAATATTGTCCCAAGTGTCTTCTATACATTATCCTGTTTCCAATGTGACTTAAATAAGATAAGAATGATATTTTGAATATTTATTTGCTTCTGAAACAAATGGAAATGCTAGAAATAGAAATACAGGAAAATATTGTGAAATTATACATTATTGTACAGTTTTTTTTCATAATTTAGAGTTGTAGATACATATTCAGACAGTAAAATTTTCAAGAACATTGAAGTCTCATTCTCAACATGATGAGGGCACTTAAGAGCTTTTAAGTCCCATTGAAAGTCATTTTTTAAGTCAACCACTTCTGAAAATGAGAATTAAACTCCAGTCAGTTATGCACTTCTGAAAATTTTACTTAGTATTCATGATCAGTTTGTAGTGGTGAAGCACTACTTTTCTCACTTATGTTATAATATATATGGTCCAATAATCTTTAAGCTATTACTAATGACTCTTTCCCATACACTTTCCTCTTATATATCTGTCTTCTTTTTAAAAATAAATACTATTTCACAACCAGACATAAGAAGTAACCATATGAGCCGACATAACAATGTGCACATTCAGAATACTGCTGACAATGGGGTGGCAATAGAGTTATTTAAAATTTTTTAAAAGTAGGCAAGGTTGTTAGTACTTTAGACTACACACTTACCTGGCCTTTAATTCTTATCTGCTCTGCATATTAGAGCTATTGGTGATGACTATATGTATGTATCAAAGGGTTTCCTGGCAGTGTGAAATAAATTCGTTCTGCTTTGTGTCCTGTGCATGATTCTGTCAGGTTGCCCTCTGCGTTGCTGATGCAATATGTCAATTCTCAGTTGGTGGTGACAAGTCTTTCCAGTGCCTCAAGGTGATCCTTTTAGTTGCTTGGATATACTGCTGTTTTACACAGTGCAGCTAAATAGGAGCAGGCCTTTGTTTGTGGATAGGTGTGGTAGTGATTTAAGCACAGTGTGTGTCAGGAATTGGGCAGTCTTGATTTGTATCCTTGACTCTGAAACTGGCTTGGGGTCTAAGCCAAGACCTTTAACTATCTACCTCAGTTTCTCCATCTCTAAACAGGGAATGATATTTGCATCATGGGGCTATTGTCGGGGCCTTGTTTATTTTGCACTTCTGCCACCACGGAATCCATCATTTATGGTATAACTTTGCTACAGAATTTAAGATTTCTTTTAAAATAAATAGGTATTTTGGTCCTTGTGGTTGTGAATATCAGCATAAAAATGTGAATGAATAAGTATAACTAGATTATCCTCCTGAATCTGTAGAAAGCAGGAAAGAGTAGCTCTGCCCATTTCTCTCAGTGGGGCATTAATTCTGAAACCAACCATTTTATTGGCTGAGCATTTTAGCTGAAATGCTCACCTACTGTGTTTACCTCTGATTTCAAATTGACTTCCATGCCAAACATCCCATTTCCTACTCAACAGCTAAAATCCTTTGTAATTTATATGAAGCAGCTATGCATTTAGACAAAAATATGCAGCATATTGGAAACTGAGTTCAGGGTACAGTGTAAAATTGAATTCAATGTCAAAATGAATGAGGGCTACTGTAATGATTATATTTTTGTTTAATTCATTTTAAAAATCTCAAATTTTAATGTAAGTGAAGCTACCATAGGATTTCTAGTTTGCCATGTCAGATCCTATGAAAGGAATGATCTTGCACCAGTTTAGGTCTGGCTTGCCTTAAGGCATGTGGGATCCTACCTAGTGGTTGCAAAATGTTCTGAACACGGAAAAGAGTGCTGTGTAAATGCTAAATATCATCATGCTATTAAAAGAAAATCTTTTGTAAAAGTATTATTCGTAACCAACTCCCTTCTGTCCCACCTTTCATGTAATAGCTATTTTTCTTGTGATATAACCTTGTTCTTTAATTCTTTATGTCCTTCTAGGAAAAGGGGCTGATTTGAGCAAGCCGCCCTGTCGAAAAGCTAAGGACATTCGGAAGGAAAGAAAATTGCACAAGCTTCTTCAAAACCAGCCACACACACTTGAAGGCTCTCCAAGTCAAGTGGAACCTCAGATTTTACTCTCTCAAAACTCTAAATCTAAAGCGAATCAACCTAAGTCCATTGAAGACTTCATTTTTGCCTCCTTACCTGATGATGCCACACATCAGTTAGAGGTATTGTCAATTACATTGCTATTAATTTATTTTTATGCACATACATAAGATAAATAATTTCTACCGTTAGAAGCAGCTTTCAAAGAAAAGACTTGTGAAAACATTTGAAGTGGAAAAGGCTCACTTTTAAAATAAAAGCATTGGAACAATGATAAACACTATTTACATTTCCAGCACTTAATTTGTCAGGTTTTGAAAATATATTTTGCTATAAAATATACATTATCAAGGAGATTTTCAGATGTACCTTAGTTATTTAGAAACGTGCTCATAAATTGCCTAGCCATTTTAAAAAAAATTCCCCTGGATATCTGATGACTGAGAAAAAAAAGGTGAGCCTTGCTGGGCCTCTAGAGGGCACTCTGGCTCTTACAGTCAGGGGCTCTGATTAACTCTTATTATTTAACAAAATACTTTGAATCATGGTGTATAAAGTCAGTTTACAAATGAAAGACTTAGAATTAGCTGAGTGTTATGAAGAGAAAAATGCAATGTAAAATTTCTAAAGCATATAAATATTTAACTGCCTATGATGATGAATCTAATAGGAAAGTAATACCTGTTCTTACAACTGAATTGAAAAGGTGTAGTACAAAACTCTTCCCTGTAAACACGTCTGAAATGATTTATAGCAGTTCATTAACATTTGCATCTGTAATTTTTTTTCTTAACTAAATGTATTGACTGCCATTATCTATTAAATGAGTTACAAAAGAATTAGTAATATACTGGTTACCAGCTGGCAAGTCTGAGTTTTGAGAACTTTCTAAGCTTTTTGTTTGTTTTTTAATTGGACAAACATTGTTCCTGGAATATGAGACAGAGAATAGCTTATAGAAGACTTTCTTGCCTCTTCTATAAACTAGCACCTGGTAGTTATTGACCACCATGAGCAGTAGCATTCATAATATTGACTGAAGTTGAGAAATATAGTGCTTTGTGCTAATAGGTTGAAAAGATCACCAGTGTGGAAAAATAATGGCTTCATTTGTACAGCCAAAAAAATAAAGAAAGAAAACCCCCAGAGGCCTGGCTCATTCTTCCAAGTTTTCTGATACAGTTAAGTTACAGGAGAGTAGGAGAGGACTTATGTATTAAGAAGGAAGGAGGGATAGTTGACAGGAAGAATCTAGACCTGTGGAATCTAGGCCAAGAGTTTAGGAGGATTTGCAGGAGGGAGCCAACACAACTGTCGAAGAGTGATTCCATGAGTTTTCATGGGTCATGGTGGATTTTATAGGCAATAACAGAATCTGCCCAGAACTGAAAATAATATTGTTTCCATGCTATCCTGGAAATTGAACACACCCTCAAATATGCCTGAAGATACAGGGTGAAGATGAGGTTGTCTATAGGGATATCACTTTTTTTCAGTCTAGGAAGCAACCATTTTCACTATAAACTAAAGTTTCCAGTTATTACTTTTCATTGGTCATGAGGATGCCTGCTGTTGTAACTCACTATTAAATTCCAATTTCTGAAGCAACTAACAAGTAGGAAATGGGGACAGCAAATGAAAAATGATTACCTAGGAAAGAGTACTGGAGAAAAGTATCTGGGATTATAATGGGGACTCCAAACTAAATATGAGTCAACAATGTAATACTGTTGCAAAAAAAGCAAATATTCTGGGATGTTTTTACAGGCATGTTTGCAAATAAGATACGAGAAGTAATTCTTCCACTCAGCATTGATAAGGGCTCAGCTAGAGTACTGTGTCCAGCTCTGGGAAAAATGTGGACAAATTGAACAAAGTCCAGAGGAGAGCAACAAAATGAGGACAGGACAAGAAGTAATGGGCTTAAATTGCAGCAAGGGAGATTTAGGTTAGACATTAAGAAAACTTCTTAACTATAAGAGTAGTTAGGCACAGGAACAAATTACCTAGGGAGGCTGTGGAATTTCTATCATTGGAGGCTTTTAAGAAAAGGTTAGGCAAACACTAATTGGGATGGTCTAGATCAGCGGTTCTCAACCAGAGTCCATGGCCCCCTGAGGGGGCTGTGAACAGGTTTCAAGGGATCTGCCAAACAAGGCCAGTGTTAGACCTGCTGGGGCCCAGGGTGGAAAGCTGAAGCCCCACCCGGGGCTGAAGCTGAAGCCTGAGCAATTGCCCTGCTTGCTACCCCATAACATCAGCCCTGGCTTTTATATGCAGAAAAACAGTTGTGGCACAACCAACTGGGCTGTGGAATTTTATAGCATGTTGGGTTGGCCTCAGAAAGAAAAAGGTTGAGAACCCCTGGTCTAGATCAATGTTTGTTTCCCAAACTTGGGACGCCTCTTGTTTAGGGAAAGCCAGGGCCGGCGCTACCATTTAGGCAGCCTAGGCAATCGCCTAGGGCACCAGAATAATTGGTGGGCGCTGTTTTGCCGCAGTGGTGCCTGTGGAGGGTCTGCTGGTCCGCAGCTCTGCTGGAGCTGCCGCAGTGGTGCCTGTGGACGGTCGACTCCTCGCTCGGCTCTGGTCAACTGCCCGCAGGCACGACTGCGGCAGCTCCACCGGAGCCGCGGAGCACCGGACCCTCCGCAGGCACCACTGCGGCAGCTCCACCGGAGCCTTGGGACCAGCGCGCGGGGTGGCGAAATTGCCGTCCGCCTAGGGCTCTCAAACCCCTAGCGCCAGTCCTGGGGAAAGCCCCTGGTGGGCCGGGCTGGTTTGTTTACCTGCTGCATCCGCAGGTTTGGCCTATCGCCGCTCCCATTGGCCATGGTTCTTTGCTCCAGGCCAATGGGAGCTTCTGGAAGCGGCATGGGCCAAGGGACGTACTGGCCACCGCTTCCAGCAGCTCCCATTGGCCTGGAGCAGCAAACCCTGGCCAGTGGGAGCTGCAATCGGCTGAACCTGCAGATGCAGCAGGTAAACAAACTAGCCCAGCCCACCAGGGGCTTTCCCTAAACAAGAGGCATCCCAAGTTTGGGAAACACTGGTCTAGATAATACTTAGTCCTGCACTGGTGTAGAGAACTAGATGACCTCTCCAACATTTATATGATTCCTGTGATTTTATGATTCCTCTCTTCTTTTCCTTTTAATTAGGAAAAGGTCTAACTGTTCTGCTGTCATCACCGCAATGGAAGAGTGGCCTCCCTCCAAAAAGTATAAAGTTCAGACTTCTAAGGCTTAAGTGCATCTAGCATTTTTGCAGCATGATGTGAAATTACAGTAAAAGCACATTTTTAAATGATGGAGATCAGTTAGTGTCTTGCATTTCACTTATTGGCTTAGTTTTTGAACACTATTAGTATATTTCTAATATAAGAGATTAATTACCTTAAAATTAATACTTAGAAAAACTCAAGTTTCATGCACTGAGAATATAAGAGAACCTTCTTCATTTATCTGATACATGGTAGATTTTTTAGCTAACACACACCTGAAAAAAATTGAAAGGTTGAAGCCTGATTTATTAATTAGACTTTAAAGCTTGATATTTTAACTGCGATCTGTTTTGCAGAAAGTCCAGATTGCTCTACTTGTGGTATCTTTCATCAACCTTTATTTATGTATGTAATTATGTGATATTGCAATAATGAATCTGTCTTTAACTTCTTCTGAAGGTGAGGGTAGTGAGATCATCTCCACCAAGTTGCCAGTTCAAAGCCACATTTCAGGAATCTTACCAGGTCTATAAACGTTACCAGATGGCTATTCACAAGGACCCACCTGATAAACCAACCATAAGTCAGGTCAGAAGGCCAAGTATAATTTTATGCAAAACCTCAACTTCCCCTCGATTTCATATGTCTTGGATGGATTCTGTGAGAAACAAATTGGACTTTATATCCATTATATACCTGTAACTCTACAGCATGAAAGCATGTAAATCAAGAGAATGGTGAATTAAACCAAACCAACATCCTGGAAGTGCAAGCTGTTTTTGGTATCTTATTGTAGGTGCCACAAATATGTAAACTTTATTGCAGACAAAAAAATGAAGAAATCGTGGGCATGGTTCAGACCATTTGGAAGAACTATACAGTAAAGCCATAGGGGAGCAGGAGAGGTGGACTATGGGAGGCACTCAGATACTAATATGAGGAGAACCATATACATATTCAGCATTTCAGAGGGGTAAATCCCAAAGCAGAGTTTCATTGATTTAGATGTGAGTCCTTACATGAGGAAGGCAAACATAATATGAACCAAAATGGGTGAGCGATAATAATCACATGCAAAAAATTGCCTGTTCAGGTTTTACTGGAGTTTGTATAAAGCTCTTTGCTACTTACAATTTAAACCAGTTTAAAAGAAAACAATATAAAAAAAATTGTGTTGTCACTATTTCACACAATGAATGGACATCATGCCAGGTATATTATTTCTCTGAAGCTAAACAGAAACCGGGCGGGAGGGCAACTTAGGTAGCAAGTATTGGGGATGTGCCTCTAAAATGAAGACTTTCAATCACTCTCTGAACTGTGCAGTCAAAATAAAATGTCTGTTGTTTTGTTCCGTTTGTATTACCAAAGGATAAGAGGACAGAATAAATTAGTACCCGCAGTATGACAGCATTATATAAATTCTAATTTAAAATATCTATAATAATTTAATATCACAATCCTTTAAACTTATGGGGTATACTTGCCTTACCCCATTTAAGATCTGATGCTAATGGCTGCGGCTTTGAAATTGCTATGAGGAGATCTTCCACTAGCCTTACCTTCAGGAGCATATAATCTGATTAGGTGTATTTAAATATTTTGCTTGTATTTTCCTTGCTCTGAAGGTGAGGTTAGTACCTGTCTCCTTTGAAGACCCACAGTTTAATTCATCCTTCAGCCAGTCAGCTACTTTATTTGCCAAGTATCAGATGGCTATACACAAGGATACACCTTCTGAATGTGGCGAGTATGAGGTACGGTTCACTGCATGCACCTTTACCAATATTTTTTGATAATGTTCAGATAAGTGGTAGCAAAGAGTATACCTTTGAACTAATCTAAGCACTGAAAACTTTACTGCTATTACAATTTGGGAAGGAAAAATAAAACATTGCATTCAGTATCTGTGCCAGGTTTTAGCTCAGAGGAAAATTTCTCAGCAGGAGAGAGACTGGATGTGTTATTGCAATCATAAAAAAAGTACTGACACCAGCAAGTAAATAGAGCAGTTGTACATGGTTTAATTAAGGAAATTTGAGACTGACATCTACAGTGAAGACAATGAATAGCAATGTGATGACTAATGACTAAATATTCTTTACATGGGTTAGAAAATGTTAGATTCAGGATACTATTTGGTAGCTGTGACAACTTTACATTTCAGATGCCATTCTTCACTGTATTTTGATGTTGTGTTGCTTCTCTATTTGTTTTGTTTGCACTACATTGCTAATGACATCATGTATGATCTGTTTTTTCCACTGCAAAAGCCAAATTAGCTTTAAGAATATGCTACAGACTGGTGGTTGCACACTCAACAAGAATACAAAGACTGTAAAGAAGCTTGCTTTCTTAAACCCCAAAAAGTGTTTATCAGATTTTAATCCTAGCTAACCAAATATACATAAGTGATTTCTTGAGAGGTGACACAAACTTTAGCTAGCAAACTTTACAGAATTTATGTCTTGTAATCTAGTTCTCTCTTTTCTACTAGGCACAAGTATAAAGTTTATATGTATTCCTTATCTAGTCAGATACTTCTTCCAAGGTTATACTTAGCTAGAACATTTCATTCTTAGGAATAAGATTTGTACCAGCAGAGGTGGTATCAGATAACTCATGGTTGCTTTCCACTTGGAATAATAAATACAGTAACTTTCTCATTTGTTTTCAGTACAAAAGTTTCAAAAAAATTTAAGGGAGGTGTGAGGGGCATTACTGAAGAATTTCTAAAATACCAGACTGTAAAGCCATGAACTCTGATTTTTCACTTCATTTGATAAGGTAGTTTTATTATAGTTCCTAACTTAGTGAAATCTGAATAATATTTAGTCATTCCTTTCACTGGCATAACCGTAGGCTATTACACAGCAAACCATGGAAAGCAATACTGGGGAGAAGGTCTAGTTGGACTCTTAGTAATATTCATGATGGTTAGATCATGAAATTTCTCTTGTTTGGGGTACAATGACTATTTCCAACTTTAATGTCTTGAGTTTTAGTCTGACACAACATCCCTTATCTTTTTTGCTCCAAAGATCTTGCTGACACAAAGAGGCAGAGATGAGGACCTGCTACTTCTAATTTCTCCTTGTTTTTTAACTAAAAAATAAATGAGGAAGTCTTCAATCATACTTTTATGAAATGAAGTCTTCATATCATGTAGCTGTTTGATTTGCAGTTCATCTTTGAACTAGGGATCAGGAATTAGAGGTGATATGAGACTTGGCAGCTCTTTGGACCAGTGCAAGAGGTCCAGCATAGGCTTTGATGGCTGTGGGCCCTGTTGATTTATTTTAAGAGGAGAGACCTGGAAAAAACAACTTGAGGATGGCTTGGTTGGAATCCTAATTTTCCCTCTCTCAAGGTATCAAGAGTGCCAGGAGGCATTTAGCTGAAATTCAGAGTGGAAGGTGGATTTTCAAGAACTTCTTAGTGCGTCTTCATCCTCCTCATCCTTGTGTAGAAATGCAGTGTAACATACTCCACTTGAATGATTTTACTGTTCTTTTTCTTGAGTATCAAGGCTAAGTGTAGTAGCCTGCTTGGGAAAAAAGACCTAGTGCCAAAGCTCATTGAAGTGAGTGGAAATACTTCTTCTGACTCTAATGCAGTGTTTCTCAAATGCGTCTACCAGGAGCTTTTCTTGTGGCCACAGTCTCCTGGGTGGTGATGGGGGGAGGGGCAAAGCAGCCACCCCTCCCCAGGGCCACCAGCAGGGGCTGGTCCTTGCCCTCTTCTGGAACCACAAACACAGTAGGAGCAGGCAACCAGTGTGAGTTCCCCACCTTCCTGGGGGCGATGGGATTCAGGCTTTGGCCCTGAGATGGTAAGCAGCAGGCTCTGACCACGTGGTGGTGGACTCCATCCCCCAGCCGCTCACCTTCCCTTCGCCCCTGGCTTTGCCTGCCTCCCCCCTCCATCTAGGGCTTAATTTGTCCCCAGCTTGCTGGGGCTAAGTAAGTCTGCTGTGAAAAGTGATATTAACAAATACACAAATATCACTTTTCACAGTAGCAGACTTACTAGCTAGCACATCTTTAAAAAAAAATCAACCAAAAAAGGCAAAACATGCAAAGCACCTTATTTGTGTTTCTATTCTGTTTAGGGCCAGTAAAGAACAGAGGCAATTGTAAGTTACTTTTGTTATTGAGTCTGCAAAAAAAAACCAACCAAACCTACATAAATAATTACAATGATTTGGATATGTATATATGCATATTTATTTATTTTTCCTAAAATTAAGTATTTTAGGAAAAAGTGTCAGGGCGGCCACCAGCAAGAGTTGGTGGCTGCACTCTAAGGTCACCAAAATTTTTGTTGTGAGAACTCCTGCTCTAATGGCCTTGGATCAGGCCCTTTGAAAGCATTAGTAAGTCTCCTTTGGTAGAAGTCATTTGAAGAAGAAGTTGTTTACCCTTAGGATTTTTTGATTGACCATTAACATGCAATGAGGCAGAGCAGGGTGACCAATGAAATAGCTAGAGGAAATGCAAGATGTTGTGTGACCACAACCAGTTGCTTCTTATGTCTGCCCTGACTTAGTCATTGTATGGTAGCAACCAACAAATATGACAAGAAGTCCAGTGCTTGGACATTGAGCAGAGAGGGTTCTGTTTTGGTTTGTGAAGGAAATAGTCCACAGAGTGGATGCTGCATACTGTTTGATATATATTAGAAGCGCCTAATTTTTCAAACTGGGGGATAAGTAAGGTGTCCTTAAGTCCTTGATCCAAGTCACTTGCAGGAGAAGATGGAAATCACCACATACAAGATTTTAAGAGCTCTTAAAACACTCTTTTCTCTCCTCTTTAGTCTATTTAATAAATTATTCAGACATTAAAAAACCCCCACTTTCTGGAGCCAAGCACTTCCTTCAGTGAACGTAGAATTAATTCTCTCTCTCCTGCGCAAGGCTTCTTATCAGGGCAGCCGCAAGAGTGGATTGAGTTTAAACTGATAAAAGCTAGTTAATGCAGAATAAAGAATAAAGACCCGTACTTCAAACAGTTAGGTCTTGTCTAGATATTGTAGCGCACATGGGTGTAGTGGATAATCTTTCTGCTCAGAAAGAGAGTACCACAATTCTCATATTTGGAGTATGGCTGGGTGCCAGTTCAGAAACTTTCCTTAGTTTTAAATTCAGCAAAAAACCTCCTGAAAATACTATGGGACCGGCCCTTTGGGAAGATGATCTTGAAATGTTGGCATAGGTATATACTGTGTACTCATATTGATATATATTTGTAGCTCAAATATTTCTCATTGCAGCAGATGGCAGTATTAGGAATAAAATAATTTTGTGACTGACAGAAAAAACTTAAGATGAAAGTTGTAAAGTAGTTAATAAAACTCTTAATCTTTGAAACTGAGTACTGCTAATATAATATGAAAGAATATTCACTTCCATGCAGGTTTAAGATGAGAACATGTACCTTTTACATCTGGATGTCAAATGAGAAGGGGGTAATGAGCCTTCTCTAAGAATATCATATTGACTGGATTTCCTGTAGCATGGCACAAGCTGCAACTGTCCTAGCTCTCAAAGACTTTTTGAAGCATTGGCTGTTTAGTCTCATTCTGAGGCCCGTGCTCAGTGTTCTTTAGAATATTTAGTTTAATTTCCTTTCTGACCACGGTTCGCTAAAAATACTAGAATAGTGCCTTTCATTCATACCTCTCAAACTGCTTTACAAAGGAAGGGAAATATAATTACAGTAACTCCTCACTTAATGTTGTAGTTATGTTTCTGAAAAATGCAACTTTAAGCGAAACAGTGTTAAGCAAATCCAATTTCCCCATAAGAATTAATGTAAATGGGGTGGGAGGGGGGGCTCCAGGGAATTTTTTTCACCAGATAAAAGACTAATTAAAAATATATACACCTCTACCTCGATATAATGCTGTCCTCGGGAGCCAAAAAATCTTACCGCGTTATAGGTGAAACCACGTTATATCAGACTTGCTTTGATCCACTGGAGTGCACAGCCCCGCCCCCCCGAGCACTGCTTTACCGCGTTATATCCAAATTCATGTTATATCTGATCGCATTATATCGAGGTAGAGGTGTGTACACACACACACAGAGAGTATAAGTTTTAAACAAACAATTAAATACTGGTACACAGCAATGACGATTGTGAAGCTTGGTTGAGGTGGTGAAGTCAGAGGGTAGGTTATTTCCCAGGGCATGCCTTACTGCTAAATGATGAACTAGCAATCGGCTGAGCCCTCAAGGGTTAACCCATTGTTGTTAATGTAGCCTCACACTCTACCAGTCAGCACAAATGGAGGGAGGGGAGGGGAGATAGCAAGGCAGACAGAGACACACACTGTATGTGACACACAGAGAGAGACATGCATTGCCCCTTTAAGTAGGGGGGGAGGGATAGCTCAGTGGTTTGAGCATTGACCTGCTAAATCCAGTGTTGTGAGTTCAATCCTTGAGGGGGCCACCTAGGGATCTGGGGCAAAATCAGTACTTGGTCCTGCTAGTGAAGGCAGGGGCTGAACTTGATGACCTTTCAAGGTCCCTTCCAGTTCAAGGAGATTGGTATATCTCCAGTTATTACTTTTATTACCTAAGTATGCTGACTCCACTCTAAGTACACTGCCTTTTTAAATAGATCAGCAAGTTGAGACAGCAGCTCCTGCCAGCAAGCTCCCTCTGTCTTGAGCCCTGTCGTGTCACTCCTCTACTCTTTGGAAATGGGGTAAGCGGGGTGCAGGAGCAGGGGGGAGAGGGACACCCTGACATTAGGCCCTCTCTTTCCTCCACCACCCTTGCACAGCAAGCAGAAGGCTCCGGAGAGCAGCTCCAAGACAGAGGGAAGGAGCAGCTTATGGTAGTGGGGGGAGGGACAACTGAACTGCTGGCAATTGCTAGCCTCCTGGGTGGCTGCCGCACAGGGAACTTAGGTGAGTGGGGAGCTGATAGGAGGGCTGCCAGTCCACCTGGTTCCCAGTCCCCACCAGCTAGCTGCAACGGGCTGCTCTTCCTGCAAGCAGTGGACAAAGCAGGCGGCTGCTAAACGGTGTTATAAGGGAGAAATGCGGAACTTTAAATGAGCATGTTCTCTAATTGATCAGTAACGTAACAACATTAACCGGAACGTCTTTAAGTGAGGAGTTATGTATTCACTTTAAGTTGGAGAAAAACTGAGATACTGAGAGGTTGTTGGTGGAAGTGATGTGCTGCTTTCCTGTCAGAACAGGCTTTCTTTTTTGGCATGTTCCTTACTCCTAGGCTAATATGTCTAACCACTGCAGTGATGGAACTGAATATCCTTCTCAGCTGCAGCTGAAGGAATTGTTTGAAAGATTGTAAAACTCTCTGTAGGTTGGCCCTCATTTGTTTATTTTACGAGTAATATGCTCATTCTGGAGCGTGTCCTTAGGGTTCCTCTTAGCATGGATCACAAGGATTTGGAGAATCAGAATCTCAGTTTTCAACAATGTTCTTTAAAAGGAAAAACTCACTGGTGCTGGAAGAAAGACTGGAGGTGCTCTTTGAGTATATGGTCAATAGCGAGACTTATTCACTGAGGTATTACTACAGATGGAATCTGACTGATATTGACACACCTGCTGAAGAGTTTTTCTGGATACCTGGGGAAATTATCTCTAGGTCTTCCCCTTTGGGCACTGTCCCTGAAGTTTCATTTGTTGAACTGGACTGAAATTGACCTGTAAACTTTGCATGATTTTGTATAGTCCAATAAACTGACCCTTTCCCTTTGGCTTTTACGATGTCTGGTATAGGCTATATGTACACTAGAGAGCTTATAGCAGCACAGCTGTATGGTCTCTTGTGTAGCTGCTCTATGCCAATGGGAGAGAGCTCTCCGGTCAACATAATTAAATCACCTCTAACAAGCGGCAGTAGTTATATTAGCGGGAGAAGCTCTCCCACTGACATACCACTGTGTGCACTATTACTTATGCTGATGAAACTCATGTCGCTTAGATGGGTGGTTTTTTTTCATGATTCTGAGTGAAAAAAGTTTTGCTGACATAAGTACTAGTTGGACATGTCCTTAATCAACTCTTCTGGACGACTTCAAGTGTCTGGTCCAATATGTATAATTGTACTAATTTGAAAGAATAAATCTTGTATCTGGCTCTGGTAAATAATGAGCATTTCATGCATGGCTTGAGGGCAGTATGTGAGTGGAACTTGTGTTGTGGCCAATATCCTTTTGCCCTTGCTTGATAAGATTGCAAAAATGACAAAAGCCAGATATTAAAAATTTCTTATGTGCCATGAGTTCCTTTATTATGATATAAAAAGGTGCTTTTTAAGACCGTATTGCTAGATTTTTTTTTTTTAAAGCAACTCAAACACTGAATTTAAAAAAATGCCTCAGGAGTTAGTTGACATTCGGGGGGTGTTTTGTGTATGTATTTTTTTTTTTTTTAAACCCTTGATTTAATTTGTGGTGTCTTTCCAAAACCACAGATATTTGGTGTGATATTTTTGCTCTGTCAGTGTGCACAGCTCTGCCTGAGCATGTGCACGAGAGAGGGTAATGGCCGTATTCTGAACAGGAAGTTAGTTGGTGTATTAACTCTGAAGTTTTATTCTCTAATATTTCTCCTTTCTTTTAAATTTAAAAGACAAGCTTTGCCTTCCTAATCAACAATTTCTTTAGTGGCCCATAAACAGCCACTCTACCTTCCTGCTCTATGTAACAACAGTAGAACCACAAGACTAACATCATTCCTTTAATAAGAATAGAAGTTTGTTCAGTTGAGTTCAGTGACTAGTTACTAGTGAAAACTGACTGAAATAATTGAACAGAGAATAGCTGTGTTCTGCTGCTGTCTGCTTCATCTGGCAGTCAAGTTTTTCTCTCTTTTATTTTATTTTTTTAAGTGTTTACATTCTACAAGTGCAAGACAGTCTCTCTTTTTGGTTCTCAACTCTCACGATTTATGTAAATTTATAGCTAGGCTAGTTGCTAGATTGAGCTCTACTTGTAGCAAAATATGTCATAGGTTATATATTTTGCTAATTTCTTGTTCCAATTAAGGTATTGTTAATTTTGGATATTAATCTCTAATAGGTTTGTCAAAGACCACAAAATGATGGTAGTATAGCTATATTAAATATAGTGCGGAAAGGAAAAGGAAGGGAGACGGTTCACTTTTTTTAAACATTCTGATGCTACGTCTCATAGCTTTGTCTTTAGCTCACTGCCTTTGCCAGTCTGTTTCTACTGGACCATTGCCTGTATCAAAAATCTCTCTCTCCCTTTCTCTATAAAATACATATTCCTCACTTAATCTTTTCTCAGTTGCCAACTACAGTGTTTTGTTTCCAACGTCCCGTTATTCAGCAGTGTCCTGGAGACGGCGGTCTTCTCGCCCCTCAGCAGCATTTCTCAGCATAGTCTTGGTGACAACTTTTTCTAGTTTTCACCTCTGAGTTTGCCATTCTCCTTGTAAGATTGTCACACTTCTTTTGGACCAAAACTGAACAGAAAAATCTTCCCTAACTCACTTAGTCCTGTTCTGAGCTGGCTCTGTCCCCCTCCTGACCCCCACCCCCCAGTTATACATCTTGGCTACCAAATAACTTCTTCTGTCTTGTGTTAACTTAAGCCCCAATCCTGCAAACCTTTACCCATGTGTTTAACTATACTACTTTAAGTAATCTCATTGAAATCAAAGCAACAATTCTCAGTAGTAGAGTTAAGCAGACAAATAAATGTTTGCAGGATCTGGACCTTAAAATTTAAACTTCTTGGACAGGAACTCTCTTACTTTTTAAAGACCCTGTATTTGTACAGTACCTAGCAGAGCAGAGCCAAACCATGGTCATAGCCTTTGGGTACTGCTATAATACAAGTAATGATCCTGCACGGCATCGAGCACATTCCAATCCCAACTTTCCCTCCACCTTCTCACTGTATCGTTCCATTCTTCCCCATGCAAAAATACCTGCTTCTTTGCCACTTTTGAATTTCAGTTTTCATTTACTCACATTGTGTACTTAAATTCATGTTCAGCTTCCTTCCTTCTTTCCTTCCTGAGTTTTAGTAGTAAACTAAATAATAAACAATCTTGTCTTCTGTGCACTGAATACACTAAAATTTGTACTGTGTTTCTCTTCTGCCTCTTACTTATATATGCACCCAATAAAGTGCTCACTCGCTAAAAATGTTTTCACCTTCATAATTGTAATTTTGAAATAGTTAATGTATAGATATCGAAATAGCAATCATTTAACAAAAGACAGTCATTTTAGTCCATTGTATTTCATAAGTATTTTGCTCAACATTTCTTTTATTTTGTTTTAAACAACACATATAATCACCTAGACAAAGCCTTAGCGTTACTTGTTACATGATCATTTGTTATACCATATTCATGGCTGTAACATTAGCGTTAAAGCAGTTCCCATTTTGTAAAGATTACGCTAAGCAACTGTATATTCTATTTGCCCATTGATACATTTCTTATTAATAATACTTTGATAATTGCATCTATGGAAACAATATATTAATCAGTGAGTTTAGTAAACCTATGATAGTTGTGAATCAAATCTCCTTCCCTCTTTGTCAGTTACAAATACTATCTAAATGATATTCATAGACTTAAGGTCAGAAGGGACCACTATGGTCATCTAGTCTGACCTCCTGCACAATGCAGGCCACAGAATCTCACCCACCCACTCCTGGAACAAACCCCTAACCTATGTCTGAGTTACTGAAGTCTTCAAATCGTGGTTTAAAGACCTCAAGGTGCAGAGAATCCTCCAGCAAGTGACCCGTGCCCCATGCTGCAAAAGAAGGCGAAAACTCTCCAGGGCCTCTGCCAATCTTCTCTGGAGGAAAATTCCTTCCCGACCCCAAATATGGCAAACAGTTAAACCCTGAGCATGTGGGCAAGACTCACCAGCCAGCACCCAAGAAAGAATTCTCTGTAGTAACTCAGATCCCACCCCATCTAACATCCCATCACAGACCATTGGGCATATTTACCTGCTAATAATCAAAGATCAATTAATCGCTAAAATTAGGCTATCCAATCATACCATCCCCTCCATAAACTTATCAAGCTTAGTCTTGAAGCCAGATATGTCTTTTCCCCCCACTACTCCCCTTGGAAGGCTGTTCCAGAACTTCACTCTTCTAATGGTTAGAAACCTTCATCTGATTTCAAGTCTAAACTTCCTAGTGTCAACTTGTTGTACTCAAGTCAGTTTCAGGCTTTGCTTAGGGTTAGTGTTCTATTGGATTTTGAGCATTTGCTGTCAACGGCTGTCAGTACAATGGTTTCTGTGATTCACCATGACAGATACACTGGAGGTGAAAGTCCTGGTGGAGGTACTCTAATTCCAAGACCCACTGAGTGCGATAATGTATTAAAAAAGTTTTGTTGTGATTGGTTCTCTAGTTGAAGACATTTCCTTCTCTGACATCTTCTTCAAAATCTCAAAACCAGTTCTGACTGGTGGGTAGAGAAAATGGTTATGCCTGGAGCATGCTTGCCCTTTGCAAGAATGCTGTAGTATTCTAGGAATACTTTTGAGAACCCAGTTGCTCCTGGAATCCGAGTTAGCTTTAATTGCCAGCAAAAATATGTTTTCATCTGTGCTTTCGTCTTGATTTGAAAACTGCACTATTTTGCATGTAGATCTTGCATCAATTAACTATTCCCTTTGTCTATCTGTTTACTATATATTGTGCTACCCTTGGAAGACCACTTTAAAGCTACAGACATCAGTGACCACTTGCTTGGAGATGTTAGCCATGTGTAGAGCATGTTACTCCAGTGCTTCAAAGATTGCAGTGGCCATCTCTTTGCTTCCAGGTCCAATTCATGTGCTGATATTAATATGTGAAGTCCTAACTATCCAAGGCCAGCCCTCCAGATGCTCATTATAACAGAGTAAATGAAGCAGGGTTCCAGGGGAAAAATACATGATTATGTGACTGAAAACTCTCAATGCATTATAAATAAGTAGAGGTGTGCATGAACTGGATTTTTTGCTTTGGGGAGAGTGTCACAAATTTGAATTTTCTTCTATTCTGGAAGAAAACCAAAGTCTTTGAAACTTCCTAGAAGCTAAAATTAGGAAAAAGTTGATCAAGACATTTTGTATTGACATAATCTAAACATTTCTTTCTAATTTTGACTTCATTTTGTAGTATGAAATAAACTGAAAAAAGTAATTGCAAAATGGAAAATCAAAACATTTCAAAAAGGTTGTATTGACCTTTATAAAATGCTTTTTTATTTTTAGTTTCTAAATGAATTTTTGTTAAAAGGCAACACACTTCCTCAGGATGTCATGATTTTGATGAATCGGTGTTTTTCAAAGGAAAAATGTTCTGTAGGAAAATTTCCAACCAGCCCTACACATGGAGGGCCAGAATTAGTGTTCCTGGGTGCTCTTGATTCTGCTATTTTCTGATCTGTGCGCTTGACTTTTCAATCTTAACTTTCTTTTAACATAGGTTTTTTGTATATAATTTCCTAGGTTATTTTAAAAAGAGGAAAAATAAATTGTATTATGTGCAATTGTAGGGTATCGTACGTTCAGGAACTTTAGCATTAAGGCTCTAGCAAGCTTCACAGAGCAAAATACAGACAAGAAATGGTGATATTTGACAGTTTATAACACAATTAAATCTGAAAGGATTTTAAGGAAGAAAACAAAAGTCTCCTTTGTGACCCTAGGGTCATCACTGCACCAAATTTCAAGTTCCTGCTACAAACTATGGTGGCGGTAGATCTCTTTGGGGAAAAAAAAAAAAAGTCAAAACATATTTATAATGGAAAATGTTAGGCAGTATGAATATAGAGTTTGCCTCCACTCCTTGTATCATAAATTTGCTACTGTATCAAGCTTCAGCTTTCCTTTTTCTTGCTTAAGCATTGGAAGCCTATAATCAGACCTTTTAGTATGTAGAAAGATGCTAATGAAATCAGTGCTGCAAGGATTTATTTACAGACTTAACAAAATTATTTGCTTATTTGTACTGAACTTGGGTGGTGGTGATGTGGGTTTGGTAAGCCAAAGGAAATGATTCAAGCCATAAAGTAAGAGGAGAAATTACTAAAGGTAGGAAAAAGTAAGTATAGATGTGATCTCTGTAATGAATAGCAATTTAACATGATGTTCTGATCACTGACCAAAAGTATATTGCAATGTATATTTTGGAGAACTTTACTCTGAATAGTGAATTTTGTGCAACCCTCCATTAAACAAGTTTTTAAGAAGTATTGATTTTTTTTCTTTTGCTGTCAGATGAATACCGTATCATTTAAAACAAGAATTTTACAGATCAAGAACACTATAGCTGTTCAGACAAACCGTAGTAAATGGAATTTTGTTCACTGATTGTGTTTTGAAGTGTTTTTAGAGTTACACATTTGTATTTGTCTTCGAGTGACTAGGACGAAGTGGTTTATGAATTTGTGATATTGTTTGGAGATGTGAGTAATTTTCATGTTGGAAAAGCTAAGTGTTAAAATCCATTCCATTTTTCTTAGGAGCGTTAATCTTAGTTTTCTGCAGTAAACTACTATAAACCTTGCATACACTTAGATAATACGTATGAAAATATTGGCTTCTTTGTTAAACCCATACACAACTGTGTATTTAGAAATCAACTTGAGGTCAAACTCTTGTGAATCATTCACTGAAAAGTACATTTAAACTATGATATTTTCACCACCTTATTTTTCTTCATCTTGAAAGACATTCAGTGGCTGCCAATATATAAATATTAGAACTGCCTCTGAGCTACAGAGACTATGAAAATGATACAGTAAAGTAGTTGCTAGGAGAGAGTAAATAATTCACTGTCATACTATTGCAAGCAAACACCCTGGCAAACCCTTTCTTCCTTACCTCCCACAGCAAAATGGGCAAAAGGGAGATATTATGTTCCTTCTAAGAATTTTGAACACTTCGGCTGTGGCAGCAGCAGGGGCACCAAGGGAAAGGAGTGAAGAGACTGGACTTGTTCGGCTGTAAGCTTTATTCAATGGGAGGGCTGCAATTCAGAATTGCTAACTAACTTTTCTAAGTCGCTATGACTACTTTCTGGGAGAACATGATGAAGTTTAAAGGATCAGGAAGGAGTTTAATGTGATGGAGGAGGAGGACAGGCCAGCGGCCATGACAGCTTGGATGTGGCTGAGTCAGCAGCTCAAACCATGGCATCTGCCATAAATATGAGAAGATGTTTGTGGCCTGAGTCTTCAGATTGTCCTCCATAAGTGCAGCAGGTTACCCAAAAGAGACCTTTTGGAGACCACTCCTTGTTTTCAGAAAAGACAGATGATAAGGTACAAGGTAGCCTAAAAAGATTCCAGAGCAATCCTGAAGTCATTGGTTGGAATCTATACACCGGTGATGAAAAGGAAGCAGTTCAACTGGAAACAGATTCTCAAATGTCCAAAATTTATACCTTGGTCCCAAGATGTGCAGAAAAAGAGTAGTAGAAATTCCAGGAGGTGACTCCCTCTCCCCTACATCTCTGCATGGCAGCTTCCTCTTGACCAGCAGCCTGAGTTTGTCAAGGGCAATATAACTATCGGTTCCTACCCCTGTGTTTTCCGGTAGTCTATCCCATTTCCTTCATGCTTGGGGGGACACAACATCGGATCAGTGGGTCCTAACCATGGAGGATCTGGGATACTGCCTTCACTTTTCTATCTGCCCTTCCCTGTCACTATACAGGGACCATCCTCATGAAGCTGTCCTTCAGCAGAAAATCCAATCTTTTTAAAGCAGAGGTCATACAGGAAGTTCCTCGGTTCCTCAGTGGGAAGAGCTTTTATTTCTGCTATTTCCTTATGCCTAAAGTGAAAGATGTTCTCTGGCCTGTTTTAGGTCTAAGAGAGTTACAAATACCTGAAGAAAATCAAGATCTGTAAGGTTACCCTAGCTTCCATTATTACTTCCCTGGAACAAGAGGACAGGCATGCGACCTTTGATTTTTAAGAAAAACATTTCCATGTAGTGATCCATCAGGACCACAGGAAGTTTCTCAGATTCATCGTGACTGGCACCCACTATTAGCAGCTGATTGTACTTTAATTTGGCCTGTCAGCTGTGCCTTTCATTTTCACAAAGTGCATGGTGGTGGTAACTGTGTTTCTTTGGAGGTTGGGGGTCAGTGTGTCCTCTTATCTAAACGATTGCCTAGTGTGAGGCTGGTCCAAGTCTCAACTGCTATCCAGTGAGACCATCATCAGGCCCACCTTCAGTACACTGGGGTTATTACTTAGTCTGGACAAATCAATTCTGAAATCTGTGCAAAGAATAGAATGTGTCAGAGAACTCCTGGATCCTACAAAAGCCAGAGCATTTCTACTTCAGTTGAGGTTCCAAATGCTGTGGTGCTTAATCATGGAAGTAAAAGCACATCCTGCTACCACAGTGCACACTTGCCTTGGGCACAGGGCAGCATGTACCTACATGGTACAGCACACTGGGCTGCCCCTCGGGAAGCTTCAAGGGTGGCTAGTATTGGTGTATGCCCCCAGGCATCAGTACCTTCTAGACTGAGTGATTCGCATATCAGAGGTAGTTTTGTTCTTCTGGACGGTTGGACAGACCCTTTGAAAGTTTGTATGGAAGTTGCCTTTGTTTCCCTGCAACCAATGCTCATATTGTTAATACATCCCTACTCCTTGGGTTGGGGGCACACATGGAAACCCTGCACGTTCAAGGTTTGTGGTCTTTTCAAGATCTGAGGATTCATAAATGACAGGGAACTGCATGCTGACCATCTAGCTTGTTCGGCCTTCTATCCATATATCATGGGAAAAAATCTGCAAGTGTTAATGGACGACAGCAACTATGTTTTATCTAAACAGGTAGGGGAGGAGAGTGTTTATCGCAACTGCATCAGTAGGTGATTCTCCTCTGGGAATTCCGCATAGCCAGATCCATTCACTTCAGAGCTGCATACCTTCCAGGGGCGCAGAACATATTGTAAGGTCACCAGGGCAATGGTATTTGACCTTACTAACCATTTCAGTCAGACCTCTGATATCTCTCCTGTTGGATCCAGATGCGATTTCTCAGGGCAATGGCTGTCTGGTCCAGGCCAGCCTGCATACCCTCCAGTTGACAGAGTGAATGCTTCATGGCTAACACTGTTGGAAAGGGCTTTCATAGATTCATAGACTCTAGGACTGGAAGGGACCTCGAGAGGTCATCGAGTCCAGTCCCCTGCCCTCATAGCAGGACCAAATACTGTCTAGACCATCCCTGATAGACATTTATCTAACCTAGTCTTAAATATCTCCAGAGATGGAGATTCCACAACCTCCCTAGGCAATTTATTCCAGTGTTTAACTACCCTGACAGTTAGGAACTTTTTTCCTAATGTCCAACCTAAATCTCCCTTGCTGCAGTTTAAGCCCATTGCTTCTTGTTCTATCATTAGAGGCTAAGGTGAACAAGTTTTCTCCCTCCTCCTGATGACACCCTTTTAGATACCTGAAAACTGCTATCATGTCCCCTCTCAGTTTTCTCTTTTCCAAACTAAATAAACCCAATTCTTTCAGCCTTCCTTCTTAGGTCATGTTCTCAAGACCTTTAATCATTCTTGTTGCTCTTCTCTGGACCCTCTCCAATTTCTCCACATCTTTCTTGAAATGCGGTGCCCAGAACTGGACACACTACTCCAGCTGAGGCCTAACCAGTGCAGAGTACAGCGGAAGAATGACTTCTCGTATCTTGTTTACAACACATCTGTTAATGCATCCCAGAATCACGTTTGCTTTTTTTACAACAGTATCACACTGTTGACTCATATTTAGCTTGTGGTCCACTATAACCCCTAGATCTCTTTCTGCCATACTCCTTCCTAGACAGTCTGTTCCCATTCTGTATGTGTGAAACTGATTGTTCCATCCTAAGTGGAGCACTTAGCATTTGTCTTTATTGAATTTCATCCACTTTACCTCAGACCATTTCTCCAATTTGTCCAGATCATTTTGAATTTTGACCCTGTCCTCCAAAGCAGTTGCAATCCCTCCCAGTTTGGTATCGTCTGCAAACTTAATAAGTGTACTTTCTATGCCAACATCTAAGTCGTTGATGAAGATATTGAACAGAGCCGGTCCCAAAACAGACCCCTGCGGAACCCCATTTGTTATACCTTTCCAGCAGGATTGGGAGCCATTAATAACTACACTCTGAGTATGGTTATCCAGCCAGTTATGCACCCACCTTATAGTAGCCCCATCTAAATTGTATTTGCCTAGTTTATCGATAAGGATATCATGCGAGACCGTATCAAATGCCTGACTAAAGTCTAGGTATACCACATCCACCGCTTCTCCCTTATTTTGCTCTAAGGATATTCTGTAATTACTGTTGAACAGTAGAAAGCCCAGGTGTACTTACCTGATGATTTTTTTTTCCTTTTAAATCTTATATCAATAGAAGTATCTCTTGGCATAGCAGGCTTTTACTAGCCACATATTGGACTATTTTTCACACCTAAAACATCAAGGTCTGACAGCTATATTAAAGTATATTTGGAAGCTATTTCAGCTTTCTATCCTTCAGTGGATAATAGATTCATTTTTTCCAACTGCATGACTATCAGATTGCTACAAGGGTTATGGTGATTAGACCCACAGGTACAAGAACCTGTTCTCCATAGGATCTGACTCTGGTGATGAGTATTTCAAAGGGCGGCCCCATTAATTTTACCAAGACTTGCTCCCTGCTCCCCCTCTCTACGAAAGTGATGTTTGTGGTTGCAATAACTTCATCAAAGACAGCAGGTGAGTTGAGAGTTTTGGTGTTAGAGCTTCCTTATACAGGTTTCTCTAAGAGTAAAGTTTACTTCTTCTTCGAGTGCTTGCTCATATCCATTCCAATTAGGTGTGCGCGCGCTGCGTGCACGTTCGTCGGGGACTTTTTACCCTAGCAACACTCGGTGGGCCGGTATGGCGCCTGATATATACCCCTGCTGGCCCGCCCGCTCCTCAGTTCCTTCTTACCGCCCGTGTCGGTGTTTGGAACTGTGGAGCACGGCTAGCTGTTCTCTACCTCCCTAGCGTTTCACTCCTGTGTAGTATCGTGTATATAGTTCTTTTACTGTAGTTCTAGTTAGTGTTTAAAATTAGCAATTTATAGTTCTGTATATAGTTATAGAGGATCGGGGGTTCGCCCCTTTTCCTCCCCCCGGTACCGGGGCCCATGCCCGGTTCACCGGGTTTCAAACCTTGTGCGGCCTGTCATCGGCCGATGCCCACAGGAGATCCGCACAACTCCTGTCTGAGGTGCCTAGGCGAGTCCCACCTTGCGGACAAGTGCCGGATCTGCAAGGCGTTTAAGCCCCGGACAAAGAAAGAGCGGGACAGTCACTTAAAGCAGCTCTTGATGGAGGCAGCGCTGACTCCCCCATCGTCGGCACTGACTCTGGCACCGGGACCAAGCGTTTCCTCCGCTCCGGACCGCCCGGCACCGACAAGGGCTTCGCTTCCCTGCCCTTCACTGGCCCAGCACCCCAGCCGGCACCGCTCCCTCTCCCCGAGGAGCAAGAAGCACAAGGCTCCTGTGGCACCTACAACTGCACCGCAGTCGGAGCGTACTTCTAAACTGGACCACCCGGCACCGTCATCTGCCGCGGCACCGAGTATCGCCGCACCGTCGATTCCAGCTCCTCTGGAGCCGTTGAGTCCGGTGCCTCTCAGCTCCCCAGCACGACCTGCGGTTGAGCTCGTCGCACCCTCCACACCGGAGACCTTCTCCGTGGCACGCGACCTCATCGTTCTCACAGAGCCTGAACTGCCCGAACCCCCGGCACAGCCGGTGCGGGTTATTCAGTCGATGGGCAAGATCACCATGGTGCGGCCGCGTTCGCCGGGCACTACCGAGCACCGTTGGTCCCGCTCCACATTGAAAGGCTATCAGTGTCGTCACTCAAGATCCCGGCGCCGCTCGCAGTCCCGGTACTGTTCCCTGCGGCACCGGTCGTACTCGCGGCAACGCTCGAGATCCCGGTCGCCGTCGTACTACTCCCGGCATCGGTCCAGATTGCGGCACCGACGCTCCTACCGCAGCCGTTCCCGGCATGACAGCACACGGCACTGGTCGACCTCCCGGCACCGAGCTGGTAGCAGGTCCCGGTCCCGATCGAGATACCACCACGACTCCCGATACCGCTCACCGGCACCGCGCAGAGGCGAAATCTATGGGTGCAGAGGCCTCGCACAGTCATCGTCAGCTCCTCCGTGGCCTTCACGTCACGTGTCCGCCTCTCCACATGGGGACAGCGCCTCCTACGGGGGTTCTGATGCACAGGCCCACCTGGATGGACCACCGCAATGGTCCTTTTGGACGCCTTGGGCCTACCACCAAGCCCAGGGCGAGCCATTGGGCCTACCACCAAGCCCAGGGCGAGCCATTGGGCCTAGCATGCTCCAGCCATTCGGAGCACTGTGCACCAGAGGCCACAGTCAGCCGGCCTCCCCCCTCGGGTACGGAGGAAGACCCTGCACGTTCCCTGGCACAGCAGGACGTCCCAGAGACGGAGGTCCCTCAGGACGAGGCTTCCGTACAAGAACCACTCCTCCCTGGGTTATCTTCTTCCTCTTCCCCGGATGAGGAGGTAGCAGGCACATCATCATCGGGGCCCCCGCCGATTGATCTCCGGGCACATCAGGACCTTCTGGGGTGCGTTACCCAAAATATAAACCTTCCTGTAGAGGAAGTTCCTGAAGTGGAGGACCCGGTGGTCAGCATACTCTCTGCAGAAGCGCCGACCAGGGTGGCCCTCCCCTTCATCAAATCCATCCAGGCAAAGGCGGACACCATATGGCAGTCTCCGGCCTCCATCCCACCCACAGCCTGCGGAGTGGAAAGAAAATATATGGTGCCATCCAAGGGGTATGAGTACCTCTACGTTCACTCCGCCCCCTTCTCGTTGTTGGTACAATCAGTCAACGAGTGGGAGCGCCATGGCCAACAAGCTCCTGCGCCAAAATCCAGAGAAGCCAGGCGCATGGACTTGCTGGGCCGCAAGATTTACTCTGCGGGAGGCCTTCAGCTCCGTGTGGTGAACCAGCAGGCCCTCTTGAGCCGATACAGCTACAACGCCTGGGAGGCTGTCGGCAAGTTCACTGAATTAGTTCCCCAGGACTCACGCCAGGAATTTTCAGCTCTTCTGGAAGAGGGAAAGAGGGTCGCCAGGACCACACTGCAAGCGTCCTTAGATGCCGCAGATTCGGCAGCCAGAACGCTGGCATCTGGTGTAGCCATGCGTCGCATTTCGTGGCTTCAGGCTTCCGGACTACGGCCCAAGTTGCAGTATACAATCCAAGACCTGCCATTCGACGGGCAGGGTCTTTTTTCTGAGAAAACAGATCCCAGACTACAGAGTCTGAAGGATAACCGGGTTATCATGCGTTCACTGGGAATGCACACACCCCAGACTCAGAGACGGTCATTCCGCCCACAATCTTAGCGCCCTTACCCCCCACCTTGACCCAGACAAGATTCTACCCGGAGATGAGGCTGCCCGAACCGCAGACGTCAGTCGGATCCTCAAGGGGGTAACAATTCTGGGTTCGCCAAACCACCGCAGGGACCCAAAGCAAACTTTTGAGAGTGCGCCCGAGAGCAGTATACCAATCCCATCCCTGGATCCTCTTCATTTTCTCAACCGCCTCCACCCCTTCCTGCCGGCGTGGTCCCAACTGACCTTGGACCGTTGGGTCCTACGCATGGTGAAGTTTGGATACCGTCTTCAGTTTATTTCTCCACCCCCCTCCCATCCTCCCTCCTCGTCCCTCTTCAGGGACCCCTCTCACGAGCAACTTATCATCCAGGAGGTTTGCAAGCTCCTATTCATCGGAGCTATAGAGGAGGTGCCGGAGGCGTTAAGGGGCAAGGGGTTTTATTCCTGGTATTTCTTAATCCTCAAGTCAAAAGGGGGCCTCCGACCCATCCTGGACCTGCGAGGACGGAACAAATTCATCAAAAAGTTCAAGTTCCGCATGGTATCCTTACGAACCATCATTCCTTCCCTGGATCCCGGAGATTGGTACGCTGCTCTCGACATGAAGGACGCATACTTCCACATTGCAATTTTTCCTCCGCACAGGAGGTATCTGCGCTTTGTGGTAAATCAGGATCGCTACCAATTTACTGTCCTCCCCTTTGGTCTCTCCTCGGCCCCTTGGGTATTCACCAAATGTATGGTGGTCGTCGCTGCTTCCCTGCACCGTCGTCGTATTCACGTCTTCCCTTACCTCAACGACTGGCTTATCCGAGGCACTTTGGAGGCGCAGGTGATCGGCCACGTCACCATCATCAGGGAGCTGTTTGTGAGTCTAGGGTTGACCATCAACCCAGACAAGTCCACTCTGGTGCCTACACAGAGGATAGAGTTCATCGGGGCAATGCTGGACTCCAACCTTGCGACAGCCAGTTTACCCCTGCAGCGGTTCCAAGCCACAGTTTCCCTGGTCAAAAGTCTACAAGCCTTTCCGACCACTTCTGCTCGAACTTGCCTCGCTCTCCTGGGGCACATGGCGGCATGCACCTTCGTCACGAGGCATGCAAGACTGCGCATGCGCCCGCTGCAGACCTGGCTCACGTCAGTCTATCGGCCAGGCAGGGACGCCATAGACACAATCATAACGATTCCACCAAATGTTCTAGGCTCCCTTGGCTGGTGGACGACGTCCTCCCAAGTGTGTGCGGGCCTACCGTTTCACCCCCCCAGCCCTCCGTGTCCCTGACAACGGACGCGTCATGGCTGGGCTGGGGTGCCCACCTGGGGACCCTACGCACACAGGGTCTCTGGTCGCCAAGGGAGCTAACGCTCCACATCAATGTGCGTGAGCTGCGAGCAGTCCGATTGGCATGCCAAACGTTTCAACGCCATTTACACGGCCGTTGTGTTGCGGTGTTCACAGACAACACAACGGCCATGTATTACATCAACAAGCAGGGCGGGACTCAGTCCTCCCCGCTGTGTCAGGAAGCAATACGCCTGTGGGACTTTTGTATAGCCCACTCTATACATCTAGTGGCCTCCTTTCTCCCGGGAGTACGGAACACCCTCGCGGATCACCTGAGCAGATCCTTTCTATCCCACAAATGGTCCATCCGTCCGGATGTCCTTTATTCGATTTTCCGGAGGTGGGGATTTCCCCGCATAGACCTGTTCGCCTCCAGATCGAACAGGAAATGCCAGGGGTTCTGCTCTCTACAGGGTCGCTCCCCGGGCTCCCTGTCGGACGCATTCCTGATCCCGTGGATGGGTCGTCTCTGTTAAGCCTTTCCACCCTTTCCTCTTGTCCACTGAGTCCTGATCAAGATCCGGAGAGACAGAGCCTGCCTCATCCTGATCACTCCGGCTTGGCCGCGGCAGCCCTGGTACACCATGCTGCCTGACCTGCCCCTGGCAGACCCAATTCCCCTGCCTCTTTGGCCGGATCTGATCACGCAAGAATTCGGCAGGATGCGCCATCCGGACCTACAGTCCCTCCATCTAACTGCATGGTTCCAGTCGGAGTTGCGCTGTTCCGCAGCAGTACAACAAGTGTTGCTGGGCAGCAGGAAGCCTTCCACGCGTTCAACCTACCTCGCAAAATGGAAGCGCTTCTGCCACTGGTGCAGCCAACACGGCCATTCTCCACATTCCGTAGTAGTCCCCACTATTCTGGACTACGTGTGGTCACTCAAGCAGCAGGGATTGGTGATCTCCTCTCTACGAGTCTCTACGATCTCACGGCTATATCCACCTTCCATCCAGGCGAGGCTGGTAAGTCAGTTTTTTCCCACCCTATGGTGTCAAGATTCATCAAGGGCTTGGAGCGACTATAACCTCAGGTCAAACGGCCTACCCCTACTTGGGACCTGAACCTTGTCTTAACCAGGCTCATGGCGCCCCCCTTTGAACCTTTAGCCACATGCTCGCTGCTGTACCTGTCCTGGAAAGTGGCCTTCTTAGTCGCTATCACCTCGGCTAGACGAGTCTCGGAGCTTCGGGCACTGACTGTGGACCCTCCATATACTGTATTCCATAAGGACAAGGTACAGCTGCGACCACACCCGGCGTTCCTCCCTAAGGTCGTCTCCGCCGTTCATGTTAACCAGGACATCTTCCTGCCAGTCTTTTGCCCAAAGCCGCATTCCTCCGGACGGGAGCAACAGCTCCATTCTTTAGATGTCCGAAGGGCTCTCGCCTTCTACATTGAGAGGACCAAACCCTTCCGCCGTTCACCTCAATTGTTTGTGGCAGTGGCGGAACGCATGAAGGGCATGGCAATCTCCTCCCAGTGTATTGCGTCCTGGGTGACATCCTGCATTCGGGCATGTTACGACTTGGCCCATGTTCCGACGGGTCCTCTTACCGCCCATTCTACCCGGGCTCAAGCTTCATCTGCCGCGTTTTTGGCCCATGTCCCCATACAGGAAATCTGCCGCGCGGCCACCTGGTCTTCGGTACACACCTTTGCATCACACTATGCACTGGTCCAGCAGGCTAGAGACGATGCCGCCTTCGGCGCAGCAGTTTTACATTCCACAACGTCTCGCTCCGACCCCACCGCCTAGGTAAGGCTTGGGAATCACCTAATTGGAATGGATATGAGCAAGCACTCGAAGAAGAAAAGACGGTTACTCACCTTTGTAACTGTTGTTCTTCGAGAAGTGTTGCTCATATCCATTCCACACCCGCCCTCCTTCCCCACTGTCGGAGTAGCTGGCAAGAAGGAACTGAGGAGTGGGCGGGCCAGCAGGGGTATATATCAGGCGCCATACCGGCGCCACTCCAGGGGGCGACCTGCCGGCCCACCGAGTGTTGCTAGGGTAATAAGTCTCCGACGAACGTGCACGCGGCGTGCGCACACCTAATTGGAATGGATATGAACAACACATCTCGAAGAACAACAGTTACAAAGATAAATAACCGTCTTTTCTGCCTTCACCTAAAGTTCCTAAAGGTAGTGTCTAATTTCCATATTAATCAGTCAATTTATTTTCCAACTTTCTTTTCAAATCCTCACACTCAGAGAGATGAGGAGAAACTTCATTCGTTTGATGTGAAAAGAGCTTTAGCTTCCACTTGGACTGCTCTAAATCCTTTAGATCCTTAATTCCGTTGTTTGGTTTCTGCCTGCAACTGCAACAATCAGTTTCCACTCCTAAGATTTCCTCTGGTATTCCTTCTTGCATTCATTTGTGCTACCAGTTAGCTAATGTCACGCCAGCACCTAGAGTGTTAGCCTGTTCAGTTAGAGCACAGACAGCTTCAGCATCTTTCCTGGTGCAAGTAGCCCTTCAAGACATTTCCAGAGTGTCAACTTGGTCATCAGACTACAACTTTGTTGCTCATTATGCCATTTCCCAGAATGATGCTAGTATTGCATGGGTTGTTGTCCAATTGCAGGTACACTAATGTGGAGGCAGGAATGGACATGTCCAATCACTTGAAGAAGGAGAAGAAATGGAAAGGTAGGTGTCTCTCCTTCTTCAAGTATAGCTCTTTGAGATGTGTTGCACATGTACATTCCATGACTCACCCTCCTTTCTTCTCTGTTGGTAGGAAGGAACTGAGGAGGGTTGGGGCAGCTCTGTCCCCTTATCTCCATGCAGTTATGCATGACACCAGAGGATATTCGAGCTGCTCCAACA
The DNA here is from genome assembly GCF_007399415.2 of Gopherus evgoodei. Taxonomy (NCBI): domain Eukaryota; kingdom Metazoa; phylum Chordata; order Testudines; family Testudinidae; genus Gopherus; species Gopherus evgoodei. The sequence goes on along the minus strand of NC_044328.1, from coordinate 19,275,120 downwards.
GATACCACTGAGGAGAAAAAGTTCTCCAATAGCTGTGCATGAGGCGTGCACACACACCAAATATGGAATGGACATGTGTAACACAAAGAACAACAACAGTTACAGAAACATAGGTGGCAGTTTCTTCTCATAATATGGCCTTTCACTACTTTGGACAGAAGAGTGGGTAGCTCCATCCAGTTCTTGCTTGAGGGTAAAATTATTTAAACTTTTTTCTTGTCCTTAAAGAAATATGTAGACACCAAATATCCTAGTTTTCTTGACTCTGGCAGCCAAGCTTTCAGCATTTTGTACAATTACCTTCTTTTCGTTAGTTGAGGTTTTTTGTGTTTTTTTCCTCCCCTTACCATCTCTTTCTGCTCTGTCTGCCACTCTTTGAACTATGAGATCCAGCCACCTTAGGACAACGTCTACTCTCTGTCCCTCCACACCTGGCAGGGGAAGCTTCAGCAGTAGTTTGCTCAGTTGACTTTCTTTCTCTCCCTTATGGCCGCTAGCAGTGGCTTAGTTTTTTGGATCACCATACTCCTTAACTGCAGTGGCTTATTGGTTTTGATCTCCAGTTCACTGAAACAGCCGTGGGCAAGCCATCAGCCATATGAACTGCAGCAATGAAGGTTCCTTCTCATGGCCTTGGTATATGCACACCTGGTTATTAGACAGATAAAGATGATTGTGGGGATGCAGAGAAAAGCAACAAAGTTAGCCGCAGACTTAATGTATTATCTTAGGCCAGGTCACTTAGAACCTGACTCTTGTGATGCTCAGCACGTACAGTCCTCAGTGAATTCTGCTGGAGTTTTGAGTGCTCAGCACTTCTGAAAAATCTCTGTGCTCGTGTCATCTGTTAAATAATACATCCTCACTTTACATGGTGGTTGAAACTAAATAATTCATATTTGAAAGGTGCAACTACACTGTAAGTGCGAACTGTATTTATTGTGACTGTCAATAGGAATAGGCCAAAATCAGTAGGGAAAACAAGTGTTTTGAAGAAGTCACTACAATGAATGGAAAGCTATCAGAAAAAAAAACAGCCCAAAACATTTTTTAGGCCTTGTTTGCTTGCTAAAGGTACAAGAAGGGGTGCCAGCTGTTCTTAAAACCCTGTGCTAGTCACCTCCAAGGGGAAACATTTCTGTTTTTTGTCTAAGGTTTTTTTTTCAAGGTCTGTTCCTGTATTATTTCTTTTTATGGACTCAGGCTGGTCTCTTTCAATAGCTGAAGTGTACTTAGCAGCCATTTCCTTCCACAGTGATCCTGTACAAGGAATTTGTTGGCTTTTCTCTGTACCTGAGTGAAATAGTTCCTTAAAGGCCTGGTTAATTGATATCAACACATATGAAGTCCTTACTGTCTGTGGGATTTTAGTCTGTTTTTTACTTGCCAATCGGTAGCACTTAAATTTGGGAATTACCCGGTTCTCCTAAAACCCTGCCCAATAATGCTCACCGTGCTACAACTGGAGCAGGTCTGGAGGGAGAGGAGGATAAAAGAATAAAAAGTTCAGCCTGGAAAGACGAGCCCACAGAGAGAATCCTGAGGAACTTCCATTTGGCTTGTATGGAGTTGTCTTCTCTCTGTGTGTTTGTAGTACCTGAAGAATGCCATCAGGGGGAACTGGCAAACAGTTTGAAGGAAGGAAAAAGCTCACTAGATGGATCTTCTGTCCGTAAAATTCCAGGAAGCCCGCAGAAAAGCTGTTTCTTCTGCAAGCTCCGTGCACCAGTTTCCTGCAAGTAGCCTGCAGTGCAGCATGCAGCCCCCTAAATCAAGCAGAACTGCAATAGGTAGGAAGAGGGAATGGGCTTGCTCCAGAACTCATGAAAATATTCTGAAGCCACCGGATAAGTGGACAGTTGGCTGTCTTTGTGGGTGAAGATAGATCACTTTAGTTTTCAGGGCTGAGAGTTTGGCATCTTCCATTTTAAATGTTAAAACTCTGTTCAAAGATTAAGTTCACAAATAACCCTGTTTCCCCAAGGGAAACTGGCAGCTATTAATCTGCCTCTGTTTTTCAAAATGAATTGCAAAGATAAGCAAACAACTAACACTGTCAAAAAGAATATTCCTTTCCTTCCCTCTGAAGAGCTCAAATCACTATACAATCATTAATATGAAGCAAGACTGAGAGCTAACCCTTTCCCCATACATGCTATATACATTGGCTTTATGGTTACTATTTTGCTTTTAAAGAACCCATGTTGTTAGAAGTAGGTGTCATTTCCCCATAACATCAGATGCAGCTCATAATTTCCCACTAAAAAGTCAGAAAACTTATTTTTCTAGAAGCATGTATTTATCTTTTCTACTGGTTTCTTTGGATTAAAACAAAAACTTCCCTACGTTCTTTCTATACCTTTTTTAAAGTATTGCTTTCTTAATGTGGCTTTTTGGTAGAATATTCATCTATTTTTTATTCTCAGTTGTATTTTGTTTTAAATTAATTCCCCAAGAGTTTTTTGGTAGTGGTAGGCAATTTATAATAATCATTGGATTATGATGATAAATTAATGTAGCACTCATTTTATAATTGTTCACTGTATAAAAGACTGAAAGTTATTGGTTTATCTGAGGTTAACATTAGAAAAGTTTGCACTTGCCAAAAGATGTCCAGTAATATTTGCAAATAACTGTTGATAAAAGGTTTATGCTAAATAAATGCAGGCACTGTGGCGACTTACCGCCTGCATTTGGGGCGGCGCTTTAGAAATGTGTTTGTAATTGTCTTGCATATGAGAATGAACTTGAATTCTACATTCATGGCGAACTTCAGACCTCCTCTTCAAATTGGGTGAATCTGAACCCAAAAAAATTACCTTTGTTTTGCTGGTCAGATTGCATTTTTTATGAAAGTGAATAGCAGATGTGGGCATCCATCAAAATTTAACAACCTTTCTGCCTCTCACCAGTCCCACTGCTGCCAAAAATTACAGCATCATTGAATCACTTATTTACGATTACAGTAAAAAACATGGCACTGCTAGTTTTAGAGAGATTCTTATGTGTAATATGTTGGAGAGCTTATTGGTTGTTTGTTTGGGCTATTTGTTAATATTTGTCTATATCTTCACTATCATTCTATTTTGGTGAATTTGAAGCACTGATCTGGTGAAGCCTACTTCCTAACTGCAATTATTATAGTTTGTTGTTAACTGAAAATCATGTGGAACTGAAAGGTAAACAGAAGTTATCTAAATGTTTACATTTAGATTGGAAACTAAGTTTCGTAAGTTTACTTACAGTGTGTTATGCTCCTGGATTATATTAAACAATTTGTGTTGATTTTTCTGAAATTATAAATATAGAGTTCATTCAATCTTAGATTTGCAGGTTCTATGGAACAATCAGTTCCTTGCTTCTTTAAAATATTTGACTTTCTTAGGTAAAATGTCAGGAAAGTTAAATCAATAGATGTATAATTTAATATGAAAACTTTAGCAGATATGAATAGATGAGGAAAGTAACGTGCAATAATTAGATAAGAAATCAAGTGGATGACTTGGAATAGTTAGTTTCCCATAAGATTGTGAAATAATTCTGAGTTATTACTTCTCCAGTAGAAAGGCTGCTTCTGTGTTTCCAGTATTTTCTTGGAAGCTGACTTTTATCTTCAATGATCTGGGGTAGCTGTGGTAGTGAGACTGCATTTATGACAAACAGTAAATAGATAACTGTGGCAACATATACTCTCTGGTGAGTGGCAGTTTTGGCTGTGGAAAATAAGTTTTAGGTTAAGATAAAAAATGTTTTTTAAAATCAAATGACTTGCACAGTAGGGCCTTAATCAATAAAACTGTTTGAAAAGTGTCTTTGGCTCAGCCTACTTACCGATAAGAGTAAAACTTGCACCATAAAGCTAGAGTTACTGATTAAGAACTATGGGGGTCTTCTGACATCAAAATTAACAACATTTTTTTTTTCTGGTGCCAGAACCTTCTGAAACTATTAGCTATAATGATTGATATCAAGGTCATAGAAAACAGACAAGCAATGTAGGAATTTATAAATCTCTGCTCCCTTTTTAGCCTGTGTGCCTCAACTTTGAATGGCTCTTTGGAAAACATAAAACTTGTGCTTTTTTTCAGAATCCAGAAGTAGAATTAAAATATTACAACCATACATTTTCCCATGCCTCTGCAATAAACTCAGAATTACTCAGGGTGTTGAACCAATCCTTGTGAGCATATCTGAAAGGGCTAATTATAGACAACACACAGTTCCCTTGTCCTCAGCAGCTGTTTATAGACATTCCTTAAAGCACATGTCTAAATATTTACCATTCATTTGTAGGTTAACATGATATTATGTGTTTGGGAGAAAATGTAAACAAAATTAGTGCCCTAGGAAAAACTTAAATTTTATTTCTGTTGAGCTCTTGATTAATTTACTGTAGAATCAGTCTTTTCTCATATACCATAATATAGGGTTATGACTGACTACTCAGTTAGTACTTCACTGATTCTCCAATTAGTGTATTGCAGGTTTATGCAGCTTCAGGAGGCTGGAGTTAATTTTTAAGTGATCTGTTTTACAGCTGTTTGCCTGTACAAACACTGACTTTCATAAGTAAGGGTTTATTTAGGATATGTATAGCACTTTGGCCCAAGGTCAACAATGCCAGTGTTGACAATGTTGACATTTTTGTACCTTATTCTGTTCTAAGAAAGATAATTTGCCATGGGAAGTCCGTTTATCGATGGTACCGTACATATACTCCTTCATCCTTTGCCTACATCAATCATAGTAAATTAATTAGGGGAGGAGTGAATCAAACTGCACAACATAATGCTATCTGTTAAATAAATTGATTATATTTTAAAAAATCATTTTGGGATACATCGATACCTGTAGTATCTTTAAAATATTGACAAATATATGTGCAAAATAAATAAAAGTTATGCTGCTTTATTTAGAAGATAAATGGCATTAGCTAAATTACATTATTGTATGTTTGTAGTCTTTTTTTTTTTTTTAAATCTTGAACATGATCACAATCTTTCTGTTTGAGTTTCTCCTTTTACGTCAAACTATTTGTGGCACATCAGTATATGTTGAAGAAAAACTCTAGTTTTGATAACACTTGCACTTTCAGAAAGTTGGCTTTCATGGAACTGAGCAGGCACATTTATGACTATGATGTTCTGCCTGTAAATGTTAAGATTTGACTAATCTTTACCACCAAACAGGAAGGCCAAAAAAAGGTGCTTTAGTGGTAAGGATGGTAGGAAAAGCTGCATCACTAGTCGAGGGGATGGAGGAGCAAGAGGTATGGGGGTGGGAAGAGGAACTTTGAGCTTGTTCAGGGCATGGATTGAGAATAAAAATAAACCAGAAGCAGACTTTGTATATGTAACTATAATTTTATGTAGCTTTCTTTAGGCCCTTCTGGCAATTTTGTATTTTTGCCTGAGTTTTGTGTTTAACAGAAGATTTCAAATGTTTTGTAAAATTAGTTCAAGTTTTATCTTCTAGTAGTGGTAAATAAGACATACAGTGGTATATTTTTGGAAGGTTTATTTTAATTTATGGAATCAGCAGCTTTTACTTTCAGTGATTTATTTTGGAAAACAAAACTGCATAGACTTCAGTGTATTCAAATTAACAGAGAAAATTTAACTTCAGTGCTAACATTCTCTTGTTTCTGTTTTGTGTGTTCTGTTTGTTCTGACTATTCTCTGGGGATTGTGCTTCTGATAAATCCGATCCATGCAGTTCACAAGATTCCTCTGCGATTCTCCACTTGAGGTATGAATTTAATCCTAATTCTAAACTTTGGAATTGTTTAATGCCAGGGTATCTTGGTTTCTTCTGCCTTCTGAAACTGTACTTCTACCAGATCATTATCTAGGTATTACAATAAAAGGACATCTGTAAGGGGCATAGGCTGAGATTTTTAAAGGTGCTTATGGGAGAGGCACATTCTTCTTTTGAATTTCCGTAGGAGTTGGTTACCTTAACTCCTTAAGGCTCTTTTGATAAATCCACCCATTGACTCTAGTATACACAATACACCTATATTTTAGTATTGGGGATTGCATAAATTGAGGCAAAACCTGGAAGCCCTTGGTCAAGCAAAGCTCTTCAGGATTGTAGAATCAGGTCATGAAAGGATAATAAGACATCTACATTTCTGATTGATTTTGATTTAAGTTAATGTGAAAAAATCGTGGTTGGATTTTTTGTGTTTGCTTTTTTAATAATGGCCGGGTATCTGATTGAATGTTATAACTGCCATGCTATCTTTTCCCTCTTCTCTTCAGTAGTAGTCACTAATGCAGAATCTATCCATAGTCTGAGAGAGGAAGTTATCAAATTATTAAGGGCATCGTTAGTGTCCCTCAAACATTATAGAGGGTAGGGCCTTCTGGCCCTGCATTCCAGCAACATCAACTTCATTGCCAGTCTAGCAAGGTTTCTTGGCATATTTTGAGGGGGATTAAAGGGGGAGAAATGAAGTAAAATTCTAAAGTTTTCATTGTGTTAATCTGCTTTCCCCAACCCCCACATAGGACATTTATCATTCAATGCTACTTAGGACACCTGGTATTCTGAAGACTAGGCTTATTTTATATGCTAATTGTGAAACATGTTATATAGTAATATCATATGTTAATGGCACCAAGCCTCAGTGAGTGTTTGTCCCTACAAAAGGATGGTTTAACAAGTGAGGAGCTGTGTGTCTTATTTTAAATGGATTATGTTAATGTTTATCAGTTGCAGTGTCTGGTTTTTGTCCTCTTAACTGATTCTCTGACTCTGTTACTACAGTCCAATCCAAGATAAAACAAAACAAATAATAAATTTAATAATTGATGAATATGCCTGTTTGGTTCTATGGTGCAATTAACTTCCTCAGCCATCAACAAACCCCTTTCTCTTCCTTCCTTAAGAGTCCATCTCCAGTGCACAGCCTTAAGCCACTTTTGGGGACGCACCATATAGTAAGGTTGTGGTTGCTCACTAGGTCTATAAAGAGATCCTTTTTTAAAATAAGTCATCCTTGTTTTTGCTTAAAAGGGATGCAAATGGTAAGTTGGTTATTGCATCAGTTGGATTTGCAGAAATTTGGCTAGCATGATTTTTTTATTCTGGTCATCTCAATCCCATTGTTGTGACATTGTACAATAAGACTTTAACCTTTTCAAGATCCACTCTTTTAATGTTGGGGCCTGCATGCCAAACCAGGATGGCTGTTACCAGGACAATCTTTGCGTAAGTGAAAATTCTCACAAGATGTTAAAAGCACAATAGTTTACAGGGCCTAACTGGCTCTGAGATCTTTACTGTGCTCACATGCTTATGATTATATGTGATCACCAATTTTCTGTTCCTTTGCTCTCATTGCTGGCAGAAGTTTTTAGCACAGCCTGACAGCTAGTCCCTGGTTCCTAAATGCATGCTTGTTACATGGATCTTCTGCTGGTTTAAAGTAAGTTCACTAGCAGGTTTCTAGAAAGTGGCTAATCTGTCAGCCTCAATTTGCTTAATATCGTTTTTTCTTGTAAGAATTAAAACCATGGAAGAATACTTGGAGGGGAGGAGGGCGGGCTGGGGGAAAGAGGCTATGCATAATATCTCATGTCATACTTTGGGTTATTATGTCAATACAAATAAACTAGAAATGAGCAAAAAGCAAAATCAATGTTAAGAAATATTTTCAGAAAGATTTTTTACCTTTTTGGCAGTTTGTTTGTAAAAACTGGTTTATTGTGAAGTAAAGGAAGATTAAGTGAACACATCACTTTTTAATCTTATCTGCTTTTGTTCTAAAGAGGAATCCAGGACTAGTGACTAAGAACTGAGCAAGGAGTTCACAGTTTGGAATGATGATTGAGATTACTTCATTTCCAGAAAAAATACTGGGAAACAAAAATGTGGTACTGTCTTTGTATGTCTTAAAGAGTTAACAACCACATGATGGTAATGAAATTGTCAGGTTATAGTAATTACACCAGTAATTTGATATGTTGCAGTTTGAATGAAGCCATGTGTGGAGAGTTTGTTACTTTTCTCTGCTGAATCCACCCCCCTTTACATTCCTGCAAGCTGAAGACTAATAGAGCTCATTAGACTTTATAGGAAAAGGGCTTTTATCACCTCGTCAAGTCAGGCAGCAGATTTCCATTATATTTCTAATTTTGTATGGCTGCATAGATTCTGATGTACGCTTCCCTGCTAGGTTTATGCTAGTATTCTTTCTTACAGACATTTTTTATTGACGTTTCGAAGCTTGAATTAAATTTTGTGTGGCACCACTTACAGATGTCTTCAATTAGATGAAGTTAAATAAAAGGGGTTGTATATCTGAGGCCAAAGGATTCTTGAAATTCTCTATTCTGAAACGATTTCCACAAGCCAATCCAGTAGGATGCAGCTTCTTCCATTTTGAGGGGGAAAAAAATTCAAAACAAAACCTTAAGTGAGTTTGAATTTGTTTTGAATTTTTAATCTGTAATAGCTACAGCAAGTACCTGTATTAAAATAGTCTTCCCACTCATTTTATACTTTGTGCCTTTATTACTTAATTCAGTCTTGAGGTATTGCAATCAAATGTTAAGCATGAATTAAAATATTATTTCCTTTCACACTCTGTAAAGAGAACCATCCTATTTTCCCCACTAAGACTATATAAAAAGCATTCAGTTCTTTATCACTGCTAAAGATTTTGGTGCCCCTTCAGTCTATCTAGACAAGAGCAAGATTGATGGTGTGGTACAATGCACAGCAATCTGCCATATAAATATTAGCAGAATAGCTAAGAATTTTATTCAATGAGTAGAAATAAGCATATCAGTGATGACACTCTCTTGTAGTACTCATTGCTGTTTACTTGGAGAAAATGCAATGCTCTTAAAACAGGAAGTTGCAATGTCAAGTAAGGGTTTGTACATGAAGTCCTCTCTGTGCTGAAATGAGAATTTACCTTACAAAAATACCAAGATTGGGGACGAAAGGAGGACTACAGTAAACGATCTTCTGAAGTTCCAAATGGTTGTGATGTTAGCAAATCTTATTAAGCATAGTTGTTAAATAGATTTTTGGTAATCAGCAAATCTTTGTCGGTTTTTGTTATCTTTTTGTTACCCTCATTAGTTTGCTTTCCCCCTTTTACAAGCCTTCCTATCTGTCCTCTTCCCAGGCCACTTATGTTGCTTCTTTATAGTCTTTTTGCCCTGTCTTTCCCTCGCTTTGTCTCATCACCTCATTTCAGGTTCAGAACTTTATGCAAGACACCTGTTACTAGCATTGACAATGCTGTGCCATAGATTTGCCATCAGCCTTCTAAAGTGCACCAGTCAAACTAGCTTTCAGAGCAAGCACTGCTTACATGTTTCGCTAAACCTTCAGGGTGAGGAATGAATGTGCTTGTGACTGCTGGTTTGCTGGCTGGACAACTTTTTTCTTCTCATGACCACCTCTTCTAAAAATATTTAAACATGCTACTTAATTAATCCCCATCCTCCACCCCAAAAAAGTCATGGGTTACTATTTAAGAAGTTAAATTTAAGGGTTGATTTATTATGAAATGCTTAAAATATGTGGTTTATATTTTAGAAGAATAGAACTAAGAAAAAGTTTGTGCTCCAACACAAATTCAAATTTTTATATCTGACCTTTTATATTCATGCTGTTCAGAAAACTGATAGTCAATACATTTTTGATGTTTTAGAAGAACTAAGATTAATGGGAGTGGTATATAAGGTAATTCTATATTATATCCTGTTGGCCCTTACTTACAATTTGTGATAAAAATAACTGATTTTTTTTTTGGTCAGTTTTCAGTGCAGTTTCTTCCTGTTTTCTATCAGAGCGGTAGTTGTGTTAGTCTGTATTCCTCGTTGTTCCTGTCTTCACTGGTCACAAGGCCAGGACCAATCAATATAAAAACTTTTCACCCTCCTTATTCAGCCCATCATGTTTTTGTCCATCCTTTGCTCTCCACAGTCTTTAGTTGCATTGCTGTGTAGTGGCCATCATCTTTAACTCTTCGTTTAACCAGTTTTAGTGCTAAGTGACTATAGCTGAGGAGACATTGGTTGTGAGCTTTTTCCTTTCAAGATCTTATCCTTCGCCTTTCCCCCCACATACAGATGGAGACATTGGTAAATGGCTTGTCTAGTTTTTGTAAAGTCTAACACACGCGACTGGACTTTACAAAAACTAGACAAGCCATTTAAACACACATTTTGCTTCTCTATAAAGGAAAAAGGACACTAAATTATCTAAACTACTACATGCCACAAGGGGCCACAACAGTAGTGGCCTTAACTCACCCAACAATATTGTTAATTTATCCAGCTATACTCTTAGCCCGGCTGTAGAGTCTGTTCTGTCTCGGGGCCTCTCCTTCTGCCCCTCCACCCCCACGGACATGATACAGTTCTGTGGTGACCTGGAATCCTACTTTCAACGTCTCCGACTGAAGGAATGTTTCAACACACCTCTGAACAGTACTCTAATCCACAGAAACCTTGCTACCAACACTACAAAAAGAAAGATTCTGCGTGGACTCATCCTGAAGGTTGAAACAACAGACTGGACTTTATATAGAGTGCTTCCGCTGATGTGCACGGACTGAAGTTGTGGAAAAACAGTATCACTTGCCCCATAAGCTCAACTGTGCAGAACACAATGCCATCCACAGCCTCAGGAACAACTCTGACGACATAATCAAAAAGGCTGACAAAGGAGACGCTGTTGTCATCATGAATAGGTCAGAATATGAACAAGAGGCTGCTAGGCAGCTCTTTAACACCACATTCTACAGGCCATTACTTTCTGATCCCACTGAGGGTTACCTAAAGAAACTACACCATTTGCTCAGGAAACTCCCTGAAAAAGCACAGGAACAAATCTGCACAGACACACCCCTAGAACTCCGACCAGGGGTATTCTATCTGCTACCCAAGATCCATAAACCTGGAAATCCTGGACACCCCATCATCTCAGGTATTGGCACCCTAAGGGCAGGATTGTCTGGCTATGTAGACTCTCTCCTCAGGCCCTGCACTACTAGCACTCTTAGCTATCTTCAAGACACCACTGACTTCCTGAGGAAAATACAGTCCATTGGTGATCCTCCAGAAAACATCATCCTGGCCACTATGGATGTAGAAGCCCTCTACACCAACATTCCACACACAGATGGACTACAGGCCATCAGGAACAGTATCCCCGATAATGTCACAGCAAACATGGTGGCTGAACTTTGACTTTGTCCTCATCCACAACTGTTTCACATTTGGGGACAATTGTATACCTTCAATTCGGCGGAACTGCTATGGGTACCTGCATGACCTCACAGTATGCCAACATTTTTATTGCTGACTTAGAACAACGCTTCCTCAGCTCTCGTCCCCTAATGCCCCTACCCTTCTTGTACTACATTGATGACATCTTCATCATCTGGACGCATGGAAGAGAAGTTCTTGAGGAATTCCACCATGATTTCAACAATTTCCCTCCCACCATCAACCTCAGCCTGGACCAGTCCACACAAGAGATCCACTTCCTGGACACTACAGTACTAATAAGCGATGGTCACACAAACACCACTTTATACCGGAAACCTACTGACCACTATACTTACCTACGTGCCTCCAGCTTTCATCCAGACCACACCATACGATCCGTTGTCTACAGCCAAGCTCTAAGATACAACCACATTTGCTCCAATCCCTCAGACAGAGACAAACACCTACAAGATCTCTATCAAGTGTTCTTAAAACTACAATACCCACCTGCTGAAGTGAAAAAACAGATTGATAGAGCTAGAAGAATACCTAGAAGTCACCTATTCCAGGACAGGTCCAACAAAGAAAGTAACAGAACGCCACTAGCCGTTGCCTTCAGCCCCCAACTAAAACCTCTCCAGCACATCATCAAGAATCTGCAACCTATCCTGAAGGACAATCCCTCACTCTCACAGAACTTGGGAGACGGGCCAGTCCTCACTTACAGACAGCCTCCCAACCGGAAGCAAATACTCACCAGCAACCACACAACAAAAACACTAACCTAGGAACTTATCCTTGGAACAAAGCCCGTTGCCAACTCTGTCCACATATCTATTCAGATACCATCATAGGACCTAATCACATTAGCCACACCATCAGAGGCTTGTTCACCTGCACATCTACCAATGTGATATATTCCATCATGTGCCAGCAATGTCCCTCTGCCATATACATTGGCCAAACTGGACAGTCTCTATGTAAAAGAATAAATGGACACAAATCAGACATGAAGAATTATAACATTCAAAAACCAGTCAGAGAACACTTCAACCTCCCTGGTCACTCCGTTACAGATCTAAAAGTCACAAGTCTTCAACAAAAAAACTTCAAAAACAGACTCCAGTGAGAAACTGCAGAACTGGAATTAATTTGCAAACTGAACACCATTAAATTAGGCTTGAATAAAGACTGGGAGTGGATGGGTCATTACACAAAGTAAAAACTATTTCCCCATGCAATTTTTTCTCCTACTGTTATTAATATCTTCTTGTCAACTGTTTGAAATGGGCCATCCTGATTATCACTAACATTTGTTTTTCTACTGCTGATAATAGCCTACCTTAATTGATTAGTCTTGTTAGAGTTGTTTGGCAACCCCCATTTTTTCATGTTCAATGTGTATATGTATCTTCCTATTGTATTTTCCACTGCATGCAGTGGGTTTCATGGGTTTTAGCCCATGAAAGCTTATGCCTAAATAAATGTGTTAGTCTCTAAGGTGCCACAAGTACTCCTTGTTCTTTTTGCTGATACAGACTAACATGGCTACCACTCTGAATTAAATACATTGTAACTAGAGCAACCAATGGATTAGACCTTTGATGTCATTCTATCTGCTTAAAAAAGATATATGAGAATCTTGCAGAATAAACTGAGTAGGATCATACAAGCCTCTGTAAAAGGACAAGATGAAATGAAAACAGAAGTAGCCTCAGAAGATATTGCAGCGTTGAGAAGCAGAGGGAAAGATGGGGCCTAGTTGGGACCTCACTTCTTCCAAGTGCCCCTGGATGCAGAACTGTAAAGAAGTGAGGCGTCCCCTTCCTCGGGAGGTCCAGAGCCGATACAGAGCCCCCTTGCTCAAGCCATGTAGGCTGGGGCAAGAGAAAAATTGAAGGGAGTAGCCAGGGTCATAACTCTCAAGACAACAGAAGCAAATGCAAAAGCAGGCTCTGCACCAGACACCTTTGGACACTGATGATGTCGTCAGCCAGCTTTCTACAGTTTTCACTGTGAATCAACCGTGACAAGGTGTCACCAGGCAGTTTCTTTGAATTTATGCCTGTTCCTAGGCGTTCTTACAAGAGGAGTCTGATAAATCAGTATCCTAGTTCCATTAAGATTCATTACTAGAATCTTGTCAAAATTTTGTAGCATTTCCATAGATTACTTAAGCCAGTCACTTACCTTAGACCCCAGGTTAGGCTACTTCTTTCAGTGGGGAGCCTTAGTCCTTCAAAGGTTGTGAGAACCTTGTCTCTTTCCCTTTGAATCTTCATCCTTAAGTTTCTATCTATTAAAGTGAGTTTCTAATGGCTATTACTTCTACCTCCTGTATGGAGGAGAGAGTTATACTTGTGTAAGGAACCTTAAAAACAAGATATGAGGATATTTGGACAACTACCTTGTTTTCTTCTGAAGGTAGCTTTGAAATTTTGCCTCAGGAAGGATATTTCCTTTTCTGTTTTTGTTCCAACCTAGGCAAGAGAAATCAAATTAAAAAGTAAGTACAGGCGAGTCTCATCTTACGTGGAGGTTCCATTCCGTGGTTAGCGCATAAAGCGAAAACTGCGTATAGTCAAAATTACATTGAGTTGAATGGCGGGCAGAATCGCCCGCACTGCAGGTACAATATTTAAATTGTTTTTTTTTGTTTTTTTTTTGTTTTTACTGACCGTGTAAAGCTGAAATCGCGCGTGTTAAATGCACGTAAGATGCAACAGGCCTGTAATAATTTGATCTATAAACTTCAGCTATAAAACTAATAGGAATGTTATTACAGAACATTCAGACAACTTTCTTGATTAAAGACCAGCAGTTTGATCTATGTTAGACAGATATTTGAACTGTGTTGGACAAATTCAGGGAAATTTAGTGTTCCAAAATGAACTCAAATCACTCGTTATAAAAAAAACTTTCATAAGTATATAACTCATGTAGCGAAGAGATGACTCACTGATGTGGTGCCTCCTGCTGGTTGTCTGGGAATTAGCTTTTTTCAGCCTCGGAGTGTCCTCTGCTGGCCAGGTGTCTCGCCTGCTGCTGGCCCTGAGTCCTTCCCGGACCCCGGTGCCCTTTACCTTGGGGTTTTGCCCCAGTAATACCTCTGCTCTCTGGGTCTGCCCTCCCTTTGGAATTCCCAACTCTCTAACCCCACTTTGCCTCAGTGGCTACTGCCAGTCATCATCTAGCCCCTGCTCACTGGGGTAGACTGCAGTCTTTAATGGCCACTCATCATTGGCAAGGAGGTTGGACCAGCTGCCTCTGCCTAATCCCGGGCTACATCCCTGCAGCCCCAGTACCTGTTTAGGCCTTGACCCAAGGCCTCAGCCTGGGGAGTTGACAGGCTGGAGCTTCCCAGTATTGCTCTGTCCAGTACACTGTCCCCAGGCAGCCAAGCCTGTCTCCCTCCAAGGCCGGAGCAAGACTCCATTGCCTTCTGGTCCTTCAGCTCTTTTACAGGGCCCAGCATGGTCCTGATTGGCTGCCTCTCAGCCTTTTCCTATTGGCGCCCCGGGACAGCCCTTTCCCAGGGCTGTTTTTAAGTCCTTCAGGGCTGGAGCAGGGTGATGACCCCGCTATACCATAGCCTTACACTCTTCTGCTATAAGTATTTTAAAACTAGGGCACATTCAAAATGCTAGAGCAGGGATAGGCAAACTTTTTGGCCTGAGGGCCACATTGGGGTTGCGAAACGGTATGGAGGGTCAGGTAAGGAAGGCTGTGCCCCCCCAAACAGCCTAACCCATGCCCCCTCCCGCCCCCTGACTGCCCCCCTCAGATCACCCAACCCATCCAACTCCCCCTGCTCCTTGTCCCCTGAGCGCCCCTTGAGCACCTCCTCCTGGGACCCCCTGCCCCTAACTGCCCCCCTGGGGCTCCCTCCATCCCCCCCCAGCCCCTTTTGGAATATGGCCCTGTGAACATGGGCGGAGGACTCAGGAGGAGCAGGGGCAGCCCGAGAGAAGCAGCAGTTTCCCCTTCAAAGCACCGCTTCTCTCCGGCCAGCTGTACGGCCACCCGGTGCTCCTTCTGATTCCCCCGGCTGCGTTCCCCACGTTCCTCCCACCTGCACCGCCCGCCTGCGCCCCTGCCCCCACAGTGTAGCCCCTCCCTCCCTGTGAGGGGTGCTCCAGTGCTGAGCTGCCCGAGTGCCCAGCCCTGGGGCCCCCTGTTGAGGGGCCCTGTGCCAGGGCACCCTGTATTTACTTGTAAATCTGCCCCTGAGCTGCGCCTCCCGGCCGGAGCCAGCCACACCTCCACGCTGCCAGCATGACGAGCTGAGGCTGCGGGGTAGGAGGGACAGCAGGGGGGGGTGCTGGGGCCAGCCGAGAGTGGACCGTATTTGCCCACCTCTGTGCTAGAGATTATGAACATTAGCATATAAAATCCTCACTTCAGAGCTGTTGGGTACAATGCTTTTTGGTACAAAGATTTTATAATCAGTTTCCCATCCAAGGCCCTAATCCTGCAAAGATGTAAATTCCTGAGTAATTTTTTGCGTTGTGAGTGGTCCCATTGATTCCAATGAGATTTTCAGAGTGCATTAAGTTAAGTATATGTGCAAGTGTTTGCAGGATCAGGGCCCCGCTATCTCCTTTTCCCAACCCAGTTTAGCCTGTGAGATCTGTCAGGATCACATGACAAAGTGCATGACTACAAGCTGCATGTCTTGCTTGTTTTTCATTTTCCCTTTGAAGTTGGATACACCATTTATATACTACTAACAATCCCAATTACTTTTCAGATACACTAATAGTAAGAGCTTACAAATTAGGAAACTCTTTTCAAACGAAACAGAAACCCTATGTAGTTACAACAAAAATATCCAGTGTTGGAATATTTAAGACACCAATATTTTCCCCCATTATGATTAGGGTGACATCCATTATTAATCTTCACCATTTACTTTATTTTAGTTCTCTTTTTTCCTAGAACAGTGTGAATAATTGTTTAATTTCATAATGAAAACTACAATTTATGCAATACTGTTCATGTAAAAAAATTTGAATATACATTTATTGAAGTTGTTTAGAGAAAATAGTTTCTTCATTGTCAAGCAAACCTGAGGTAGATTGTATGCCTAGTTTTCATCCAATAATTGCAACATACTGCAGCGAGTTTGCTTTATTAAAATTGTGGTACTATAAGGCTTAGTTATCATAGCTAATTAAAAATCAGTTTAAAGCTTGTAGCAGTGTTGACGCCTATAAGGATTCATATGAGTCCTGAAATTTAGTTCAGTTGTTTATTTTATGAGAAACAGGAAATAAAAATATTTGGCCAAACTGTGAAGTCATTCCCCATTTATTTCCTTTTGGGTATAGAGAATTATTACCAGCTACAAGAAAAACAGCAAAGATTTACATTTTTCAAATATATTCCAGGAGCTGCTTTTATCAGTGTCCTCTTTGTTGAAAATATATAGCTTACGCTGCATCAACCGAAGAAGTGAGCATGACTGTTCAAAGCCACCAAAACTGAAGAAATTAAAAATGACCACATACTGTAATTCAGTCTGACTAGTAAACTGGCATAATGTTAGTGTGATAGCGTGCAGGAACCTCACACAATTAACTCCAGCATCAGCAGAGTTCCAATAAAAAGTGAGGGCACACCTGGCAAAAGATTCCCTCTAGGACCCCCAGGAGCGTGGCGAGCTGCTAGGTGCATAGAATACTGGGGAAGCATTTTGAAAGCCTAATTTCACTGACCACAGGGAAAACTGTATCTAGAAGCCAGAGATTTCCTCCTTTCCTTTCCCTTTATGGGCAGTATAGACTTGTCTTACCATCTTCTTCTTTACATCCAAAGCAGAAGAGAGAGAAAGTATATGATCCCCTTAATTGTTACAGTTGTTACATTCCATCTGGTAAGTGATAATTGCTGTATTCCAAGATACAGCAGGAATAGGTAGTGACCAGACTATATAGGAGTAAAAATTACACAGTTACCTTGATCGTAAGTTCTTTGGGGCAGGAACCATCTTTTTGTTTTGTTTATGTACAGTGCCTTGCACAGTGGGGTCCTGGACCATTACTCCTAAGTGCCCTGGTAGTACAAATTAATAATAATAAATAAAATAAAGCTTCTATAAGAAAAGTGAAAGTGACTGACATGCATTAAAGCAATCTGGGACATTGACTACAATACGTGAAGTTTGAATGTAACAATTTGCTATAAACATGTTCCACTGTGTTACTGGACTTATGGTCAATACAATATATTATATGATAAAAGTTAATATTAAATATGATTTAAAGCACTAATGATACAACATTGAGATGTAAAAATGTATAGCCAGTATGGTATGATGTCAAAGTGGAATCAAATCCTCTGGTGTTAATAGAATTGGTAGCTAGTTGAATATGATGTTAAAGGGAATTAACATGTAACAAAATATGTTTTATTGTACTTTTTTGACATGATATTAACTAGTTTATCTTTATTTTGGTCCTGGTTTTAGTTCTTAAATCTATATTTTTGACTGCACCCATATCAGTAAATCTTTATCATTCTCACACCAATGAATCATTGATTTTTTTCATATTGATTATATTGATACCTAATATTAGCATTTGTGACCTGGTAGCCTCAACCCTTGAGGGGAGGGGGAGAGAAACTAATTTACCTTATTCTTGTATAAAACTTCATCTTGTTGATTGGGAGCATGGTGTGATATATTCAGATATCCCACACTGTTGTGTTTGGGGATTTAAATTATTTAGTTGATCTCCCTGTGAATGTAAAAGTTGTTCACACTTAGAGATTTGCTGCAGAACATACAGGACATTCTTATTTCTATCATTCTGCCTCTTTCCTTATGTTTAACTTACAAAAAAAAAACTTCCTGGGACTGTTTTACCCTTTTCCCTGCCTGTTTTTTAAATTAAAATGTGATATATTTTAAAAAATATATTCAACTAATCTATTCAAACTAAATAATTACTGAATTTTATCTTTTTTCTTTCTCATTATTTCCTGTGCTAAAAAACAGCAAACAAAACTGTCAAATGTATTCCACTAGATAATAAAATAAGGATATATTAGCACAGGTTAATGAATGGCTAGTGGTGAGACATGAATTGTTCAATTATAAACTATGCTGCTTTCTGTGAGTCAGTGTCTGTTAACTCAGGGTACAGCACCCTGTGAGGGGGTGGGTGTCTGAAGGCTTGGGATGGTACAAGATACCAGCAGTTCCTGCTATACCAGATGGCCCCGGAGCCAGGCCACCCAACAGTTTGTACCTTATTCTGCTAACCTAGGGTTGAATCATGCCCATCGCCTTTGAAATACCATAATAAAAATAACCCAAATATTAGGTCTTGTTTGAAGAAAAGGTAGCATTCAAGGTCATTTGCCTCAGACTTGTGAGGGCCTGGGGTTTTAATAATATTGTATAGCCCTTAATCACAGCATACCTAGTTGTGTTGTGATTCTGTCTCTCAGCTTGAGGTTTAGCTTTTTTTTTTTTTTCCCCTCTAGTATTTTTCTTTTTAATGTAATTTATTAAATGAGGAAAAAACACAGTTAGCTTTTAAAACTCTTATTATTTTTCACTTGGACCATGCTGTCTTTGGACACCCTCTCTTTAAAACCCTGAAGGCATAAATATTTTAAACTGCTTTACTAAGGGAATACTATTTCTAATGTCAGACTGTTTCCACAGAGTGCTTTTGACCTTGCATTTCTTGACTCATTAATCTTAGAAGCCATGGTACTTTCTGTAGTAATCAGAATAACTCAGAGTTTTTGTGGAATAAGAGTTAGGGTGCAGTGTTTCTGGTAGATGAGGTGAGCCCTGTATGGTATGTCTTAACCACCTGGTGTCAATTATGGTGTACTTAACATAGCGAATACCAAAAGGACACTTTAATAGTGCAAGGTGCTGTGCACCCATTTCTTGAGGGACAGATCAATATTTCACATTGACTTTGTATCCTAGATCTGTTGTACCTCAAAAGCCACTAGATGGAATTTCATACAAGTAAGACCTCAAGTTCAATGGAGATGAGCATTCACTAAGATATTGGGGAGCGTGGGGAATAATATGTTACAAAAGATTACTTTGCATGAAAGGAAAATGTGTAAAATAAAACTTTATTCGGTGAGGTTTTGTTTAATATAACATAGATTCCAGAACTCTCTTCTGGAATTATTGGCATGCCTGTAATACATTCATTGTAAAATACAATTTGTTCATAATATTTTACAATAATTGAATTGGTGGGAATTAATAATGGGAATACTTAAGGTGCTTCTTTTGCGGAGGTTCATTGATTCATTTTGGTTGAGATGACATTACAGGCCTTTTCTCCCCCTACTCACTGCCATCTGCGCACACACAGGCATTCTTTTACTTCACAAAACAACTGCACGTTAGCTGAAATGTCGTTCTGTATACTCTGTGCTGCTTGTAATTCTATATACTTTTTTCTGAAAGTTCAACAAATGAGGTTGGACAGTTTTTAACTTCAGATATTTAAGTTTAGACTCTTTTTGCATGTGGATAAAAGCTTACTCTTCCAGCTTCACTGTTTCACAGAGATTGACTTTTTAACATGTGAAGAAATCAGAAGCAGTTTAATTTACAAGAAACACAAGTACTTGTTTGTGAAGCTATGTAATGCAAAAGCATAATACAGCATTTTCTGCTAGATTTAAGGTACTAGGATGTGACTCTTCAAATAGAAGTGCACCTCTATTGCACCTCTGTTGGTGGAATGAGATGAAAATAGAAGAATATATTGCTCTTAATATAATGAGTATATTTCAGTCCATGTCTTCTTGCCGAGGGCCTGATCAACATCTGTTGCCAGGGTGATGTGCATTCTGAGTACATGCAAGGGGCAAGAGCATGATGCTCTGACAATGCTGGAGCAGTGCAACATAACAGCAGGCACAAATTAGAGCAGTTTCAGTTTTGTTTTAACTTGAAATAATGGCTAAACTGACCCTTGACTGCTTGCAGAAAGTGCTTGGTCCGCATGAGGAGCTGGTGCTTAAGGTAGTGTTGCTTTCTCTTGGAATGTATGTGTGAAAATAATCCCTAATGAAGAATTAATCATTAGATCTAATATAGAAATAACTCTGACATATGATTACGGTTTTAATGTTCTGAATTTATTTACTTTAAATGATTCTTTTAAAATGCAAAAATCAAGGTTTTTTGTCTTTTGAGTAGCTGCTGCATGAACAAATAGTTTATATAATGAAAAACATAACTGATATATCTGAATAGAAACAAGTCTGTGTATATGCACTATAGTTTAAGGTCCACATTTTCTATTGATGTACAAGCTGTCCTACTTAGTGTTAGGAATACCGCATTGTAGTTATTGGTTGCAAAAGCAATTGGTGAAATCTGTGCAAGGAGAAATATCTGAGTTTTAGGCCGTAAAGTCTTGAAATTGTTCCGTTTAGAGCTTTAATTTTGACAAGGTTATTTCATATAATTTTTTTTTAAATGGAGGAATATTTTGAAAATATAGATGTAGGGCATGCAGCTTTCATAAATAAGATTTGAATCTTGCTTGTGTACTCCAATCTTAGTTCTGGTTCAATGCATTTAGTTTGTAATGACTATAGCCAGATACTTTCTCTTGTGCCTTTTATAAATGGTCATATTGTAAACAGTACTTGAATGGTCTTTCTCATTGGGATTACTTGTTTGGTAAAAGTGAGTGAATTGTTCGAACAAGTCAGTTGAAATTATTTTTGCTCATGTGACTAATTTTTAACATGTGGTACCTATCAGAATAAGTTCAACTGCCCATCGTCTATTCAGTCTAGGCTATGGTCTAAAAATTCTTCACTTAAACCCACCTTCTGTTGTTGTAATGTAAAACAGTTGGCAATAGAAAGTAATATCAGATTTATTGAGTAAAAAGCAGTTCTTTGTAAAGAACTTGTGCAGTGAAAAACATGACAGGATGGATAATTAAGTTGAACACTGCGGAATTCAGGATTAAAGGGAACTAGATGGTAAAGAAAATGGCATGCCAAAATTAGTTGTGCAATACATTTTAAATTAGAAGATGATTTTCTTCTTAGTTTAAAGAACCAGTCTCTGGCTTTAGATACTTACCTAATCTGCATACTAGACTGCCTGTACAAACACACAACAACAATAAATTATATCCCTACAGCCAACCACTCTGACCTGCCCTCTCCCTACAGAGCAGAGAAAAAAGATCAGCTCTGAAGATTCTTCTGCAACAAATGCTTTACAGTTTGAGATTCTCCACTACTTACTCTGAATCCTCTAAATTACTGTAAACATTAAGCCTCTCAATACCTGTCTGAGAACAATATTGTACCAATTTTAAACAGAGAGAAACTGAGAGACGGAATTTCTCTGGCCAAAGTCACATAACGAATCACTTTTGGTCCTTGGAATAGAAGTCAGGATTCCTGACTTCACAAAATAGTACTCCCTCTATTCCCTCTATGTAAAAATACATTTCATTTTTCTGAAAACTTGGAATGCCTAAATATTACACAAGGGAGAGGAGGAATAGCTCAGTTGTTTGAGCATTGGCCTGCTAAACCCAAGGTTGTGAGTTCAGTCCTTGAGGGGGCCATTTAGGGAACTAGGGTAAAAATCTGTCTGGGGATTGGTCCTTCTTTGAGCAGGGGGATTGGACTAGATGACCTTCTGAGGTCCCTTCCAACCATAATATTCTATGATTCTATGAAAGGAAAACCATGTATTTGTGTGTGTGTGTATATATATATATGCTTCTAGACGTTAAAGTAAGCAGATAGTATCCTATATTGCATTTGTACAAGAGTTGTTTAAGCGTAATCTTCAATTATCTTCAGATACATGATAGGATGGTTCTAGAAACAGTCATGTGCTGACCTATTAATATCCTTTGTTCCAGTTCCTTTCAGGTATCCTTGGGGGTGGAGAGGCTCTCTTTAGCCAGATGATATCCAAATGAATGGTAAACCTCCCAGGGGTTTAAATAGATTTTCTCTTGTGGATGGAGATCCCCTCCTATGCAACATCCAACTCCAAGATGGAGTTTTGGAGTCACATGGGCAAGTCACACATCCATGCATGACTCAGTTTTTACCAGCCAAGCCACATTCCTGGGAAGGCTCAGATGTGGATTGGCATCTTCAAGTTCATTGTTGGCTTAAGTGGTTTTTGACTGGGCTCTTGATTTGCACTTTTCTCAAGAAGCTTACCAAATGCTCTACTAGGCTAGTTAAAATCAAGCCAGTACACAGCCAATATTCATAACTTCAAATACAAAAATGATACATGCATACAAACAGGATGAATACATTCAGTAGATCATAACCTTTACATAGATGTGTTACATGGCATATGTAGCCTAAAACATATTCTAGTTATGTCACACGTGCAATCATAAGCATATGCCATAAAGCCTTATGAGGGGGGGCACCGTCACAATAGGGTAACATGTTTGTTGTGTCTCAATGGAACCACATCACATTTGCTCCATTTAAAAGTAAAAAAATGTGTTTGGCTGAAACAGCACAAGTGACCAATAAGGTAATTTTGGATGGGACTAAAGAATGAATAGCCATCTGTCTCTTTCTGTGCCCTCAGTTAGACATGTGAAGATGCACTGAAAGCAATTGCTGTAACTAGACATAATTTTAGGTTTGCACTTAAGTCACTGAGGGAGCATGGGCTTTCAGACTCTGTTATTAGAGCATATACATGGCTCAAGACATATAGGGAGAAAACTTGAAGGGAATTGGGTGCCATGTCTACATAGATCATAGAGTAGAACTGCGTCTTGCATCATAGCTTATGAGACTCGAGTACTGCATGTTGTGTGATTAGAGATGATTTCTGCATGTCCTGTGGTGACAATATGGACTTGGGTACATTAGCGTTTAGTTTGCAGCAAGCCGGGGTGTGAATCTACCCCACATCAGCCTGTTGCAACTGCCTGTTCAGGTGGACCTTGTTGATGTGCATTTAACAGTTCATTATTACACTTTGATCTGCCCTGCTTTGAAATGGGAGTGGATTAAAGCCCACTAAGGAAGTGTTAATGTACATCAGCAGGGTTCCCATGAACAGTTACTGCACGGCAGGCTATTGTGGGGTAAATGCTCACCCCAACTTTTCATGAACTAAATGTTTGTGTAGACAAGTCCCCAACTTGTATTTGGCAGTGTGGGATATGGAGTTTTTCTAATACTGCTGTATATATCTGGGCATGAGATCTTGGTCTCTCTGGGCTTGTCTACATCAGAAAGTTGCAGCGCTGGTGAGGGAGTTACAGCGCTGCAACTTAGGAGGTGTACACATCTGCAGGGCACCACCAGCGCTTCAACTCCCTGTTTGCAGCGCTGGCCGTACTCCCGTTTTGTCTCGGGTGTAGAGGATCCAGCGCTGGTGATCCAGCGCTGGTAATCAAGTATAGACACTTACCAGCGCTTTTCTTGACCTCCGTGGAATAAGCAGGTATCCCAGCATACCTGAGGAAGCCTCTGGTAATCAAGCTGGTCTCCTTCCCCGGCTTGCTCTCGCGTTCCCCGAACCCCGAGCAAGCAGGTCTCCTTCCCTGAGGTTTGCTGGGTGGTTCCGGGAACGCGAGAGCAAACCGCAGCGAAGCTGGTCTCCTTTCCCGGTTTGCTCTCGCGTTCCCCGAACCCCCCTTGAAGCCGCCCAACAGCGCTGCAGTGTGGCCACATCTAACACCACTTGCAGCGCTGGTTGCTGTAAGTGTGGCCACTCTGCAGCGCTGGCCCTATACAGCTGTACTAATACAGCTGTAACAACCAGCGCTCCAAAATTTTAGATGTAGACATGGCCTAAGTCAGCTTAGAAGAAATGTGCAATTCTGTATCATTTGGTAGGTTTGGAGTGATTGTGGAACCGTCAACATTGAATGTTTTCTGTATATTGTTACCTTTCTGATATTGAGGTATGTCTTTGTCCTCTTGTGCTGTTTTTTTTTTTTTTAAAGAATGAGAATAGCATCCATTGTTTAGAATCTACACCCTCTCTCCCATTGCTTAGTTAAATACAGTCTCAAGGTATTTCAGCGTTCACTGTTTTAAAGGATAGTGATTTTAACTGTAGCAACAGTACAATGTGGACTGCTTAGCCTCTTCAGAAGTTACAGAATTGTCTTGTTAATCAGTTTTGTTATAAGCATGGGACAGGATTGGTCTGTATTGTGTTCTTCCCTTCTCCTCACACTTTTCTTCCAATAACCATATTCTGAAAGTAATATATTAAATGAAGAGGCATGAACAAAATCTTGTCCTGCATTGCAGTTAGTTCTGGGTTGATCTGGGACCATATTCAAAATATTCTTGTCATAAAACCATAAATTATATCCTCAGAAATCCTGACAATTTGTAGTAAAGCAAAAAGTGTTACTAGAGTTTAAGTATTGTACTCTAATATTATATATAAGAGCACATTGCCAAGATTGTTTTCCTGTTTGTTTTTTGAACCCTACAAACCAGAGTACTCATCTTCAAACTTCGTGTTTCAATGAACTTGGCACTTTTTCTTGAAAATAATTTTACAATGGAAACCCTTGATAAAATACAGAAAGCATTTTAAAATGCAAATATTATATTGAAATGGTGTAGCAGTCTTATTGACAGTAAGGTATACACAAAAGGAAGAGAGTACGAAGTAATAATTAAGGTTCTCATAGTAACAGTAATCCATATTGTGCAATATATTCATGTATGCATTTAACAACCTAGTTAGCAACACTCTTTGGTAAATAAATGCATGAGTCAGTGTTGGACCTGCATCCAGCCTTCCTCTAGGGGAAATATATATGTGTTTAACAACATGTGGGAATCTGAGACTATGGCTACACTGTCTCTAACTCAGGAGTTCTCAAACTGGGGGTGGACTCCTCAGGGCATTCTGAGGTTATTATATGGGGGTCATGAGCTGTCAGCCTCCACCCAGGCTCTGCTTTGCATCTAGCATTTATAATGGTGTTAAATATATAAAAACATTTTTTTTTAATTTATAAGGGGGGGGGGTCCACTCAGAGGCTTGCAGTGTGAAAGGGGTCACCAATACAAAAGTTTGAGAACCACTGCTCTAACTGTATTAATGCGAACAAGATACCATTTAATTCTGCACTCAGTGTCCACACAGGGGAGTTATAGAACAGCCCTTTGGTGCACACTGCTGTTTATTCCTCTGTAGACTGAACAATGGGGCACTGTAGACAAGCCTTGAGATGAGCTCCTCAGAGTCCTACTTCTGAACATTTTTGACTTTTCCAAAATGGGAGAAGCAAAAAATAAGTCCCAAAATTAATTTTAAGAATAATAATAAAAAAACCCTCAAACCTACACATTTAGACAGAATTGTTCATATTAATATAGCACTCTGTGCTATGCTACATGATTACACTATTGAATCCTTGAGTCAGTTTGTATTATTGAAATTGGTAATTTATACCAGCAACTGATCAGAAGAGAACTACACCTCTACCTCGATATAATGCTTTCCTCAGAAGCCAAAATATTTTACCGTGTTATAGGTGAAACAGCGTTATATCGAACTTGCTTTGATCCACCGGAGTGCACAGCTCCCCCCTCTCCCCCCGAGCACTGCTTTACAGCGTTATATCCGAATTCGTGTTATATCGTGTCGCGTTATATCGAGGTAGAGGTGTATGTTGGGTTTTTTCCCCATCTGAACAAGATTACACGTGAGGTTCTTGTTATACAAAAAATGGATGTGTTCCAATAATCATAAAGCAGATATGGAGGGATAAATCTAATCTCTTTCCAGCAACTCTGCAAAACTAACATAACATCATTAGCTCAAGGATGTGCTCCTATATCATAGCTTTTTCTGACACATTCTTTGATCTCTGTAGGACCTACTAAATCTAAAAGGTGGCTTTAAAAATTAAGGTTAGATCCTTTATATATTGCACAAGAATCATTACATGTATTCAGATCCTTCATAACTATTTGTTTCATTTAACAATGCATGGTGTTAAGATAAGAGTGCACACTTTCTTTGAAGGGAAAAGAGTCAAAACAGACCGTTCCTGCTTTTTCTTGCTCCCCATTGCTAATAAACTAAAAACATTGCTTACAGTTCTAAGTGCTTAGTCCAACAAGAATTATCTGCAGTCTTCTGTTACACGCTATACAAGACTACAGAGCTTAAATTTGGTTCTTCAGCACCCTGATCTTACATATAATTTTTAGAAAATAAATTCTTAACAGATCAACAAGAGGATATTAATGAGTGGAAGAAATATAAAGCATTTATAAATACCATTTAAATATTTAATACCTATATTAAATGACACACACCTTTGGTGGCATGTCCCTTATAAAGGTAGAAGTAGGAAAAGACTCCTGGCCATATCAGGGAAAAGCATCGTTTGCAACCTGCTTTAAATTGCACTTATAACAATCTGGGGAAAAAAAAAGATAATTTTGAGTGCTCATAATTTCAGCAGAATCCCTTTTCTGATGTTTGGTACACAAAGTTTTGACTAATGATCATGACTGTAGAGAGAACCATGCATTGACACCATCCTGCAAGCTATAAAGCTAACTCTGTGAAATGCATGTTTTTCGAAACAGGAATTGATTGTCCATCTTATTTGATTTTGATACTTCAAGATTTTAGGTATTCATGGATACTTCACATAGCATTATTGTTTAATAGTGATAGGGAACATACGTAGCATGGAAGTGGAGGGTCTTCAAATTGTCTCTCCATCCCTTGTATTGTGGAATAAGATCTCAGTGTGTGTGTTGCTCTCTGCTATCTTTTTTCAGTGTTTATACAGAAAACTTGTTTAATCACTAGTTATCCACTTTTTTTGTTTCCCTTAGGCAGAGAATCCTCCCAGCGGTCCTGATTGTGGTTATGGTTCTTTTCACCAGCAGTATTGGCTAGAAGGGAAGATAATTGCTGTGGGTGTAATTGATGTTCTTCCATACTGTGTGTCCTCTGTGTATCTGTACTATGATCCTGACTATACCTTCCTATCTTTGGGAGTCTACTCTGCATTAAGGTAAGAGGAGAACATTTCTGATCTTCAGTTAGTAATAACTGATATTTGTTCTTACATTTGAGCATGTGTACTGTATTTCAAACCAAATCTTATACTGAAGATGTTAAGCAAGAGTTTCTTGTTTAATTTTGATGAGGGAGAAGCTTGTAGGGGGAAAATCCCTGTATGTAGTTACTCGAGATTTAGCTTAAGTTCTGAACATTCTCAATATTGTCTACTAGTATTCAAGCAGCTATAAAATTTCCATGTAGATGAAAAATATAGAATTAAATTTAGAAGAGGGAAGACAATATTGAAATTAAAGTTTTTTTAATTTGCTTCATATTTTTATTTGGATTAGGAAATGGAGTTTTTAAATGAAGGTTTTTATTTTTTTTATTAATCAAGCTTTATATCACGATAGACTAGATTCTGCCATTCTTTGGCCAAGTCTACACTGCAGACTTTTGTTGGTATAACTACATTGCTCAAGGATGCGCAAAATTCACACTCCAACATAGTTATGCTGACCTAATTCCCGGTGTAGACTGCACTATGTTGGTGGGAGAGCTTCTCCTCTTGACATAGCTACAGCCTCTGACGGAGGTGGATTAACTATGCTAATGGAAGAAGCTATCTCACTGATGTAAGGGCATCTTCGCTTAAGTTCTTAAAGTGCAGACATGCTCTTACTCATGTGAAAGTAGTCTTTCACTCCTCAGGTTGTCCCATTGATTCAGTGTTTACTATGCCTCTGAATATTTTTCTGGCAAATAAACTGTTTGCAAAAAAGGCATTTTTCAGCTGAACAAAACTCAAAAATTTGATACAAATTCAACAAATAGTTTAGGACAAACAAATTTTTGTCAGGACTGAGATATTGTCCACAAAACAAGAAGAGGTGAGTGAGGAAGAGGAAGTGGGGTGATGGTGCTCTCCTTATAACTTTTAGCCTACTGGTTAGGCCACGCAAATGGGATGTGGGAGACCCCAGTTCAATTCCTCACTCTCCCTGATGTGGAGAAGGTATCAGAACTTTTCTCCCACGCTGCAGGAGAGTGGCCTAGCCACTGGGCCATGAGATGCTCTGGTGTGGGTGTCTCAGTCTGTCCTGTTGAAGCAGTTTATAAATAGCTTTAAATAGTCAATTGAGCTGGGACTTGAACTTGGGTCTCCCACATCCTATGTGAGTGCCCTAATTACCAGGCACTAAAGTTATTGCATCCCTCTGGCCCAATGGCTATTCCTCATTGTTCATAGTGGCAATTCATAATGACCACCACAATCGCCTCCTCCTATTGTGTTAATCTATCCCTTTAAAAATGCTTGAAACAAAATATTTTGGAGAGAGTGAAACATGTTTTGTCTGACCTGGAATGGATTTTTTCAATATGCTGAAATGTTTTCAATTTTTGGTTTTGTTTAATCTGAATCAAAATTACATTGTTCTGTTATCTTCTGGAAAGGCCAGAGAACTGAAAAGTCAGTCATTCACTCAGCTCTGGTGTTTACTATCTTCAGTGGGGCTGACTGATGACTTAAGGACCTGCTGCACATCAATAAGGATGTCAAAATCTGTACTCAAGGCAAAATATATCCATTTTATTGTGGAAATTATAGAAAAAATATTTTTCAGCAAGAAAGCTTTTACTGATTGTGAAATGTAAATTATAGAATGTTAGATACATACATTAATATACAATTACCATGAAATTTGTTTAGCTTTTTTGTTTTCTATGTCAAAATTTAAGAAAGGAAGATAATCTATACAGAACATTGACTTTTATGATTAATAAATAATTACCTAAAATTGGTTAAAGAAAAGCCCTGACCACAAATATATGATTCCTCAATAATCTGAAGTCTGTGAAATTGAAGAAAATGTCTGGGCTACCAAATGAATGCTAAATTTTCTTTAAAGATCAGTGCTTTTTGGCTGGTGTAATTCACTTTAATTATTAATTGAATTAAAATAGGAGTTCAATATTTTAAAGCATATTAGTTATTAACTTTTCTTACTACATACTTCATTGAAAGATTCCATTAAGAAGAGGAGACTAGACAAAATGCTGATTTAAATGAGACCAATGTCACTTTTATTGATTACCTCAATGTATTTAATGTAGTTAATTGTGGTACTGAACACCAAGGCCCCATCTCGTAGCCTTAAATATGTGCTTTATTTTAAGCATGAGTCATTCAGTTGAGTTCCCTTAAGAATTTAAGGACTACCCTTGTACTGAAAGTTAAGCAAGTGTCTACATCTAGTAGGAATAGGGTGAAAACCTTTTATCAGTAGATTATGTTCAAACGTTTAATTGAACACTGCCAACTTGAAATGTAATAATCTATTAATTGTGTCTGCTTACCACTGACTGCCCCCGCTTGGCCAATTGTGGCATCATTGCTCCTTGTTGAGCTAGCACCGCCTTCAACAATCACTCTGGTGCTGTGGCAGTTTCTCTGCTTGCTGGTAATTCATCCAATGACTCATCCCTCTGGCTAGGTCACAGTTTTTGATCCACCCCTTCTGGGGTCACAGTTATCCAAATTAAAAAGCCCCCAAAACATCTTAACATAAAACATTCAGTGTCTTCCCTATTTAATCAGAATTTCTCCCAGGCCTGCCTACCTGCCTGCCTGGAAAGCTTTTTCCCAACTGACTCAGGGCCCTGCAAGAGCCTTCTTGCTCTTTGTACTCTTTACACGTACAGTGGCATCTTCCTCGTCTTTGCCCCTTTCACTGCCATGTCCTGCTCTGAGCTTCTTGCCTTTATAGGAACTTCCCTCCCCCTCTTTATCACTACTGAAGCCTGGCTCCTTTTATGTAGGAATCATCTGATTCCTCTTAGGTGGGGCTCATCCTGTAATTAGGGTTGGCTTAGCCCCTGGCTCTCCTGCCAGTGGGATAAGCCACCATGTTACAAATCCCCATTCCAACTTCCAGTGGAAGTCAGACTGGGCTCCATTCTCTACACCTTATCTCTGTAAATGATCTAATTCAAAACATGGCGTTAACTGTCATATTTTTGCTGGCAAATGTCTGCATCTATTTAAACTAAAATCTCAGATTTTTCTGTTATCTGCTTGTAAATGTGCAGCTGTCAATTCAAGCTCAACCAGGACCAAAACTGATCTCTTGTCTCCCGACCCCCTTCCTCCCGATACATGGTTCCTGTTTTTTCAGTCATCGTGGACAGCATCCTTCCTTTTTCTCATTAAGGCCTGTATTCTCCACTTCATCTCTGGCTCACTCTTTCTAGACTCTGAAGTCCAGGACATACCTAAATCTTGCTGCTTCTTCTTGTACAACTCCTCTTAAGATCCAACCGTACATATTCATCCACACAGTTAAAACTCTCGGCTGGGCCCTCCGTAATCTTGCATCTTGACTACTGCAACCACCACCTTTCTGGTTTTGGCAAGTGCTTGCTTGTCTTCCTTAAAACCTTTAAATATGCTGATGAAAAAGTCAACTTCCTAGCTCATCAGTTTGACCATGTCACACATTCATTCTCCTCATGTTCATCACAAACAACCAGTATCAAAAGTTCGCAGAAGTTAGGGTTGCATTGATAGTGAAAGGGTATTTTCAGGGCACCAACAGAAAACTGCTTCTCAGCTCATTTGCCTGCATTAGCTCTAGAAAAGCATATAGGGTTTCCAAAACAAGTAAGTAAATATACAAAATACATTTAGAGGTATTCTAGCCCAGATGAAAATAGCTAATAACACGTTTCCCATAGAGAGACTAGCTGGGTGAGGTAGCATCTTTATTCAATCAACTTCTGTTGATAAATGAGAAAAGCTCCTCTTCATTTGTGTGTGACTCGAAAGCTTGTCTCTCTCATCAACAGAAGTTGGTCCAATAAAAGATATTACTTCACCTGCCTTGTCTCTCTAATATCCTGGAACCAAAATGGCTACAAATACACTGCATACACCAGTTTCCCATTGTTCATTTAATTATTAAGAATGCAGTAGGTGGGAAACTAGTTGAAGAGTGGAGACCCTATAGAGAGAGAGCAAGGGCAGGTGAATACTAAGTTCTTATCTTTATATCTGTCAATTTTTTTCTGAAAATCCACATGTACTATGAGGCCCTTTGAGGATATGTGCTGACACTATTCTCTGTATACCTTTGTATGTATTTTCGTGTACCTGCTGTATTGTATCGATATATCAGTGGTACCTGTAGTATCTAAGCTCCTGAGGGTAGGGACCTATGTTTCTGTCTCACTTGGTGTATGATGTCACTGTCAAGGTTTCTTTCCCCACTTTGAACTTTAGAGTACAAAAGTGGGGACCTGCATGAACACTTCTAAGCTTAATTACTAGCTTAGATCTGGTAACACTGCCACCAGCCAGAAATTCAGTGTCTGGCGCATTCCCTGTCCCCCCCCCCTCCAGACTTTCCCCTCCCTGGGTTGCTTTGGGAGGCTTCACCAATTCCCTGGTGAACACAGATTTAAACTCCTTGGATCTTAAAACAAGGAGGAATTAACTATTCCCCCTTCTTTCCCCCCTCCAGTCCCTGGTGAGTTCAGACCCAATCCCCTTGGATCTTAAAACAAGGAAAATCAATCAGATTCTTAAAAAGAAAACTTTTAATTAATTTTTACCTTTTTCTTTCTTTATCTCTGTAAAATCAGGATGGAAAATGCTTTACAGGGTACTCAGATTCACATAGACCAGAGGGACCGCCCCCCCAGCCTTAGATTCAGAGTTACAGCAAACAGAGGTAAAAATCCGTCCGGCAAAAAGGAACATTCACAAGTTGAGAAAACAAACATAAGACTAATCCGCCTTTCCTGGCTGCTATTTACAATTTTGACACGACAGACTGATTCAGAAAGGTTTGGAGAGCCTGGATGTAGGTCTGGTCCCTCTTAGTCCCAAGAGCGAACAATGAACAAAACAAAAAGCACAAACAAAGACTTCCCTCCACCAAGATCTGAAAATATCTTGTCCCCCTATTGGTCCTCTGGTCAGGTGTCAGGCAGGTTTACTGAGCTTCTTAACCCTTTACAGGTAAAAGAGAGATTAACCCTTAACCATCTGTATATGACAGTCACAATGTTCCTTATTAATGTAGATGACATTTTAGAAATGCATATGTGAAGAAGGCAAGGTCTTTGGCCTGGAGGAGCTTATACCCTGATTTAAACAGGCATAATACAAACTATTAACTAAGTGGCAGCAGAAGAGCACGTTGTAAAGTGAGATGAAATAAATGAGTTTAGAAGAGTGAAGTTGCTTAGTGAGAGGCTCTTCTAACAATAGAATGAAAAAATGCACAGTCAAGACTGGGAGTAAAAGACAATGGGGGAGAGGATTGGGCGCAAAATCATAAGTTACGGAGCAGGATGTGAGAGGAAACTGAACTGGAACTAGGTCTTGTTAGTTGTGTGGTGTGCTCAGTTAATGTAATGCTGCATAACAGTAACGATTCTAAAATATTTTGTTTGCCTACGCATGATTTTTCGAGAGAGTTGAAGGCTTAAACACTTTTAAGATTTCCTGACATTACTGATTGTCTACACTTGCCAATTTGTCATTTGCAAAAGATCCCTAATCACATTGCATAGTGGTCAAAACAGAATCTTTATAAACCTTTACTATTTGAAAAGATATTTTAACCTTAATTTTTTTAATGATGGAGACGCTCTGTGTTTCTGCACAGAACGGACACCTTTACATGAGTTACTATGTATAGAACAGGGAGGCAAACAAGAGTGCACAATGAGATCATGGTTTCCTATAGCATAATAATTTTTTGGGTTGCTTAGCCTTCCACTTCAGTAGCATAAATTTAGTAAATAAATTTCCAGGTTCAGTATCTTACTAGATTTGATTTTACAAAACTTGATACAGTAAAGCTATGAAGTTTAAATCCTTACATTGACTATCAACCTTATGGTGGTATGTCTGGACTATGGAAATAAGCAGTGGTACCATTTATGGGAATGTTTGCAGGATTAAATCCATACTGATTAGTTTACCTTTGTATATGTCTGAGGCCCTTGTTGGAGAAATTAGGCTCTTACCATTTAAAGACGTCTATGGGGAGGAACAAAGCCTTCTGCAACTGTAAAAATATTATTCCCTCAATATTTTTATTTCCAATTATTGTGAAGGTGTTTTTTGTTTACATGAAACACACTCGCCTGGTTGCTGTATATGGACCAATGCACTGGATCCACATGCTTTTAAGCTCCCCTGGGTCTGGGCACGCTCCGGCTACAGTCTCTGGTTTCTTGGGCACACTTCTCAGGCATAGTCTCTGGTACAGCTTCTAGGGAATGGGACTTTTCAGTCCAGCTCTCTCAAAAAATGTTCACATGGTATGCATGACTGAACCACTTTCACTTTTCACTTAGCATGGCACCATTCTGGTTTGGCCCAGTTGCCTCGCCATGATGACCAAATTTCAATGTTTGGTGTTATGGCATGGAGCACCAGGTTGCAATGCCACTCTGTTTGAGGGGCCATTTCAAATAGGGTTGGGGCCAAATGCCCCTTTGCTCTTCTCCTGTGGCCCTGCCCCTGCCAGTGATACACACCAGGTGTAATATGCATGACTCCTGGCACCCCTATCAGGGATGCCCCAGTTGCTCAAGCACATCTTCCTCAGAGCTCCACCCTCTTGGGTACTCTGGCTTATAGTTTAACACTTCAGGAGTATGTGATGATTGAAATAAGTAACATACAGACTTTTCAGAGGACTCTCTAAACCAATCACACTTCACTCATAGTGAAAGCACAAGAAATACACAGAGCTAGGTACACACCGATCTGCACACAGTTCCCATCCACCAAGTCTTCATAATGTTTGGATCGCTCTCCTGGACCTCTGGGTAAACATGTCACTTTTTAACAGCAGCTCCTAACACCCTTGACTTCGTTCTTTTTTTTCCCTTCCCTGCTAGAGACTTGCTCAGGCCCACCACTCCTCAACCCCCGGAGACAGCATGGGGAGAACTGATTTCCTCTAGGCTGCAGCCATCTCATTCTTTTAGGATGCCTCCATCTGAATGGCCTCCCCTGACCTAGTCTGGGTGGTACATGACACACACCCAGTTAGCAAATGGCTGCTACAGTATACACTGATGCATTCAGTGATACGGTAATTTTATAAACTTCAACCAGAAGTTAAAAGTTTTACATAAAAAAAACTTTCCCAAACTGTCAATATTATTTAAGCAGAGACCATTACTAGACTCACTGAATACTTCATCAGCCCAAATTATGTTGCACAAAGTTAGGCAACTGAATAAACAGTACCTGAATTTTTCAAAGTTGCTGAACAATGAAAGAGAGCTGTATTTGAAGACTTTTTAAATATTTTTTGTATGTATCACTTTGCATTAACAATAGATTGATGTAGACTGTGCATGTGAATGTTTCAAATGATTTAAATTTCCTACATAATAAATTCTAAACTTTATGTAGGCACAACACATTTTCATGGCGCAACAAGCTAAGAGGCCAGCTTATAAATCGTGCTGCATTTGAGGCAGTAAAGCTGAATTCCCAACAGTATTAGAAGGGGCCAACATAGTGTTACTCTTCTTACACACGTGCGCACGCGCACACACACACAGTTAGAGAGAATTTAGGAAATCGCAAAGGAACCTGATATTATAAAACCTGTTACCAATTTTACTCTGAGGAGATTGGAACTACATTAGTTTTGTCACTTCCACTATATGCTGTTGAGAATTTATGCTGCTGAGTGTGTAGAAAGGAAGAGATTTGAAGTTGACTAAGTAACCTAGAAACACAACAAAGAACAAGGAGAGGAGTAGAAAGTTACTAATAAGATATCAGCATTAATGATTTTCACTACATGATATAAACTGATCAAAAATACACTGAGAATTGCATTATTCCCATTCCCAGAATGAAATTCACCCTCTTTTGAATACCGCCTAATGTCATGAAAATTAACACTTCACAATACTCTAAAATTTTTGATAAAACAAATATATTTCAAGTTCTAGTTGAACTATTTTATGTAGCATTGAAATGCTAGTTAAGAGTTTAATGTTAATTTATTTAATGTGCACACAGTAGGGGTATATAACTCACAAGTATACTGTACTTTTACTCAGTGTGCATAATTTTTAAAAGGTCACATACATTGCTGTTTTATAAAAGGTAGTTAAAGGGCTCCATTATCCCTTTTACATGGACTGTATATGGACTGCACAGTTGTATGATATGTAAATTAAAGATGGAGTGGCAGCCTTAACTAAGACCATTCCTGCATTCATCTGATTGAATCAACAGACAACATGGTTCCATAAGAAAAAACAAAAATTATAATTAAAAAGATTTTAAAATATAAAGATAGTGTTTTTCATTTTAAATGCTAACTTTTGTTTAGCAGTTGTTCATTGGGCCCAAAGTAATCTGAATGGAAATATTAACATTGCTTAAGTCACATTGTAATTACTTTTAAAAGGTTTTATTTTGCTTGTAGTATTCATACTAAGCTCTTAAATGCCCTTTTATTTGGCTGGATTTTAAACATATGCAGAAATTGGTTTCTGTCTTGAAAAGTGGATGCCCTGTATCATCTCCGGTTAGCCTTGTGTTGCATGTAGTCATTCCCTACCTCGGTTTCTCACCTCATGGTGGGTCTTCTTGGCTGTTTATGCTCTAGTCAGTTCTAGAGAGGTGTCTTAATCCTCCAACTAAGTCACAAAACAAGAAACTAAAGAGTGCCAACATACAACAAGGTTCTTCCTCCCTTTGTGGCTTTTCTTCAGTCCCTTTCTGGGCCCTTTTCCCAGTCCCTGTCTGGATTGCCCTTGTCTTTTTCTGCTCTGGGTTATAATGCTGGCCCCCAAGCCATTCCCTCTGGAATTACTCTTTCCCTTTAAGGGGCTGGCTCAGGACCTTACATGAGAGCCTACTCGCTCCCTGTGGTTCCAAGTGCCAGACTCTACTCAGCCATTTTATAAGGCCCAAGTGTTTCTAATTAGCTGCCACCCAGCTGCTTAGATAATTAACTACTCGTAGGTGGAACTGGGTTAGCTCATTCATCCTTAACGGAGAGTATGACAGGTGCACTGCTCCTTGTCTCATCTGAAAGGACCAGCCCTATGCAGCCATGTCCAACTATTTTCTATTTGAATTGAATATATGCGTAGGTATAGAGAACATTTAATAAAATATTTGACACACTTAGTTTCCATTATATGTAAGCATCTTGTAATTTTAAAAAAGTTAAACATATTAGCATCTCAATATCCCCATTAGTAATTGAGGGGAGGCATAGCTCAGTGGTTTGAGCATTGGTCTGCTAAATCCATGGTTTTGTGTTCAATCCTTGAGGGGGCCATTTAGGAATCTGGGAAAAAATCTGTCTGGGGATTAAACTAGATGATCTCCTGAGGTCCCTTTCAACTCTGATATTCTATGATTATAAATTAAAACAAAATATAGCTTATCCCCTTTCCTTCTCAAATACACAGGGACACACAGATCCAGTAGACACTGAGAGTGGTGAGCTTCCATCCAAGTTTCAGCCAGATGCAAATTTAAACTTCCAAGTTACAAATGTTTTAAAAAAGAGCATTGTACTGGAAACACTGACAAAACCTTTACTATAGGAGCAGTGCCCAGTGTCAGATAATAAAAAGAGAAACTTATTGTGAAGTATTGTGATGCTTTTCTCTCCTAATTTACATGAGGAAGTCCTACAAACAGGCAATATATATGTGAAAAATAGCTGTCACTGCATGAAGATAGGGATATTTGCATATAAATCACTAGAACACACACAACGTTGATTTTAAAAATGCTCTGATGTTTGCCTGTACTATTTTAGCCTGTCACTATACAATGACTGGGCCAGATTTCTATAGAACTCCAATGAGCATGAATATTAACAAGAAACCTGTTAAATGGGTGCCTTTAACCTCCTGCATTTGAATTTCAGATCAACCAATTGGTAGGCCAAAAATGAGGCGCTTTTGCTCGAAATGGTGTTTTGAGTTTTTGTGGTTTTGAAATAAAACTGCTTTTGAGTTTACAATTTTCATTCTTTATTTGACTAGAGTTTTCTCCTTTACTTAAGCCATGAGTTAGGGAACTGTAATGTATTTCTTTCATAAAAAGGGTACATATATCTGTGAAGACTTGATTCACAATTATTCCCTTTTCTTCACTTTCACAGGGAAATTGCTTTCACGAGGCAACTTCATGAAAAAGCTTCTGAGCTGTGCTATTACTATATGGGTTTCTACATTCATTCATGTCCTAAAATGAGATATAAGGTAAAATTGTATTTTATTACTATATTAGCATATTTCATGCTGTTTGAAATGTCTGACTGTGATCATCGTACTATTTTATAATTCTCATACTGGATTTTAACATGGACTTTGCAGGGTTACAGTCGAATGTTGGCTACTTTTTAACTTGGCTTAAAAGTTAATTTCTTTTGCAAATTTATTTGTATGTGGTATTTATTACAAGTTGGCTTAACATTTCTTTCGCTAGGAGACATTTTCAAGGATGTCAGATATCAGTATGTCATATGATTGGTTACCTGAGTATCTCAGATTTGCAACATGTCATACAGTGTATTCTTGTCTTTTTTTAAAAAAATCACGGGACTGAAGGTGGAAATGTTGGGCAACAACAACATACCTGCATGAGTCTTGGGTATGCTTGAGTTTCTCCCATTTCATTTTTTGTAATAGGGACACAGGAAGTGCTGTACTGGAACAAACCCAGTGGGCACCTAGTTGAGTATTGTGTTTCAGATAGTGTCCAGAAGCAGATTGCTCAGAAAAAGGTGCAAGAATCCCATAGTAGAGAGTTTGGAATAACCAACCCATAAGTTTAGATCAGCATATGTCCTGAAGCCTGGGGGTTTTTGTCCCTTCTATTTTTGGTGTTCTCATTATCTCTGTGAATGTAAGTTCTTTTTTGACTCCTACTGAGCTGGTGATCTCAATTTTGTTGTATTTTTTCCAAAAAGTCTACAGAACAATGAAGCATAGCAAAATAAATGTGTCCTATTAATACATTTCTTTTGCTAGCTGAAACATCTTTTTCTAGCAGCTTAAAGGAATACAGCGGAAGGTAAAAGGCTCATTGCCGCTTCTTAATATCTGTTCAAAAATAATGAATGTAAAGTTTGAACGCAGTCAGAGGTGTATTTATTTTGAACACTAATTGGTAGAAAGGATGCAAATAGACCTGCTGAGATTTCAGTTTCTGATACGAGGGCTCTTTAATGTCTAAAAAAGCTTGTGAGCTTTCTAAGCTGTCTAATTGAAAATGAAGCAAGAACCATCTCAGTTTTGCTGTGACACATGTTCAGCATGCGTCCATGATTACTTGTTTCTCCCTAGCAGACAATTACTTATTTCTCCCTAGTATAAAGAAGTGATCATCCCTTTTTGCTTTGCCAGCATCAGTTTATCATCTGCATTCACCAGCCAAAGCAAAGAAATAGTTAAATTTGAGGTAGACAAGTCAGTGGATAGCAGAGTACCACCTCTGTCTTCATGTCTCCTTAGACTGTCACATCAGTAGCTGAAACTATGGGTTTTAATTATTTGCCATGACTTTTGGTGTACATTAGACATTTGGGATGACTCATGACCATTTAAGGCACCAGAGTTTAACATCTCTAATATATTATGCAATACAACATTTGTAGAGGAATGTATTCAACTTAATAAAGTATCTGAATAAGAAGAGAGACACCTATTTATAACTGATAAGACAAACACTATGTCTCAACTCTTTAGGATATAATTATTAAGAATCACCTGTCAGCCACTGGCAGTTACTTTACTGAACAAGATAAACTTTGCATCCCAGGTTTGAAGAAAGCTCACATACCAGCCAACGTACTGAAGTAACCAACAAGCTATCATACTGTAAAGACTAAATGGTGCAAATGTATGACTGACTTCCACAGTCTTTTTGCAGTTATATTGCTAACCATAATGTAGCCTGAGTTCTAGTGAGGTAAATTCTACTGTTTGTTGTTTAAACTGACTCCAGTGAAAATTTGACCTTTTGTAGATGCTTCCAGCTTGCACACTGTTTCTTATTACATTCCTGCCATGGAAGTAGGTCTGATTTGATATTCTGTGCCCTTTTTAGTTACTTGGAACCAAATTCTGTCCTCAGTTACACCTGAGCGACTCTTTTGACATCAGTGGGATTGCTAGAGGATACTTGGTCCTTATTTAAACCTATATACCTCGGTGTTTTTAGACAACTTTAAATGTCCCAACTTGAAATTCTGCATTTGCAGTATCAGAAAGACATTTAAAAAAACAACCCCCCCCCCCCCCCAAAAAAAAAAACTATACCTACACAGAACATATGCAATAGCAGGAGAGGAGGGAGAGTGAAGATTTATGGAAAAGGTTTCAGGTTTTTCCACTTAACAATCACCACATATGATGTCATTGCAAACCAATTTGACATTAATTCTGTAATACCCCCCTCATTACTAAGAGTAATACTCTGGAAACAAATCTTAAAACAAAGCATTGAAACCTCTCCTATGGAGTGAGTAATGGTTTTATATATGACTGATGGTGGTTTTAGGGATTAAATAATTACACAAGAAATTTCTAATTTGACATGTTGGTGTTAAATTGAATACTCTGCTTAGTCCTGGTTTTAATAACTCCCTTCCTCCACTGATGCCAGTCTGGAAAAATATGAAGAAATGTGACTAGAAGCTGTTCAGCTGATGTCATGGTGAGCACACTCAAATGATGGAAGAGAGAAGATGAGGGTGAGGGGGTGCTGAGAGAACCAGTCATCCTATAATCTGCTCTGCAGGGTTATACATTTTAAGACTATTTAGAAACTGAATGTAGTTCACCATGTGGCTATTCACCTATTAAGTAGTGACTTTAAAAGGGAATATATATTGTGACAGACCCAGACCAGTGGAGTACAGGAATCTGGTAGAGGGCAAATATACCGGTCACTGGATGAGTAGTTTTCTGTTCCCTGAGTGACCAGAGCAGGAGCTG
Organism: Gopherus evgoodei; assembly: GCF_007399415.2. NCBI lineage: Eukaryota > Metazoa > Chordata > Testudines > Testudinidae > Gopherus > Gopherus evgoodei. Next base: position 19,234,854 of record NC_044328.1, on the reverse strand, counting down.
CACTAGAGTAATCAGGAACCTGCTGGAACCAATTAAGGCAGACAGGCTGATTAGATGACCTGCAGCCAATCAAGGCAGGCTAATCAGGGCACCTGGGTTTAAAAAGGAGGTCACTCCCATCAGGTGAGAAGGAGCCAGAGGAGAGGAAGTGCGTGTGAGGAGCTGGGAGCAAGAGGCACAAAGAGCTGAGAGGGGGAGGGTGTGCTGCTGGACTAAGGAGTACAAGTGTTATCAGATGCCAGGAGGAAGGTCCTGTGGTGAGGATAAAGAAGGTGTTTGGAGGAGCCCATGGGGAGGTAGCCCAGGGAGTTGTAGCTGTCGTGCAGCTGTTACAAAAGGCACTATAGACAGCTGCAGTCCACAGGGCCCTGGGCTGGAACCTGAAGTAGAGGGCGGGCCCGGGTTCCCCCCAAACCTCCCAAATCCTGATCAGACACAGGAGAAGTTGATCCAGATTGTGGGGAATGATCACTGAGGTGAGCAAATCTGCCAATAAGCGCAGGACCCAGCTGGAGTTGAAGATGTTATTGCTTTTAACCAATAAAGTACAAAAAGGGTTGGGATAGGGTTTCATGGGTGACCTCCCTTCTTTCTGTGCTATGCTGCTGCAGTTGATATATCAAGTCTTTTGATCCCCCCTTGGTTTTAAAGAAAGGTGCTGCTAGCAGAATATTTTCAGTGAAGAAACTTCAGTTTTGGAATTCAGACTCTACCTGAATCATCTCATCTGCCAGAGTTCAAATCTTTTGATCTCCTAAATGGTTTGCTAAGACTACAGTTTTCCCCCGGTGTTTGGGGAAGAGGTGGCTGATGACCTGGGATGTATCAGAGTGATTATGTTGTTATGATTTAGTGAGCTTGTGGGAGTGTTGCACTTCATGTGGATGTAAAATGGAAGTCCTTGATCCTGTGTGTTATGATTTATGAGGGCGGTCTGCTGTTGAAATAACTGGATACTGCGTGCATGTAGCAGTCTGCTTTCATGAGTCACACTCAAGGATTGGGGCCTTAATTGGTTGTGTTCAGATTAAAAAGAGACCATATTATGCAAAGTGCCTACTGCCCTGGTGAGCATTTTAAAATCTTTAATAAAAAATGTGGCTCAAAGCGGAGAATGTAAACTCTCATTCGTAAACGCTAGAACCCTGTTCTGACTCGGCACTTTTATGGAATGCCGATCGCTGACCATATCTCTTTTGGACATTGTTTCTGTTGTTGAGACCATGTAATATTCCAACTTAAACATTTTAGAACAGAATAATATTGTGTAGTCACTATATAATAATGGTTTCCTTTTTCCTTTGTAAGTAAGTGCTTTATTGCATTGCGTGCAACATGGAGAGCAGATGGGAGGTTGCTCCATCTCTAGTTTTTATACTCATCACCATGGTAATTGGGCATCTGAAATGAATTTTGCTGAATTAAAATTAGAGGCCTATGTATTGTATATCTTCTGTGTACTATATTTTTATAGTTAATGTAAATCCATATGCAAAAGTGTCTTGGTTTGGGCAACCTTCTTTAAGTATAGTCTGGGCTTAACACCAATATTGTTTTTAGCAATGCTGAGCAAGTCTGTACAGACAATGAATACGTTACATCTTTAATAGTAAATGTGGGCCCTTTTCATTCATGAGATGCTGTTTCCACAAATACTCATATGACTCTTGGCACACAGTGATAAATAGTGTGTAATGCTGGTTGAAGATCAGAGGCTAGAACATAGAGAAATAGAATCCTCTGAACCTAAGTCCCATGGCACTATAACAACACTTAACTATTCTGACTTCCAGGCAAAGGGTTGAATGACTAAAGGATAATTTTTCAGCCTTGGGAATCAGACATGTAGCTACGGTAGTTATTAAAAAGGAGTAATGTTTGACACTTCCACCTTTCAGATCTCCCATTTGACTATAAATGTGTCTTAGAACAGTAGTTATAGCACCAATTAAATTATTGTTAAACTGGAAATGGGGGACAGGAACGTTCAAAAACCTTGTCATGAGTTTTTAATATTCATATCACTTTCCAGATTTGCTTCCATAATGGGTTAATATTTATTTAATTGGTGAAATAAAACCCCCATAAAGCACAAACTTAAGGATTTCTGTAAGCTAGTTAACCAATATGTTAGTGTGTGGAAAAAATACAATGAATAAACATTAAGCAGTGATATTATTCCATTTATTTTAGGGTGGAACTAAAACTTTTCTATGCAACCTCATGTCCTTCTGGTAAAACTTTTCAGACTTTCTCTGTTAAATGGGATGGTTTTTATGTTGGAAAAAGTAGTCTACTGGAATGTTCAAGAATGTCAGTGTTTCCATGTTAAAAGTATAAGAGGGGTAGCTATGTTAGTCTGGATCTGTAAAAGCAGCAAAGAATCCTGTGGCACCTTATAGACTAACAGACGTTTTGGAGCATGAGCTTTCGTGGGTGGGTCAGATACATCTGACAAAGTGGGTATTCATCCACGAAAGCTCATGCTCCAAAACGTCTGTTAGTCTGTAAGGTGCCACAGGATTCTTTGCTGCTTTTCCATGTTAAAAAATGCTCTCCAAGATTCATAATGCATGGTGCCTTTTTTTCTTAGGCCTTTTGGAGTCTGTGACAAAGCTCCAAGCACAAAAAGGCATTTTATTTTATAGTAATGGTGGTTTCAGACTGTTCCCGTGTATTTTAACAACTGTTAATGTTTCCCAGTTAAAGGTCTGTGATAACTGGTACAGTTACGAGATCAAATAACCAAATTCAGCTAACAGTCACTCCAGAGAGATCCTTGGGAAGGATCCTTTCTTTCTCTCTATTGAGCCTCCATTTGCTGCTTCTTGCTTCGTAATTCAGAATGGAGAACTTTGACTGGTCAGTGGCTGCACATGTTTAAACAACCTAATTCTTCCAGTCTCTTCTGACTAAAGGTCCCCAAAACAGTGTTTTTTACTTCCTTTACACTTTCTGTGACTGTTGCATCCTGGCTCTCTAGTGGTCCATATCAAACTGCTGTTCCGGTTTCAACAATTAGTGTGTAGTTTGCTTCTCTGTTTTTTAACTTCTATTCCAGATTGACTATAAAATAGAGTTTTATTTTATTTTGTGTTGTTTTAGACTGAGCTTGCTTGCCCTCTTTTCCCAGGGTCCTTCAATTCTAATAGTTGCATGCAAATTAATTTTATTTCACATTGTCACTTACTTTGGCCAATGATCTGCTTTTGCATAAACTGTGTGTTTAAGTGTTTGTAAATAAAAACTGAAGTACTTTAAAGTGTGAAACAGAGTTAATAGCTTCTTGCATGCTATCTCTGTGTACTGTTTTAAGGACATTCTCTGATATCAAGAGGTGTTTTGACTAAACTCTTTATCCAGACTTGTATGCAGGCCAAAGTAAATGGAATTATTTCAAACAGTCTACTTTAGTATCATGACGTGGCCAGACATCAGATAGATGGAACACTAGAAAGGACTCTGAAAAGGCAGAAAAGAAACAAAAGGCCAATTCATCTGTGATTAATCATTCTTAAACTAAATACCTCAGACTGACTGTGGTCATAAGCAGTGCCCCTGGAATTCGGCAGAGCTTCAGAGCCAATTTCTGTGGCTGATTTTTAGGGAATTCAACATCACTTCTGCAACTGTGAAAATATGTTCAGTAGTAGTCTGCAATTTCACATCCGCGAAATCTAGAGTTGGCTGTCTAATTCCCAGAAGTCCTGGCTTTTTCACAGTTCCCTGACCAGGGAATTTAGTTAACCTTTTCAGTAAACTTGGATTTGCTGCATAGACAGAAATGAAATAACCACAACACGGTACAGTCCAACAGGATGTTGCTTACAGCCTCATGCTGTTGTGACTCTGCCAGTGAAGTGCTGAAAAGATTGCAAAGTACTTCACTAGCTCCACACAAAATAGAGCTAGCTTTTGTACCCTTGTGATGGATTCTTTATTCAGAATCTAATCAGTTATCAACCAGCCATTCTTTATCATGTTAATACTTAGCCTGACATTGGAAAATGAAAATGAGATAAGAGGTTGCTTTAGAGGGAAAATAGGAGGATTTAAGACTAAGCCTGCTTAAATCTATTAAATGTTTTTATTGAGTTTCCAGGGTTGAATGTTTTGTTGGGTTATTTGTAACAGTAAATAGTTACATAGTGCGATATGAGAAACATGCTGCAAAACCAGTTACATTATATGATGGAATAATTAGCTCAGATCACAGGAATCTATTCTTTTTTCTTAACTGAGAATCATAGTTTATAGACAGAAAAATTGTTACACTCTCATACAATAATCCTCTCTCTCTCTCTCTCTCTCTCTCTCTCTCTCACACCCCCCCCCCCCCCCCGGAAGGAAACTCCAGCATACAATGTTTGATTTCTCATGGGATTGGTAAAAGACAAACTAAAATTGACAGGTGCTGTAGCAGCAGAATAAACACTCCTGGTTTGTCCTTCAATGACAAATTAGATCTCTTCCAGACTAACTGACTGCCTTCTAATAGTAGCATCAGTTATAATGAATGTAGACAACGTGTAACTTCTCTGACCTCAGCCTTTGTTACAGCTGCCACCACTCTAGAAATCTGTAATATCAAGTTAAGAGAGCAAAGAAGTGTATGTCAACCCTCCACTTGTGGAATAATAATACATGGAAATTATATCTTGAAATCACTGTACGAACTTGAGCTAAAACCCCATGTGTAGTGAAGTATATCCAGTTTACAAATGAGGTATTGAACACAGAGATTGGGATTTGCAGTCATGCAGTGAGCTGGGGTTAGAATCCAGAAGTCTTGACTCCTGATCAGTTATCTAAAGGCTAAACAACATTTATCTGGACAAGAATATAAGATTCATGTAGTATGATGGGGAAGAGAGTGGAAAGTGCTTTTCTTCAGTAGACTTTTCCGGTGATTAGGATACTACTCTACACTAGTCAACATTCACTTCTGTTTAGATCCCCATAGTTTGAAAGCTGTGAATTTACCCCATGTGTTCTGTTTAGTGTTTTTGATTAGGGACTGGCAATCAGGACTACTCCTGAGTTACATTACTGGTTTTGGCATTGAAACACACTGTGGTTTTTGGAAAAATCACTCGATCTATCTGGCCAAGATTTTCAACAGTGAGTTTGGATGCCTCAGTATTTGGTTGCCCAAACCATAACACTTTAAAAGAGCCCAATTTTTAGAGTGTATTGCTCAGCATTTTCTGAATATCAGGCACTTTTAAAAATGTCTCGGGTTGGGCACTCAGAATCACTAGTCACTGCTGAACATTTTGACTCTCATATACTGTAAAATGAGGATGATACCTATTAGGCTAGGTCTATACTAGAGACCTATATTGGTATAACTTCATCACTAAGGGCATGAAAAATCCACATCCCTGAGCGATGGTTATACTGACCTAGTCCCTGTGTAGATAGTGCTGTGTCAACAGGAGCAGCTCTACCATTGACGTAGCTACCGCCTCTCGGAGAGGTGGATTAACTACGCAAGTGGGAGAAGCATTTTAAGTGTAGACCTTCCCCTTACATAGTTTACAAATTAATGTCTGTACAATGCTTGGAAGCTTATCTATTATGACTTTTTGAAAGTAGGTTAAAGAGAGAATTCAAAGTGTTGCTTCCTTTTAAATGGAAATGACATAAGATGACTTCCTGATTCCACTGTAAAAGTTGATTTTTCCTGGGCATCAACATCTAAGGGACAATTGTCAATTACTGCCAATTACCCACAGTCAAATCCAGTGTGCTTATGAGTTTTCCACTGCCCAAATAGATACAATAGGTCCTCTTATTCAAGGTGTGGAATACAGGTCAGGATGAGTGATAACTATTAACCTTGTAAAGTCCACACACAATCTCCTGATTTTATCCCTTTTAGGTACCATCACAATGGGAGATCCCAAGGGGCTTTTTGATTTAGTAATCACCTCCATATCCAGAATGTTTCCCACTTCCTCCTGAATTTTCTTCTGCATTTCTCCTTTAGAACGATATGCTTTGCTAGGAGCAGGGGGAAGCCCTGTAGTTTCAATGGAAAGTACAATCTTGTCAGTTAAACCTGACCGGTTAGAAAATACCTGCCTGTGGTGTTGCAAAAGGTCTAACATCTGCTTTTGAGTGGGGTTCACACCCTCCCAGATCTCAGTGCTCTCCAGAGGAACTTCTTCCTTATTCTCCCTGACAAAATCAATTAAGGGGACAGTAAACGTTCTCTCATCAGTGTAACAGATCAGATTCACTGCTATCTTCTTTTCATCTATAGACACTATATGCACAGGTACCCTGTCATGGGGTTTCCTTATATAAGTGACCTCATTCTTTCTATCACCTCAAAAGATTCTTTCCAACATGCTCATATTTTGTTCTTCACTGGAATCAGTGCTAATACCAAATCACTTATGCCAAAAGATCTGCCTTCAGCATACTTATCATAACAAGCTTTTTGAACCACCTGACTCCTTCCAGGGATTTGCTGTATTAAGTCCATCATAGCCTTTAAATTCTCTTTAAAATGAATGACATCCTTCCCTACAGGCTGTCCTATCTCCTCTGCACTACCCTACCAAGACCCTTGAGTCAAATCTAGGGATCTCCTCACATGTCTCCCGTAAGGAGTTCAAAAGGGGCACAGCCACTAGTTCTTTGGGAACACTTCTATGTGTGAATAACAAATAAAGGAGTAACATCCCAGCCATTCTTTCACCTTCAGCATAGCTTTCAAAGGCCCATTACATCTTTTCACCAGACCATTAGTTTCTGGGCAATAAGGGGCAGCCTTTGTGCCTCATTCCACACAATTCCCATAACTTTTTGAAAACTACAGACATGAAATTTGCACCATGGTCTGACAAGATTTCTTTTGGGAAACATACTCTGCTGAAAAAAGTGATTGTGACAGTAGCCACCATCTCAGCTTCTGCATTAGGTAGAGCTATGGCTTCTGGGTAGCTGGTGGCAGAATCCACCACAACAAGTATATATTTCTTTCTCTCTCTTCCTGGAAGGTTTAGTGAGAGGCCCTACAATATCTATAGACAGTCTCAGGGCCGGCTTTTGGCCGATTCCCCGGAATCAGGCCCCGCACCTAAGAGGGTCTCATGCCATAGGCGCCTTTTTAATTTTTTTTTACTCTCCCAGCAGCAGTCCAGGTCTTTGGCGGCATGGGTCCTTAACTCGTTCCGGGTCTTGGGCAGCATTTTGGCAGTGTGGGGTCCTTTAGTGCCGTGGAAGACCCGAAACGAGGGAAGGACCCAGTGCTGCTGCCGACCCAGACTGCCTCCAGGTATTCGAATCGGGCCCCGCAGTTCCTAAAGCTGGCCCTGTACACTCTGCAAACACCTCCTTGATGCTGGCAATGACTGCAAAGAGACTTGCTGGAGCCCTTTAATCTCTTACTCTTCTAACACCCATTGTTTCATGTTCTCTGTGTATATATCTTCCTACTGTATTTTCCACTGCATGTATCCGATGAAGTAGGTTTTAGCTCACAAAAGCTTATGCCCAAATAAATTTGTTAGTCTCTAAGGTGCCAGAAGTACTCTTCACCTGCTTTGGACTCCCACTTACCCTGGGTCTCCTTTCCCTCTCTAAGCCACAGGAGTGACTACAGACTTCCAGAGTGTAGCCACCATCTGCCCTCATTTCCTGGTGTTATACTAGCCCCACCTGCTCCTGCCCAGCTGGGCTCCATCCTTAATCAGTGTTTGTCAAGCCTAATTCTCCCTCAGATGTGAATTGTCGGTTACTTATCCCCCTCTGAACCACAGGCTATTGAGGGGTGAACATTCCATCACATGGGGTTTCAACCCATCCAGAGCAAGCAAATATAGAATTTCATGCAAGATTTCCAACTTGTTTTCTGATATATGAAGGTTCATATAGGGATTTGAACTATTCAGCTGGAATGTTTATCAAATATTGTTGGTTTTGCTTTTCACTTCCTACTTTGCCAGGGAGACATTTTTGCTTTTATCTTTAACCAAATGTATACACAGCGGACACGTTCTAATAACCTTTTACATTTGTAGTGCTTCCAAAATCCACCCCTTTCCTCTTGCTTAGGTCCTTTCTGAGCAAGTACCAAGATAACTATGTAGCCATTCTGTGTGCAGAGAAATGCAGTAGATTGCTTACAAACAGATGTGACTTTAAACAACAACAAAAACATTCAGGTTGCTTTGACAGAGGCCTTGAAAAATGAAAGTCTGTAAAAAAAATTCTGAAACTTTTAGATCTACCACAGTTGTGATTTTTTTTTTAAAACTACTCATTCATGTGGAAAAATGAATAATCTTGATGCTTTTAAAACCGGTGAGATTGGTATACATGTATATGGTCTGTATTTTATTATACAAATTTTCATGGTTAAAATGGTACACCTCTACTTCGATATAATGCTGTCCTTGGGAGCCAAAACATCTTACCGCGTTATAGGTGAAACCATGTTATATCGAACTTGATTTGATCCACTGGAGCACGCAGCCGCCCCCACCTCCCCCAGAGCTCTGCTTTACCGCGTTATATCCTAATTCATGTTATATTGGGTGGCGTTATATCGGGGTAGAGGTGTATTGTGTTAATTAAATAAATATATGTATTATGTTGCATTTTAGTTTTACACAAATCCTTTGGCTAGCAGTTGCTTTAAAAAAAAAAAAATAGTAGTTCCTGCTTTCTTCCATACAGGATATTTTAGGTTTCTACCTTCGCTCTATCTCAGCTAGAAACTTCTTTTACCAGTACCCAACTGAGGAAGACTGAGTTAATGACTCTAAAACATCCTGGAAAAAACAACTGTATGGATAGTAGAGGAAGATGAAAGATGTGGGAGAAAGGAACAAAATATGTAGTTCTCTGTGGAATGGCAATGACTGGTAGATAGTTTTACATATTTCTCGTTGTCCTGGGCTAGTACTCTTGCACGGTGTTTGAGATCACTTTCTCAGCTGTTTTCTAATTACAGGTGTTTTGTTTGTGGGTAGTATATCACAGTGTGTACAGTAAAGAGCAGATACTCTATTCTGAACATCAGCAGCCAGTGCTGACCAGGGAAGAGTAAAACATCCGTTTCCACCCTGCTTTCACCGTATTGAATTGCTGTGAAGATAGTTTGTTGATGTCTTTAAAAACAAAGACCCTGCTTTGTTTTTTGTTGTCTTACTGGTTCTTTGTTAAATATTACTGGTCGATTTTCATTTTTTTCCCTCCAGAGTTACAGTGCATAGTACTGTTCACCAGACACTGTGTACCATATTCTCATTTTTGCGCACACAGTCCAACCAAAGCCTCGATCCTGCAATGAGCTCCAGACACAAATGCAAGAGTCTGTATAGGGTTGCCAACTTTATACTCGCACAAAACTCAACATCCTTGCCCTGCCCCTCATTCATTTTCACCGGGCTATTTCAGGGGCTTGGGGTGCAGGATGGGGTGAGAGCTGCAGCTGGGTTTGCAAGCTTTGGGGTGGGGATTGAGGTGAAGGAGGGGGCTCTGGGCTGCAGCTGAGGGGTTTAGCGTGCGGGGGGGCTCTGAGCTAGAGCATGGGTTGAGTACAGGGTAGTGTGAAGGCTCTGGATGTGGTTGCGGGTTCTGGGGTGGGGCTGGGAATGAGGGGTTTGAGGTGCAGGAGGATGTTCCACGCTGGGACCGAGGGGTTGGTGTGCGGGAGAAGGACCAAAGCTAGGGCAGGGGTTGGGACACGGAGGGTGTGAGGGCTCCGGTTGGGGGTTCAGGCTCTGGGGTGGGGCTGAGGATGAGGGGTTTGATGTGCAGGAAGGTGCTCTGGGCTGGGACTGGGACTGAGACAGGGGTTCAGTGTGTGGGAGAGGGATCAGGGCTGGAGCAGGGGGTTGGGGCACGGGGGGTGTGAGGGCTCCAACTGAGAGTGAGGGGGCTGGGGATGAGGGGCTTGGGGTGCAGGAGGGTGCTTCGGACTGGGATCGAGGGGTTCAGAGGATGGGAGGGGGTGCAGGCTCCAGCCGGCACTTACCTCAGGCAGTTCCCGGAAGCAATGCCATGTTCCTCCTCTGGCTCCTACATGGAGGCATGGCCAGGGGTCTCTGTGCACTATCCTGTTCCTAGCGAATGGGAGCTGCGATGGTGGCGCTTGTGGTGGGTGCATTGCCAGAGCCCCCTGACTGCCCTTACGCTTAGGAGCCAGACAGGGCACTCACCACTGCTTCCAGGAGCCATACAGAGCCAAGCCAGGCACCTTAGTCCCACTGCGCTGCTGACCGGAACCGCCAGGGTCCCTTTTCAATTGGGTATTCCGGTCGAAAACTGGACACCTGGCAACCCTAAGTCTATAGGAATCTCATTGCTGGTTTGGGGCCTAATGCGGCTGCATGCAAAGGATTTGCTGGGTCTGGGGCAGGGCCAGCTCTAACTTTTTTGCTGCCCCAAGCAAAAAAAAAGAAAAAAAAAGAGAGTGCTGCCCCGCGGTAACATCTCCCTCCCCGCGAACGCTGAGCCACCCAAGCCCTCCCCGTGAGCGCCACGCCACTCCCGCCCCCTCCGAGCGCTGTGCCACCCAAGTCCCCAAGCGACATGACGCCGAAGCCCCCGGCTCCCCTCTGAGCACCGTGCTGCAACACTTAAGTCCCCGCCCTCCCGAGCACCACGTCACTGAAGCCCTCTGAACACTGCGCCGTGCTGTCGAAGCCCCCTGCCCCCTCCGAGTGCCGCACCATGCTGCCCAAGCCCCCGCCCCCGCCGAGCACCGCCCAGCCGAAACAAAAATAAACCAAAAAAACCCCCTCCAGCGCCGCCTGGCCGAACCAAAAAAAACCCCCAAAAACAAACCCGAGCACCGCCCCGCCCCAAGTGGCCACCCCAAGCATGTGCTTGGTCCGCTGGTGCCTGGAGCCGGCCCTGGTCTGGGGGAAAATAATGTAAAGCCTTGACTTTGTCTTTAGCCTAAAATGAAAGCTTTTATCACTTCACACTGTTGGAAGGCTATTATAGGCCTGACACAGGTTTTCTTATCACTCTCTTAGCTGCACTGGGCAACACAGATAAAGATGAAAATTAAAGATGGAAAGTCATTGTGAAGGAAACATCTAAAGTCTTATAGTTTTTCTGATGAGGCACCGAGTGATACCAATTACATTTTAAATGTAATTCAATAAAACATTGGCGTTTGTTGAACATAGATACTGCTTCACGTAGTGTTTGGGCAAAGTAGCATCATTTGCACTGGGGAAACCAGATGGAATCCTGTTCTGCTCCTGCAGGAAAAACGCCTCTAGGGCTGTTTAATATATTAGTTTTTTGAAACACCGCTGATCAATGCTACCTTTTTATGGTCGACTGAAACCCCTTTAGAAAAAAATACAAAAACATACAGTTCTAGTTGTGCTCTTCTAAACATATCTGCAGTGGCTGTTCCTTATACCAAGCTGAACATAACTGAAGTATAAAACAGCTGACACAAAGGAAAATAAATACATTTATGACTTTGTACGCCAGTCTGCTTGAATCAGCAATGAATTAAATGCTTGTTACACAGCTTTTTGTGGGCCTCTCTGCTCCCTCGTATGTGACCAAGTCTCCTATTCATTACAGCTTTTTTCCTCTGAGGAAATAACTAAACTAGTGGTCATGAGTCTGAAAACAGACATCTTTGGCTGTTAGTGTATATGTTTATTTAAGCATTAGAGAGTTCAGCCTCAAATACTATACATTTGTATGGTGTGGACTTGCTACTGTACTAGTAATCTACCTGGCACCATTTACTTGGCTAATGCCTTACTCACAGGACAAATTTCTGCTGAAATGCTTGATTAAACTTTGTTTTTTGGAGTGTGTATTACTTCTGTGCTATATTAATGGATATTTTCTTGATAGAGGAGGGATAACCCCTCTTAAATCGTCACATTTGTTGTCTTTTGTACAAGACTGATATTTTGTTTATGAATACACATTAAATACACGAATTCCCATATAGTTTTTCAGAGATTTTCAAACTCCTCTTTTATGTTCTATAAGTAATTTCAAACAAGATAAAATATCTGGCATATGTAAATGTTCCATCTGTCTTGTGCGAGTGGTATATGTTTATAAATAATCATATGAATTAGTCATTCAGTGATAAGTTTAAAAACTCTATAGAGATTAAATTGTTACGTCATTCATGTGATACTTAGTTTGGGCATGTGCATTTGGAGTAAGCTTACATATTTTGCCTTGATTGCGTTAAATTATTTTGGCTTATGGCTACATTCTTGTGGAACTTTTACAGTAACTGTTTAATCTTATTAATTTGTGTGTTACAATCTAACAAGTTTAAACTGTAGTTAGACAACGAATTAACTTTCCACTTTGTACCATTATATCTGTTTTTGTAAAAGATAGCTGAATTGCAAGGGAAATCTGCAGGGGTTAATGGCTCCAGAGTTATAAGGAGCAGTTTGACTACTGCTGTCAAAGAGAGCTGCCAAAAAGATTAATTCAAGATCATCATAACAAGCCTGAGATAAACTGTCCTCTGAATAATACACTAGAGAGAAGTTTATCATGTCTAATGCATGACCCTATGCAGTCATAAACTCACTGATTACAACAGAACTCTTAAATCTTCTTTGTAGGCTTATTCATGAACTCCATGGCAACTATAAAGCAAGTCACATGAGCACAATGAGAACCATACTCTGTGATTTATATAGCCAAAGCTTTGATTTTTTTTTTTTTAGTACCATAAGCAGAGTTTACATTTCACAAGTCACTGAGTCCTCCCACACCTGATGTAATGGGATACAGCTCCATTTTCTAGCATTGATAAAAAAAAATCAAGTTCTGTAAACTGGTTTTGTCATTTTGAGAAAGTATAAGAAATTTGGCAGAATATTGAATATATTTCTCAGGTTATAATGAGCAACTGATTAATGTCGTATCGACATAGCTCAGATTAATTTAATTTTCCATTAGATTGGGTCATTTTTTGGAGGGTCCCATAAGGACACTATTAATCTCTTTTTTGTGTGTGTGTGTCTTTCTCTACACATCATCTTAGACATTGAAATTTTTTTTCCAAGTTAAAGAGAAGTTGGGAAGAACTGCCATAATTGATTATATTGGTTGTCATACTAACAAAGCTATTTGCACCCTTCCTTCTCAGACAATGATTTCTCAACATGCATATGGCTATTTTCACGATAATGGGCGAGACATTTTGGCATCAAAGGTCTGGTGTTCTAGAAAGAAAATGGCAATTAAATACAGTCACACACACAGACATTGGTGGTAGACACATCCATACAACCAGATTTACTGAATCTAGTGACATTTTGAATACTATATCACTCATTTAGCTATAAATAATATAGCTCATATTGTATCCTTTTTGATTGATGATTGTATTCATTACAATTGTTTTCATTAGGCAACATTGGCTAGTGGATTTTATTGGGGCTGGAAGCCCCTGCTTCCCATCGTGTCCTCAGAATGGAGAGAGGTAAATAGTGGTGTTAAAACCCAAGCAGACTGTGAAGAGTTACAAAAGGATCTCTCAAAACTGGGTGACTGGGCAACAAAATGACAGATGAAATTTAATGGTGATAAAAGCAAAATAATGCACATTGGAAAGCATAATCCCAACTATACATATAGATGGGGTCTAAATTAGCTGTTACTAGTCAAGAAAGAGATCTTGGAGTCATTGTGAATAGTTCTCTGAAAACATCCACTCAATGTGCAGTGGCAGTCAAAATAGCGAACAGAATGTTGGGAATAATTAAGAAAGGGATAGATAATAGGACAGAAAATATCATGTTGCCTCTATATAAATCCATGGTATGACAACATCTTGAATACTGTGTGCAGATGTGGTTGCCCCATCTCAAAAAAGATATATTGGAATTGGAAAAGGTTCAGAAAAGGGCAACAAAAATGATATGGGGTATGGAACGGCTTCCGTATGAGGAAAGATTAATTAGACTGGGACTTTTCAGCTTGGAAAAGAGACGGCTAAGGGGAGATATGATTGAGATCTATAAAATCATGACTGATGTAAAGAAGGTAGATAAGGGAGAGTTGTTTACTACTTCTCATAACACAAGAACTAGGGGTCACCGAATGAAATTAATAGGCAGCAGGTTTAAAACAACCTGTGGAACTCCTTGCCAGAGGATGTTATGAAGGCCAAGACCATAACAGGGTTCAAAAAAGATAAACTCATGGAGGATAAGTCCAGCAATGGCTATTGGGCAGGAATGGTGTCCCTAGCCTCTGTTTGCCAGAAGCTGGGAATGAACGACGGGATGGATCACTGTTCATTCCCTCTGGGGCACCTGGCACTGGCCACTGTCAGAAGACAGGAGGCTAGGCTATATGGACCCTGGGTCTGACCCAGTAGGGCCATTCTTATGTAAGTTCCTTTGCAGATTGTTTATGGCCCAATTTCTTATGTCCTCACTTTATCTACATTTCAAGTTTATAATTTTAGGGTATTTGACTTATCTCAACTAGCCCAAAAACACTCTCTCTAGCCCAATACTATATTACACCTTTGTTTAAAGTTTAACCTTGCACTGAAATCCAACTACCTGTCACACACTTGTTTACAGTTTAACATTGTACTCTAACCAAACTATATGCAAGTTTACTAATGTCCAGCAACATCTATGCCTGCAATAAGTAGTTGTGAATATATTATAGGATAAAACAGGGAAATCTCTTTATGAGAATGAAAAGCTGTAGGGTGTCTTGAACTGAAACACGGTCTGAGTTATTTGTAGTGTTTACATTTGTGGTTAAATTAATCTGAAAATGGACTTTGCATGGGGGTCAAAATGGTACAGAGATTTCTGTGTGTGTTATGTACAGCTGCTGTAGAAGCTTGGTGGACAATTTTGTTTCATTTTGTTTCACATATTAAATAGAGGAAATGGTGCTTAGAGAAAGAAATAGGTTAAAGGAATTAGAAGGAAATCCAGAACAACTTTTCCTTAGTACTGGAATCACAGATGATCATAATTAGTTGTATTTAAATAATAGCAGAGAATCATTATAGAACTTATTCCATAGTATCCTATGGTAGCTGAAATTTATTCAGGCCCATGTAATTTAAAAGCAAAATCACAGTCCCAGTGCCCTAGTTAATATTAGAGGCACTGCATTCCAGGCCAAGACTGTGGAGTCAGGCAAGCTCTTGGCTGGTGCCGTGTTTTCAATAATAGCATCATGAGGGCAATAGAACTTTGGCATACTGTGCAAAACAGGGCCCCAGACAGAAGAATCAGTGGAGACGTTAAGTATTTTTGTTACAATTTAAAAAAAAAAAGTTTTGATTAATTCCAATTAAACAATTCCCAAAGGCTCTTAGAAATTACTGGTACTTTACTAGTAAGATCTGGAAGCTTGGCAAGCTGTTGTCTTTGCTTTCAAAACATGAGGTGAAGTCTTCTACAGAAACACTGCAGTTTCCAGACAGTGCCTAGGGCTTTCGAATGACCATAAATAAGGTTTTAAAAATGTACTTAATTTTCTCTTTATTCAGTTACTTAATGTTTTTCAGCTGCATAATTAAACTGTATTAGAAATGAAAGAATTTAAAGTGTTTCCGTTCTGAATACAATTAGCAATATCTGTTTGTGTTGTATGGTGTGTAGAATATTTCTGAGATTTTTATAGTATATATTTTTTTCTTGGATAGTGTGTTTGATATGTTCTCTTCCTTTCCTTCCCCAATTAAAAACTGTAAATAGTTGGGACATGTTTGCACAAGTAAGAAGGGTGGTAGAATGGGGAGGAAAGAGATTTAAAAATGACACTGTTAACTAGCTGAACAAGGTTGCTTGGAGCAAAAGTACAGTGGAACTGATTTGTTCATCCCAGCACAAACATAATATTGTTTTATGGGTAGGCAATGAAGAGAGGAAAGAATGAACCTTTTATTCTGCTGACCTACTGATTTTGTGGGTTTAAAAACGACTGTTCTAAAAGGCAACTTACAACGAATATATACTGTTAAGAGACAATTCCCAAGCTATGCTGCTCTTTATTTTTTCCATCATACCCTGTTACTAGCCAGTGTAATTCTGTTTGCTACAGTTAACTGTTGTTTAGCTGTCTACTTTTTTTTTTTTTTTTAGTGTTTGGTAATACTAAAAGGGATAACAATCCTTCTAAAATCCAATATATTATGTGTTTAAGTGCTGGGCAATGAGAATGGAAACCAACTTTGCTTTTCCCCACAACCTCAATTTATAAGCTTTGTATTGATGATGAAGACATTAAATAAAATGCTTAGATTAAGAGTACTGAAAGAAAAGGTTGGTGTGGTGGGCTGGAGGTAGCCAATTCTGAATTCTGCCTTTCACTCCTCCCCCTGGAAGGACCTGAGGATGCTGGGGAGTATAGGCAGCCAATTTCCTAGGGGGGAAATGAGCCTTAAATTGGCTCCACATTGATTCTTAATAAGTCAGGAGTGGCATTGATGGGACTGCGGAGTTATCAGTGATCTAATTATAACCATAACAGTGTGATATTTTGTGTGTGGGGAGGTTCTCCTAGTAAATAATTCTGTAGCTTTGGTAGAGATATTGCACTGTCTGTTTAAAATTCGGCATTTTAGAATAGAAACTGACATTTCCTTCCAAGGAGACCCTTTTCTGTTTTTGTTTGTTTTTTGATGCTGATGACAGTGGCTTATGTAAAATAGCACAAAATGCTACCTGATCAATAGGCGATGATGAAGAGACTTCACATGATGGATGGCCTTCCTTATCACATGGCTGAATGAATTGTTAGCCCCAAAATAACTGGATTAGAGATGGGACCCACTTCTTGGTATAGTTCTAGGTCCACAGCATGTTTTACTTTGTGATCTGTACTGTGGAAACAAGATTGTGTCATTGCCCACTGCTGAAAATCCACATTCAACCTTTTATATGTTCTTTCAAAACAACATGCTTTGGGATGGAGAAAATTTAGGATTGCCACAAAAGTATCTTATGTCTGTGGTACAATAAGAACTAGATGCTCTGTAAGATGTGATTTTTTTTTTTAATTTTATTGATCCTTCTATGCGCTGATTGCAGTTTTTTTAGAAGAGCAATGAAAAGAAATAATGGGTGTGAACCTTTCCTGAGAGAGACTTAAAATTGTGAACATTGTCCTTTTTGGGGATTTATGAATTTTTTCCCCTAGGTTTAGGGTTAAATCTTTGCTACCTGCCTTCTGGCTGTCTTGGCTAACACAATACAGTTGAGGATTGAGCCCACAGAATCCACTCAAACTATGATTCCATTTCAGCACAATCAAACTCCTTAATTCCATTCAGTTATATCTATATAAGGAGCTACTTATAAACCAGTTTACACTGCTACATCATTTGTATAGTATACAATGAACATTAATTCCAATATTTTATTACATTATGATTTATCTGTAATCTAGCAAGATGAACAGAACTAGATGTGCGTAGAGATAAACATGTGCTTAAGTGTTTTTGCTGGATCAGGGTTAAAGTTTGTTTTAGTACAAGTAGGGGAAGATCGTTCGTGGGACAACTTTTTTATTTTTCTTCTTTGGTTTTCTGATTCTGTGAAGATGAAGCCTTATGCTTGTACAGTACAGCACAGATACTAAAATTTTGCAAGTGTATTTCTATTTTTAATATACTTGTCGGAGAAAAACAGAGTTCTCACTCTCAGGTTGGGTGCAGCAAGCAATTACGTGGAGGGAGAGAGCAAAACAGGTCTCTCACAGGTAAACGTTTACAGCAAGTATTTATACCTTTTGTTATAGACAGTAATGGGCGACAGATGCATTTTGTTTATCATATGTCATCCTGATATCTTATTTTCCTCCACAATTTAGATTATATCTACATTCCATACTTATCTAACACAAGGTTGCACCAACTTTTCACAGTTCTTTCCCACTCGCCTCACACAATCCTCGCTTCTACAAATTTCGCATTATTAGGGTTACAGCTAGACTGTCTCTTGCTCGCATAAGCAGCCTATGTGGATTTGAAATCCCCTTCAAATCCTTGTCAGTTCTTTCTCTGCTTCCACATATGCTTACTAATCATTGTGTTGTAGATATGTTTTTCAATATATTCTTGAAATACCATAAACTATCGGTGTCATGAGGATCTAAGTAACATATAGTATAGTTGGTGGTTTAACTCATTTGTGTGCAAAGTTATTTTTTTATTTTGTTATGGCAGTTTAAGAAAAAAGAGAACAGATGTAAGGCTGCTGAAATTAAAAACAAAAGAAATACAAAGTAGTGACATCTTGACTTACTGTCTATTGGGATACATAAAGCTTAGTTAAACAGAAATTATCCAGAAATGTAAGTGGACATATTTTAAGGCCCAGAGTATTTCTGAGCTAACTGTAGCTAGTGGTAAAACACAATAGCAAATTAATCTAGTCATTCAAAAGAGTGTTGTTGAACTCAGGCCATCTTGCATTTATGTAGTCACTTGGCAGAAAAACATCTAATATTTTCTTTCTTTTAAAAAAAAAAGTGAGTTTTGTTTGCTAGTAGGATTTCTGAACTTACTCCAGTCTTACCATTTATGTCACTTTACTACTAATTATCAAAGTTAAAATCATAAATCCAACTTGATAAATGTTGAAAAATCTCAGTATTAAACACTTTGTTTTTAGTGCAGGAGACAGAATTGATTAACATGAGTAGAAGTTTGGAAAACAAGTCAGTTAAAAAGCAATTATACAATGCAAAGACCTTTTATATATTTAATACATTATGTCCTAAGGCAGTCAGCATTCTCCCCAAAATAGCTTGGCATAAATGCAATACATTTATCTTCTTGCTTATTTCAGGCCATATTTTCTGCACATCATTCCTACAATTGTTTACTATTTTAGTAATTGGATTCCTTTCCCTTATCATACGTTGAGCATAGTCCAGAAGAGACTCAAATGGGTACAAGTCCAGAGACTCTGGGGCCCCAACATCTCAACATTTATTGTAGCATCTAATACTGTTGCATTCTGCATTTCATGTTCAAGTCTCACTAAAGTGGAGAAAATGAATGGAAGCTTGTATTAGCTGAAACACAGTTCACAATCTGCTTTGTACTGTTTTAGATCTTTCAGCAGTTACAGTAGGTACAGTTGTTGAGCCACAGAAAGGGCATGATGCTGGCTGTTTTGGGTATTTTAAGTTTTGGGAACCTAATGGCGTATCTATCATGACTTTTATTGTTGGTGTTAGGTAATAAAGCAAGTCCTCACTCACCTCTCCAGCACCCGAGTTCGTGCGGAGTTGGTATGGGGCACACAATTCTGTCAGAGACCAGACACCAATGCGTTGATCAACGGGCTCACACTATCCTTAGCTCTCAAAGCTTTAGATTAAGTGTGGCCCCTTTATTAGGGGTGAGCATCAATATTTATACACAGAAGTAAACAAAGTGATTAACAAAAGATAATGGTCATGCATAATCAATCAAGATTTTACAGGAAAAGCAAGTTTAACAAGTAAATGCATAGAGATAAAGGCTAATGGCTACTTGAGAAAGGGGGTGTCATGAGTAGTTTGCAGGTCAGTGCTTTGTTCGATAAAGGGTTCAGAAAGGATTATGCAGAGACGGCCAGTCTGGGTGTGTTTTGGCTCCCCAAAGTTCACCAAAAGTTTAGACCCAACATTGGCATAGGTTTTGTCGGACTGATTGATGTGGCTGTTTTTTACCCTGATCAATGATCAGTTAGCTTTGACTCAGGTGTTTTGTAAATTTTTATTTTCAGTCTCTGTGGTTGTGAGAGCCTCTATGAAGTAGAATGGCTTAATACCATAATGCTATTTTGCAGACAAATAGGTTATGTAAGAAAAGAGTTTATTGAACACATTTTACGAACAAGCGTTGGCTAACATTAGAATGTTCAGCTAAATAAACATTCATTTGCTCTGTAAAAGGCAGTTCTGCTAAAATACACATCATTGATGGTCTGTTTTGTACCAGTATTTTCATTTATCATTTAACTTGCTGTTTTTAAGGTTCAGATTCAAACATAGGTGCCTCCAAATATGTGCAGCCCTTTATCCATAAGATCATGCAGGAAAACCAGACAGACTGGTAGTAACAGAGATGGGCATTAATCTTTCTTTCAGAATCCCTGATAACACACACGATGGATATTTTCAAGTAAGCATGAACAGTTTCCCTTTTAGATGTAATTATGCTGTATATATTTGTTTTACATTTTCCCTCTTCAAATTTCCTTTTTATGGAACAACTTACATTTTGGACCAGCTATGTTACAATCATGTTTACTTGAAATTTATAGTACTACATAAATAGGGTTCCACACTAATGAGAATAATTTTTTGGTCATAAATTAGTTTTCAAACATATAGTCATGTGCCGTGGCCTACTGCTTCATTCTAGTTCTCATTTTGTCTCACAGTATTTGTCTTACAGACCTCTTGTACCATGCCCCTACCGAGATAGCTTTGGGTATGGCTACACTTGAAATTTCAAAGCGCTGCCGCGGCAGCGCTTTGAAGTGTGAGTGTAGTCAGAGCGCCAGCGCTGGGAGAGAGCTCTCCCAGTGCTGCACATAAACCACATCCCTTACGGGTGTAGCTTGCAGCGCTGGGAGCCACGCTGCAGCACTGATTACACTGCGGCTTTACAGTGCTGTATCTTGCAGCGCTCAGGGGGGTGTTTTTTCACACCCCTGAGCTTGAAAGTTGCAGCACTGTACAGTGTGAGTGTAGCCATGGCCTTTGACTTCAAACAGTTATAAGTGGCATCCTGTAAACCTGCTATCCAGTCTCCAACAGCTGGAGTATTGTGAAGCTGTTTAGAAGTGCAGGTGGAAACTTTGTCTGTGCCCCCAAAAGATCCAGTTTTTATTCCTCCAGAAAAGCTGTCTTATACAAATAATTTACATGCTGAATTAGTGTTCAGCTGATAACCAATCTCATGCAATGCTACCAGAATCTTCTGCATGGGCAGAAATATGTGATATTACTGTACATTTTAAACTTAAATTAACGTATTATTTTTTTCAGATTGTCATACTGAGAGTACGTCCAGACTACGCGCCGTATTGGCGGGTAGCGATTGATTTTTCAGGGATCGATATATTGCGTCTCATCTAGACATGATATATCGATCCCTGAACGCACTCCCATCGACTCCAGAACTCCACCAGAGTGAGCGGCGGTAGAGGAGTCGACAGAGGGAGCTGCGGACATCGATCCCGCACTGTGAGGACCCGAGATAAATTGATCTAAGATACTTCGACTTCAGCTACGCTATTCACGTAGCTGAAGTTGCATATCTTAGATTGATACCCCCCCCCCACTGTAGACTAGCCCTAAGATAAATCATCAGAAAGAAACATTTGTTTGACGTTTTTACAGGTCTGACTTACTCGCTACACCTCATACACTATTGTCAAGATATATACCCAACAGGTAGCATGTAATATATCATCAGAAAAGTGAAAACTCATCAATCATTAACATTCTTGTGTGATGTATATTTGGTATGTATACAAAGAGTTACGGATATGTGCTAGAATTATGTTCTTAAAATGTGTTTGGTAAGCAGTGCATAAGCGTAGTGTGTGTATTTGCTTGTCTGACCAACCTGATCATCAGGCAGACACAGTGAAGGTACACAAAAAGTAAACAAAGCCAACTAGTGGGGGAGGTGGGCAGGGGAAAGATAGTATCTTAGCTAAAATGATAGGAGATCTGAACCTCAAATGATGATATTGAATCAAGTGATTGTATACAATTACTGTATTATGAAAGTGTATAGAGTAAGGGCTTTCCTGAGAGCCTGTAACACACTAATGATTAAAATTATGAAATGTACTCAGCACTATATGAGGAACTAGGGATTCTCACTGATACTATGTTTAAAGTCTGTGACCAAACAGGTTTTCTCCTTGAGAGGAGGGAAGGCTGCTGTCTACCAGTCTCCATTGTAAATTGAGCAGTATGGAATCAAAACAATGGAACCTCTAATTGCATTCAAATTGGCAGGGGATGGAGACAGCACCCTTAGGAAGCCTTCCTGCCTCCTTTAAGGAGTGTCAGTGAACTTTGGGAAGAGAGCATGCAGCACAAGAGAGAAGCTTTGTCTGTCTGGGCTTACTTTTCAAAGAATATGTTTCCACTGTTTACTGGACTGTAAATAGAAAGGGGAGAGAGCCCCATAGTTATCCATCAATTCTGGGATTCAAGGGGCCAGAGCGCCTGAAATCATAGACTGTTCAGTCCTTCAGCCAAGAGGATTGAGGTCTCTGGGAACTGAATATAGGTGAGAAACGTGCTTAGGCAAAGATTGTAACTTGCTGAAGTTGAGTTTGTGTTAGAAGAATATTTTTACATTTTGTTTGTACCCTTTCTGTCTTTACTCCTTATGCTTGGTATTGCTTAAACCTGTGACTTTTTGTTTTATAAACTTGTTTTACTATTAAATAGAATGCTGTGATTGAAATGAGTGTTTGTCAAACCCCAATTAAATTAGTAAGTTGCAGTGTATTGTCTCTTTAAAGGAGCAACAAATGAAAAAACTCCTGAGAGTGTTCCAGGAGAAGGCTGGATACTATGGAGGCAGACAGTTTGGGGAAATTTGATCCTGGGGCTGGTGTTTGGGGTCAGTCTACAAAAAGTAACTGGTTGGTGGAAGCAAAGGTGTGACCTGTATGCTTGTTGCAGGCTCTTGGTGTCAGGGCTGTGAGCAGAATAACATTTCAGGTATCCAGAGTTGTAGGGCATGTAGTGACACAACCCCTTAGTGGTCTGGCTTGAACCTCAAAAGCATTGAATATTTTTGAGATCAGCTAAGCTGAGTATTTTACTCATGTTTCAATACCTTATGGCTAAACAGAAATAATCATTGTTTAAAGTCAACATTTGTTGGTGCTTTATAATATATTATCGATTGCCACAAATATATGTATCAGACATCTATGACTTGGCATACACTGTAAATGCTTTTTAATGCATGTAAAACAGTATGGAACTAGCCATTCAGAGTACTGTTTATTTTTCATAAGTGATGGCAAGCAAATCTACAGTTCCAAAAATATTAAGGGTGGGATTTCTAAAATCACTTAAGAGATGTAGGACTTAGGATAGTACTTGTGAAACTAAGGGCTGGTCTACACTAGGAGAGGGGATTGATCTAAGATACGCAACTTGAGCTACATGAATAATGTAGCTGAAGTCGAAGTATCTTAGATCGAATTACTTGCCGTCCTCACGGTGTGGGATCGACCTCCGCAGCTCCCTCTGTCGACTCCGCTACCACCGTTCGCGTTGGTAGAGTTCCGGAGTCGACAGGAGCGCATTCGGGGATCGATATATCACGTCTAGATGAGACGCAATATATCGATCCCCGAGAAATCGATTGCTACCCGCTGATACGGCGGGTAGTGAAGACGTAGCTTAAGTCACTTCAATGCTTCTGAAAAATCCCAATTTAAGTGCATGGCATGCCTTAATCTGATGCCTACATCTCCCAATTTAATTTCTAATTAGGCACGTATGTCAAGTTGTGCATTTAAACATTTTCACTGGGGTGGGGAGGAGGGCATGGATAAAACCTAAAGACAGCTATAAATTACTCTAATAGTTATTATGCTCCCAAATAAGAACTCAAGGTTGAGTAAGTGGGTGAACATGGAAATAAGATTTCTCTTTAAATGTGCAATTATACATTTGACATAAAGTAGGCTACCATTGTATTTGCACATATCAATAAATCATAATTTGTTTGAAATTTGCAATAGTTTCCTTTAGTTTCCTCAATCATATTGCAAATCATATATTTGATTATGTAAATTTTTATTTTTTAAATTGCCATTCTATTAAGTCATAAAATCCAAAAAGCACTAAAAATACGCAACTATTAGCCAAATATATAAAATGTAAAAACATATTTACTATGATTTACATAGGGCTAATTACCATAAACCTTTTTATCCATTTCTAATCTACTAGGAAGTTCTTTTCAAGTAAATGTAACTCACAATATTGTTTGAATTTTAAATTTAGTTTATCTCAGTGTCCAGGTAAATGATCATCATAGTTTTGCACTGACAGATTACTTGATGTTCAGTAAGGACAAAAATGAGACTGATCTGCTCTGTATCAAAGAATCAAAAGGCCTTAATCCTGGAAGGAGATCTTTATGGATACACACTAAACGCACACAGATCCTTTCTCAGGCTCAGGTTACAAAAGGTAGACATGTGGCTCAAACAAAGATGTAGGAAAAGATGGAGTTGTGTAGGCTCTTAAAGGTGACTCTAAGCTACTTAAATGCAGATTTACTTTCAAAGAGCCCTGTACCTAATCAGCTTTTAAACCTGATTGAGCTTCCAAAACCACTTTGTACTTTAACAGTTCTGCATATATGTACCTGCCGCTTGTGTTTACGTATTGTGTGTGTACAATGTATAATACCCAATGATGATTTTCATTTTTGCTGGATACAAGAAAAGAACCCCTAATATTCATCCATTTCATTTAACACACACACAGGCAGACAGACAGTATTGTCTCATCAGCTTTTGCCAGTTCTGCAAAGGAAAGATATGGAATGCATGTGATAGATGCTTTAACGTCTTTTTTACTTTTCACAGCTGCCAAAATAAGCCTCTTTTGAGATAAACATTATTGGTGGGTGTCTCTACTGCAGCATTCCACTTGAGGGCTCCAGTTGGGTTTTACCTTTTTTGTCACAGTCTGTAATTTTTTTAATATCCATTTCTGAATTTGATGCCTGATCCTCCTCAAGATCTTCTGCACTAAAAAATTTAAGGTGGTCACATTTCACTCCAGTAATCACATGGTTTTATTTTTGAATATTCTCCAGCACTTTTGTTTTAAAAGTTTAAAGCTGTATAGTATCACTTACTATTAGCAGACTTCTTCAGATTTCTGAGAGTCAAAGATAATGAGCTCCACTTCGTAGCCCTTTTCCTCCTACTGTACTTGATTTTTATTAGTAAAATACACAGCTATGAAATTTAGGAAATTTAATATCATTCAGCTTACTTACAACTGGAATCCATTTCTCTGTTTTCCCCTCAGACTTCCACATTAACTAGTAGTACTTATCTTCCTAAGGTTATTCTGTAGTCTCCCGTTTATTCTTCTGCTACTTAATTTTTGCTCTCATGATGATTAGGTACAGTATGACCAAAAGGGTCAGATGAACCTCAGTTCTCTGCTTCAGAAGAGTGTCCATGCTATACAGCCTTTAATGCGGCTGTTTTCACTATTCCCAGTTGGTTATTTTTAATGGGCACTCCTGCCAAAAAGGTCTTTTCCAAATTATTTGAAACCACTTTAGCTTTGTTCTGTGCCATAAACCTTTTGTATCTGCTGCTATATCAAATTCTAAGTAAATCTAGAAGCTTGCAATACTGGTCAGCAGCACTAGCGTTAGCTACAGTTAAATTGGTCCAGCAAGGTCCTCAAGACTAGTTATAAATCTCAGCCTCCCAATTGCCATAGTATGTTTGGCTCCGTCAAACTTTGCTCAGTTTTATGTACGTTTTGGAGAGTTATTTACTATTTCTGTTATCTTGATCCTTGCATTTGGGGGGTGGGGAATCACATTTCATGTTTACCCACAGTCCACTTAGAACTGTTTCCTGCTCAGAATTCAAAATTTGTGAAATCATCCCACTTTCTCCCTCGCTCTCATATTGTCAAATAATAGTAATGTGGCTGAGGTAATTGTTTCAGACATGTGAAGCAAAGCTTGAACTCTGAAAGTAGGAGCTGGTGATCTCTGGTAAGATGATATTGGGATCTGGCAGAATGCTAAGATGAGAAAATTAGTTTTTCCACAGTGTTTCTGTGTTTACACAATCGATTGTATTCCTGTGGAGTTGTTCTGAAAATTTTTTAGTGTATTCTCTCTGCGTAGGTTAAAATAATGTTTACAAGTACAAATTGACTGTCCAAATAGAGTGCAGTGAATTTTATTCTTGTTCTTGGCTCTCTAATACATTGTGTGTGCTCTCCCTCCCATTTCAGCATTATTCCCCTAGTTATCTGCACCATATTGTTGACACAGGACACAGTGTCAGAGAGTTCAATCTTGCAGTTGGCTTTACAATTCAGTTTCTTCACGTTTGGCTGCTGTAGTTCATAGAATCATAGAATATAAGGGTTGGAAGGGACCTCAGGAGGTCATCTAGTCCATCCCCCTGCTCAGAGCAGGACCAATCCCCAACTAAATCGTCCCAGCCAGGGCTTTGTCAAGCCTGACATTAAAAAACCTCTAAGGAAGGAGATTCCACCACCTCTCTAGGTAACCCATTCCAGTGCTTCACCACCCTCCAAGTGAAATAGTTTTTCCTAATGTCCAACCTAAACCTCCCCACTGCAACTTGAGACTGTTACTCCTTGTTCTGTCATCAGGTACCACTGAGAACAGTCTAGATACATCCTCTTTGGAACTCCCTTTCAGGTAGTTGAAAGCTGCTATCAAATCCCCCCTCATTCTTCTCTTCTGCAGACTAAATAATCCCAGTTCCCTCAGCCTCTCCTCATAAGTCATGTGCTCCAGCCCCCTAATAATTTTTGTTGCCCTCTACTGGACTCTCTCCAATTTTTCCACATCCTTCTTGTATTGTGGGGCCCAAAACTGGACACAGTACTCCAGATGAGGCCTCACCACTGCTGAATAGAGGGGAATCGTTGGTCCATTGACTACTGGAGCTTCCCTTAAAGTACCAAATACTGAAGTAGTGCAGATGTATTTTAACCCCCTCTTCCTTTGACATGTATGCCACTAGTTTCCTTCAACAGAACTGAAGTGGATATTGCCTGTCTATTGAGGATCAGAAAGATATATGCCCGATTCTGATGGTATGCAAAGTTTTGACGTTCCTGGGGGGCAATCCGTATAGTTTTTAACTATTTCCATGGTGGTGATATCATGTGTTGGACTTTCCTGGTGATGTGTTCAGTCCAACCACATTATGAGGGTACAGAAAATATTTAGAAAAAAAAGTTTACACAATTATCCTGTTTTATGTAAGCCTTTTGAGGCTGTGCATACTTGCAATGCTTGCCTTTGTTTCTCAGTTTGAAGAACTATCTTTCTCATTCATGCTTGTCTGTCATTTGGATGTTGTTATTTCAACTTTGGATAAACATTCAGCCAACTTAACTCTGTTCAGAGTCCATAAACTTGCTGTTTCTATCATCAACAGAGTGAAACCAAGGTACAATAACCACTGTAGACTAAATAATGTTATTTATTAGGCTTGAAGAGGCCATTTGTTAATCTTTCTATTGTCTTAGGATACCATGAAACACTAAATATATTGAGGTCTTATACCTCATATTTATTGCCTTACTTTTTATAATGCAGATCATGACAGTTAGAATGAAATGTTGAATTGTTTTGTTAATCCTCTCTATTCATACTTCCCAGAGAAACGTTACAGCAAAATTTCTAAATGTTTCTCTTGTGCATGCTTAGAACACCAAGAAAATGCAAGATGGCATTATATATGAAGAGGAGAGAGATAATGTTAGTGGTCAGTTGAAGAGCAACCCATTAAAAGTGGAGTCAGCACTTTAAAAGTTAGAATGTCTTTCCTCACCTCCCTGTCTTCCTTCCTTCCTATTAAAATGCTGCAAGATTTTGTTGGGCATTGTGTTCAGTCATGTAAACCACAGAAATATATGCACATGTTCAGCCCAGGAGTAGTCATTCTTTAGGAATGCAGATATAAATCAAGTAAATATGTACATGCAAACAAATAACAAGTACCTG
The DNA here is from genome assembly GCF_007399415.2 of Gopherus evgoodei. Taxonomy (NCBI): domain Eukaryota; kingdom Metazoa; phylum Chordata; order Testudines; family Testudinidae; genus Gopherus; species Gopherus evgoodei. The sequence goes on along the minus strand of NC_044328.1, from coordinate 19,207,103 downwards.
AGGATCATAACTCAATGCACAAGATTCAGTGAGGGGGAGGGGGAATATGAAAAACAAGAAGCTGTGATGAGAGGGAACAAATTGGTTATGAGATTAGAGAGAGCAAATAAAAGATATTTTAAATTGTGTGCTCTGAGGTATTGCATCATAGATGGGATGGGAGAGAGTGGTGGTATTAATCTCTCACTATTCAGCTTTGGGAAGATGGCATTTAATATGTATAATTCTGAGTAGTGCAAAATAGACAAGCTTTTTCTAAAAGGAGGGAATTCAGAGAACTGCAAAAAGAATGATAAAAGAAATGGAGAGCGTGGTAAGAAGAGGGATGTAGAAGCTAAAAATATATATTTTGACAAAATTGTAACTAAAAGCTGCATAAAAAATAATATTTGTAGCTACCAAGGAGAATGAGATTGGTTAGCATAGTCCAAGGTGGGGTATAATTTATATCTTAGACTGTACAATAGCATACCAATGCAAGTGGTGGAGGCCTCTTTGCTTGAGACTCTCAAAATTACATTGGACTGAACAATTCAGAACATATTACAGAGAACTTTCTGTCTTGGCAGGACAAATTTACCTGACTGGTCTTTTCCCTCTCTTATTTCTGTGTTTATGCTAAACTAATTCATAAAGCATTCACCTGGCAGTCTCTGATGCTTTTATAAACTTGTAAACAGTAGATCTGTTCCTACAGAACCTAGAACGATTACACTTAGGTAATGACACATTTTAAACCCTCTTTTAGAATCCTGTTGTTTCAGCCTCTTGTGGGCCATTCAGATTTTTCAGGCTGAAGTGCTTTATTTGTGAAGGTTATTTTCCCTTTTTTCCCTAGGCACAGCTTGCTAGGTCTCTGGAGGGCTAGAGAGAAAATTGAGTGATGTCAGCTCCTGTGTAATAAAGGAAATGAGTTCTTCCATGTCTGATCCCTCTCAAGAGAGAATTTTGACAGAAACAGGATTGATAGCACTTACCTCAAAACAAAAGGGAAGCAGATTGTTCCTTCCTCCCACCCCAACATTTCTGATTCCTTCTGCCTTTTACCTAATCCCCCTTAACTCTTTTCTTTTAAAATTGCACACCTGTCCTTTGGTGGAACATGCTGTTACTGAAAATTATTTGGGAAGTATTTTCTTCCTGCCTTCCAGTAACATCACTCTTCATTGTTTCTCCACATTAATGTTGTGTTAATGTAGTGCTCTGAGTTGAGAAACATGCATATTTACATTTCAGCACTTCAGTTTTAATGCACCTGAACTCACCATCCAAAGCAAACAGAGTATCCTCTGACCCCCTTTTCAAATAGAGCTTATGGTAAGGAATATTATGCAATGTTACACTCACTTCTGACTCTTTTAGGAGGAAGAGAAAGGGAGTTACTCTTTTGAGAGAGAGAGATGGTTTAAAGCTTTGGGGTAGGCTATGTGCTCAGCACCCCTTTCCAAACATTGGAGAAAGCTGGAGAAAAGTTGAAATCTGCTTCTCTCAGAACCTGTGGAATTTTTAGCGTGTGTGGGAATTTTTTGGGGGGAGGGGGCGGGGATTTGTGTGTGTTTTGTAATATAAATTTTATATATAATATAGATGGGGTGGTAGCACTGCTTATTATTAAAGTTGCCTGACACTTTCCATTATAATACCCTGTTTGGGCTAAAATTTTACAAACTGGATGACTGCCTCAGCCTGTGCACTTTTGGGGTGGGTGGAGGGGGAAGGGGGCTGGTGGCAGGCCAGGAGTAGAGTTTTAAACCAAAACAATTAATCCATTTCTGAGAGAGAGGTTAGGGGAAAATGTTGGTTTTGTCGATGTTAAAAAAAACAACACACACACACACACACACACACACACACACACACACGATGTTTTCTTTGAAAAGCTTTATCTGTCCTGTGCTTCTGAGCAGGGATTTAAAATTTGACAGGGTGTGTGTGGCCTTTATGTCAGGGATGTCCCTTGCCATCTGTGTGAAAACTCACCCAAATTTAGACAAGTTATAAGGCTTTGAAAAGTCGCAGTTCACTTATGCTCACTAGAGCCTTAAGAGTTTACCTGCTAAATTCCAGAACTATTTTTATGGAATTACTACATCTGTATAAACTTAGCTGATGGTTGGGTCATTTATGCTTGTTTAAAACATTAATAGGAATTTTGTGAATTGTACCTTAATCACAAGGAACAAATCTGTTGAGTTTGTCCTTTCATTTCTCCCCCCAAAAGCATCAGTTCATGCTAGAAGTCCTACTCTTTTTGACCAGTTGGAAGTAATGTGTTCGGATATGTCTAATTTTCGCATTCAGTTCCCATAATTAGACATGCAAATATAGTAGCTGCATGTGTAAATGACTAGTTAGATGTTTAAAAGACTGCTTACACAATGGAATACCCAGTTTTGTAACACAAGTATTGAAAGTTGGGCTGTATGAGTCGGATTTTCAAAAATATGGTAGGCATTGCACTAATTCTGTTCCAAGTAAAGTCAGTGAGAGCTTTATTGCTAACTTCATTGGGAGCTGAGTTAGGCCAGTGCTGAGCACTTTTGAAAATCTCACCCTGTAGTACAGATATTTCCTAAAAAATGTAACCCTATTGTTTAACTTCTTCATTCTGTATGTTTAGTTTTTTTAAGTAAAATCCATTTTGCCTTTAATAAAATCATTCCATTTTTGAAAAGCACATGAATATGAAGATTTTGGAGGAAGACTAGATATACATTCATATGTAGTTTAACTACTGTAAAGATTTGACATAACTTGGAATTTCCTTACTTTTATAATTGTACACTTACTACCATGATCAAATTAATCTGAACACACTAGTAATCATTAGTTCTCACTTAGTCTTCTTCCGTGTACTATCCTTCCATTTCGATTAAAAGTTATGCTGAAGTATCCATAATAAAAACAGCCTAACCATGACATTTTGGGATCATGGTCAGGCATAAATCAAAAGGGTCAGTATTAAATCCACTTATATCTTGGGTCTAATGTATTAGAGTCTGAGACAATGCAAACCTGGTTGTGATGAGGTAATTCCTAAAGAGTTACAAATATTTTTTTCTCAGAATAAAGTCAAATAAATAGGTTTCAGAGTAACAGCCGTGTTAGTCTGTATCCGCAAAAAGAACAGGAGTACTTGTGGCACCTTAGAGACTAACAAATTTATTTCAGCATGAGCTTTCGTGAGCTACAGCATCCGAAGAAGTGAGCTGTAGCCCACGAAAGCTCATGCTGAAATAAATTTGTTAGTCTCTAAGGTGCCACAAGTACTCCTGTTCAAATAAATAGATAAGTCTGGTTAACAGTAATGTTTCAAATCTAGTAGCTAAAATCACTTAGATCAAACAGTTCAAACTTTCACGTAGTTGCCAGTCTTTGTGAATGAAAGGGAATAAGCTTTTGGCAATGTGCCTTGGAGAAAAAAGGGACCCTTGAAAATAGTTAGCAGAATATGTGCAGTGCATTAAATTATATTTCCTTCAGAGCTATGGCACCAGAAGCTGATAAAACAGCAGACAGAAATGCAGGCTTTGCAAATGCTATGGTCTGACTGCTATTTATAATAATGAAACAACAGTCTCTTGAATGTACTAATTGCTCTTAACTTTGAGTTTAAATCCAGAATTATCTTACTGACTAATATGGTGCTGTCAGTAAGGATAATGGGATCTGTTTAATATTAAGAATATGGCTATAGACACAGATTATCTATTGTAAAGCACTATTGATTGGCCAACTTGGTCTTTCTGATGTCACACTCTCAACAGTTTACAGCTGGGACTTCATCTCATAAACGCACACAAAATTTGCTAATCTCATGTTCTGTGGGGGAGTAGGTGAATGTGGTTATGGAAGAGGAAGAAATGCAGCTGAAGGAGAGAAGTCACTTCAAAATGCCCCCTCCTCCAAAGTGCAAGCTGATCCTTTCTGCAACACTTCTTGGATCTTTCAGAGACATTTATCTCATTTTCTAGTGTAAAAGTTAAATGAGAACTATTCAATAGTTCAGATTATTTTTATGAAAGAGAGCAATTTGAAAGTAACTATTAGGCCAATGACTTTTTTAGGTTCTGATGATAGAAGTGTCCAAGTAACTCAGGGAACCTTGAAAAAAGTGAGAGAGGGCTAGAAAAAAAATTGACAAACTAAAAATGGACCTTCATTTCTCCAACTATTTTAAATACATGTCAACGATTCCCTACTTTAGCTTTCTTGTAGGAACTGGTTTTCCTAGTTGAAGGTTATGTCTCACAGAAGTGGTTATCAAACAAGATTTAAAAAAAATAAAAATAAAAGTTAACTGAGATGAGCTGTACTCTAATAGCAGTAAGCCATAACAAGGTGTGCAGTAGTAGGTTCTTGGCACACTGGGGATTGAAGACACTAGTCGGACTCAATGGAGTCATCAAACCAGGTAAATCCTATTGGTTCCTAACCCAGGGATATGAAAAGGGTTTGAGTGTGAGAGAGAGAGATGCCTTGATCAGGGCAGGGCCTGGACCAAATGTCAAGGAGCTTCTTCGGCACCCTCTCCTCCATTTGTTAAACTTTTGAATACCGTTTTTTTATTGCCTTTGTAGCCCATTTCACAAGTTTGAGGCATGAATTGCATGCATAATTTATCCCTGTTATATGAGAAGATAAATTTGCATTCTAGGAGCTGTACATCTGTATTTATTCATGCCATATATGAGCAAATAAAAATTAGTTTTCTCTAAGCTTACAGAAATTTTTTAATTTTAAGAATAACTGAAATGTACTATCATCAAGAAATTGAACTGTGCACCCACATTGAGTGGATAAGTATTAAATAGTGGTACAGTGGGTGACAGCCTTAGAATGTTAACCTTAGTCCTTTGGTTCAAATGATCGCTTTTCTCGCCTTTGCCCTCGCAAACTGAAGCAGAGTGCCAGAGAGGTACAAAGATTGGTGAATGGTATTTTCAAATGATAAAATAGCAAGCAATATCAGTCTTGTGGGCCGTCATCAGTCAAAGATGTTTTAATGAGCCTGAGCTTTGAAAAGCCGTGCTCACGACTCACAACTGTGACCAGCAGCATGAGCAGAATCCCCAAAGCCATCCACACATTAGGAAAAGTGTCCTTCAGCTCTGCATCATGAATGAATTGGAGAAGATGGAGTGGAGAGTGCTTCCTGTGTTGCAGAATGGGATGGATGTTGTCCCATTTGACATAGAAGTCTTTATCATTGACATCTGAACATTCCCCATGTCTCAGCGTCTGGTGATGGTCCGTACAATTGTTCAAAAGTGTTTTTCTGTCTGCCAGCAGCTTATTAATATCATATAACACACACCCTGGACTTGTTATGCTGCTTCATTTGTCCAAATCTTTCTTTGATGGTCATTGAAGCAGTGTCCACAAGTTCCCTCTTGAATTTTTCTTCTGAGTTTCCCATCACCTCATCTCTGCCCTCATAACCAAACTATCTCTTCTTCTGATGAATACAAATTTCCTTGAAGACTCAACTCCTAGGTTTTCCACCATTTATTTGGCAGCGGTGATGGGCATCTTCAAATTCATTGTCTCTGTAGGCCACAACGAAATCAAGGCAGCTTCTCATCAAAGTAGTAGCAGTCGCAATGTCCATCAACTGCGTTTGTAATGCTTTACTTACAATGTTTACTTGAAATAGGATATCATGCCAAACCGCAAATGAGACCAGAAATGTCGTCAGTGATCTGACTTGTGCCTCCTGTCTGATTCCAGTCTCAGCTGTATTTGACTGCGCCAGTTCCATCAGGGCATGATAAACCTCAGTCACTTGATACGTTGCTGGACTTATGCTGTCAATGTGGCACTCCCAGTGAGCATCACTTAGCAGCTTCATGGTCAGATTTGTAATGCCTGTGAGGATCTTCCACCTGATAGTTGATGATAGCTGAAAACAGGAAGCATATTCTTTGCAGTACTCTGAAGAGAGATACTGAATCTAAAGAAGATGACACTGAATCTGACACAACCAGATTGAGGCATGAAAAAAGCTATTGGATTCAGCATAAGGATCCTTGCTTAGACACCACTATTTCTTCCCTTCATGTTTATGCCATTGTCATAGCCTTGGCTATGGCAGTCCTGAAGCTTTATTTTGTTCTCATTCAAAACATTCATAAACAGTTCTGTTAGGCCTTTCTAGTAGAGTCATCCTCAGAGCAGAAACAGTTAGTGTTCCTTTACTTGGATACAGCTGGCCTCATTGTCAACAAATCTTATTGTAAATGACATCTTTTCGCTTTATCTAATGTTGAGTATGCTGTCCATTATTATAGCGTAGTAGTTTGCTTTCTGAGCCGCATCAATATGTTATCAAGCACCGTCCTTGCCATAAGATCAATCAGTTCATTTTGAATTGTTTTGCTACAGTAATGGTCCATAGCTTCTTTACAAACTACTCGACTAGGTGCTCACACTATCGTATTTCCCAAACCGAACTGATGAAATTACCGTTATGTTCAGTGAACAACTTATCTGACGAGCCCCAGAAAGCCAAATTATTCTTTGCAAGGAAGAGGATAATTGATATCAGATCCTCGAGCACATTCCTCTGGATTTGTACATTAATAATGCACTGGTTTTCTGCATCTATGCATTTATTTAGCTTGACCTCCATCCATTTGGAGTATGCTGTAAAATAGTCAGGTGACTTTTCATGGGCAACACAGTATGGGGAGGTGGTGAGCAGCCCTCAGTGGTGAAAGAACTGGTTAAGGACTATTTAGAAAAGCTGGACATGCACAAGTCCATGGGGCCAGGTGCAATGCACCTGAGGGTGCCCAGGGAGCTGGCTAATGTGTTTGCAGAGCAATTGGCTATTGTCTTTGAAAACTCATGGTGATTAGAGGAGGTCCCGGACAATTGGAAAAAGGCAAATATAGTGTCCATCTTTTAAAAAGGGAAGAAGGAGAATCCAAGGAACTACAGACCTCACCTCAGTCCCTGGAAAAATCATGGAGCAGGTCCTCAATGAATCCATTTTGAAGCCCTTGGAGGAGAGGAAGACTATCAGGAACAGTCAACATGGATTCACCAAGCGCAAGTCATGCCTGACCAACCCGATTGCCTTCTGTGATGAGAGAACTGACTCTGTGGATATGGGGAAAGCAGTGGACATGATATTCCTTGACTTTAGCTTTGATCTGGTCTCCTGCAGTATACTTGCCAGCAAGTTAAAGTAGTATGGATTGGATGAATTGTTTATAAGGTGGATAGAAAGCTGGCTAGATCGTTGGGCTCTATGGGTAGTGATCAGTGGCTTCATGTCTAGTTGGCAGAGTGCCCCAGGGTTTGGTCCTGGGCCGGTTTTGTTCACCATTTTCATTAATGGTCTGTATGATGGGATGGCTTGCATCCTCAGTAAGTTTGTGGATGCCACTAAGCCTGTGGGGGGTGAAGGGGGCAGAGGGGGAGGTAGATATGCTGGAGAGTAGGACTAGGGTCCACAGTGACCTAGATGAATTGGAGGATTGGGCCAAAAGAAATCTGATGAAGTTCAACAAGGACAAGTGTAGAGTCCTGCACTTATGACGGAACCGCTACAGGCTGGGAACCGACTGGCTAAAACAGCAGTTCTGCAGAAAATGACCTGGGGATTACAGTGGATGAGAAGCTGGATATGAGTCAACAGTGTGCCCGTGTTGCCAAGAAGACTAATGGCATATTGGGCTGTATTAGTAGGAGCATTGTCAGAAGATCGAAGGAAGTGATTATTCCCCTCGATTCAACACTGGTGAGGCCACATCTGGAGTATTGTGTCCAGTTTGGGGGCCTCCACTACGGAAAGGATGTGAAGAAATTGGAGGGAGTCCAGCGGAGGGCAATGGAAATGATTAGGGGACTGGGGCATATGACTTATAAGGAGAGGCTGAAGGAACTGGGCTTATTTAGTCTGCAGAAGAGAAGAGTGAGGGGGGATTTGATAGCTGCCTTCAACTGCTATCTGACCTGCCTGAACGGGGGTTTCCAAAGACGATGGAGCTAGGCTGTTCTCAGTGGTGGCAGATGACAGAACAAGGAGCAAAGGTCTCAAGTTGCAGTGGGGGAGGTCTAGGTTGTATGTTAGAAAAAACTATTTCACTAGGAGGGTGGTGAAGCACTGGAAGGTTACCTAGAGAGGTGGTGGAATCTGCATCCTTAGAGGGTTTTTTTCAGGCCCAGCTTGACAACAAAGCCTTGACTGGGATTTAGTTGGGGTTGGTCCTGCTTTGAGCAGGGGGTTGGACTAGACAACCTCCTGAGGTCTCTTCCAACCCTAATCTTCTATGATTCTGTGACTTTATGATTCTATGTTGCTTCAGAGTCTCAAGCTAAGTTTTATGCCATAAAGCAGGATCTGATGTACTAATTTGTGGTATGCAGTTTTTCTCACTGCTGTTTCTGTCATCGTGCAAGGCTGATTCTTCTTTATTATTTCTCTTTTTCATGTAAACTAGATTTTTTTTTGTCATTACTCTCCTTTTTATGTGAGCCACATTCTTCTTTAGCATCACTCTCCTTTTATGCTGCCAGGAAAACTGGACGATTCTCCATCACTTTCCTCACATTTCCATTCCTTATATTTTCATAATAGGACTTCCATCATTTACACTTCACTCCTCAATTTCTTCTGCACTGGGATGATTGCTATTGCCTAAAGCCCAGCCTGTGTTGTTCTGTTTCAGATATTTTCCCATCAAATTTTCCCCTTTCTGCAAAGTAGATTGCAGTTGAGGTTTTCGCTTCCTGTGCTGAGTTCCTGACTGGCGACACCCTGTCCCTTACATGCTCATGAGGGATGGGTGACAACATTCTAAGAGGTTCAAGGAAAATGTAGTTCTCAGAAAGTCTGGAAGGGTCCACGAGATTCTAGAAAGGTCTAGAACATTCCAGGAATTTAGTGAAAAATGAATCCAGATATTGAATACTTAAGCATTTTACTTGAAACATTTTATTTTCCCTTTTGTTACTAACAACAAAAACAGCATTCCAAACTTGGTGTGCCCCACACCTCTAAATCTGGCCCTGGTCTTGAGGGGCAGGCAGCAGATGGGGGAGACACTCACAAGGAATTCAGAGATAGAGTGACTCTGCAGGGAAAAAAAGCTAAAAATAAACGAGGATGATGGGGAAGCTTGGTTGAGGTTTCTTTTTATGTAAGTTTAACAATAGACAATTTCCGATGAGTTTTGGTCAATAACTATCTGAGTGTGCACACATTATGCTAAGATATTAATGTTGAGAACTGAGCCTGTTTTCATTTCTAGAACTGAAATTTAATCTCTACACTTTGAGTTAATTTAAAATTTTTTAACAGATAGATACATGTAACCTAGTGTGTGTTGTTTACCTTAAATGTCTTGAGGAACCTTATCACAAACTTTTTGAAAACCAAGCAAATTATACACAACCGGGTAAGGGTCAAACTCCTGATACATATTAAAAACTTGTATGTGATAAGAAACAGCTGTCATTACTAGTTGTTCTTTAGAAAGAATGAAAGTTAAGTTATAGTCTAATGTTTATTAGTATATTAATGACTGACAGTAGAAAGTGAAAGAAAGTTGGTGAAAATTTGGTTAGTCAATGCTAAAGATCATGGAAACTCTAGACATGTAAATAAAATAGGGTAACTGATAGAAAAAAATTGCTTGACTAAAGAATAAACATAAGTTAGTATCAGAGTAATTTAAAGTATCAAATGTAAAGTGTTTATAGATATTAGCAATATCTATAGTAGCGTTACTAGGCCACAAAGAAGTAATTGGTGCACCATCATTCTATGTGTGTTTGAAGTGCAACTGTAAAGGATGTGTATGTTTTATAACTTGAGGAAATAAAAAAAGTGAGGAAAAACATTTATTGAATATCCTTTCTATGTACAAAACCAGTAATAGCTACATCACTCTTTATTTTATCTTCGGTGGCTGCTAAATCTTTCATTCCAAAGACTAGACACTAATGATATCACAGTTGATAAAATGTACACAAAGGAGAGAAAAGCTAATGCTGAGTGGAAAGAGGTTTCTCCTTGAATTTTGATTTTAAACTTCTAGAGCACAAAAAAGAGATGTGGGTATTGCAAGTAACATCCCTTGTCCATAAAAAAAGCAAGAGGTGCAGCCAACTATCTCTAATGCCCTAGGAGTGTGTCTGAATAGGAAAAGTGCAGTTAAACTTTCAAGAATATTCTGTCCATGTCCTGGAAAATCTTGAGCATGTGGTTTTAACAATATATTTTGAAGATTACTTAAAACTTACTCATTCACGGTATGTTTTAGAAAACAAGATGTGGCTAAAATAATTTAAGAAGACTTATTATTATTTACATCCAGAGTATGCTATGTGCTCTACAAATTGTCTGTTTGCAGATTAACTCCTTTTTATTCTATAATTTACTTCAAAGGAGGTAAATTAACAAATGTGTGGTTTTATGTATGTACAGAAATATGTGTATGAAACTAAAAAAGCTTCTTTACCATTAGAACTGTGTGGGATAGGTAGAATTTCATGATTTTGAAATTTCTTCTGTTTCAGAACAAGGACATAAAAAAATTAAATATTTCCAGTGAATTGAAATACTGGGACGGAAAAAAATTGTGGTTTTGGGCTAATCAAACGAAACTTCTTTGTTTTTCAAATTTATACTTTACATTTTATATTACATAAAAATAAACTCAAACAAAAAATCTAAATGTTCCATTCCAAAAAGTTCAAAAATGCTTTTTTCAAATTTAGTTTCAAAACCAATTTTCATCACAAGTGGTATATTTCTTGAAAAATTTAGCTGTCGACAAAGAAACGTTTTCTGACAGAAAAATATTATATTGGAACATTTCCAACCAGTTCTACTTAGAATTGAAGTTTGATTGTATATTAAAATTACTTGATATTTTAAAAAAATATTTGAGCAATATATTGGGCGAGGGAGTTCTGCATTTTTAAGTCTTTTAGGCTCACCTCTTGACACACGGAATACATAGGAGTGATTTCTGAATGTTAGAAGTACAAATGGATTCAGATGTTTAGCTCTTTGTCTCTGCTAGTTCTGGCTCACCTCACTGACTCAGTGTAGCACAGACCAAACACAGTTTGTGAAAACAGAGTAGCTAGAGTTACTTGCAAAGCGCTCTCTTGGGGGCCAATAAAGTCTATCTCTGTTTATGTAATGAAATCAGGGAGCAAGGGTCTGCTGTAGTTTTTTGCTGATGGGATTCCATTGGTATTGTCTTTCAATGAAAAGCCTGAATTTATTAAACCTTTAAGGCTGACTTACTCTTTCTCATGATGTGCTGCCTAGCCCTAATGGATTGCTGTTGATAATTTGGGTTGTTTTGTTTATGTAGTGTTAGAGCTTCTCTTTAAGCAGCTGGCTGGAAACTGAGATGAAGGCTGCCTTAATTCACTTTTAATAAAAGATCAATGGATTTATTGTGGAAAAATAAAATACAGATGTAAACTTTACCTGATAAAAGAATTAAATGTGTGTTTAACCTTTCTTTCTTGTTTGTTCAGTGCTACTGGTATTTAATCCTTTTTGGTTCTGAGACTGTTATCTTTCTTTTGTGCTTTTACATTTAAAATTTGACTTAGACTGTGAAAACAAACTCTGCTGACTATTTTCATCTCAAATGCTCACCAAATCCCTCAGATTTTTCAAAATATTTAAAAAGTAATCTCCAGACTGAAGTCTCATTAAAACCTTTGCCCTTGCTCTGGGACAAAAGTTCAGAGAAGCGTCTGATGATTTTGATTTGAAACTGTAAAACAAAAAATGGCATGGTGTGAATTGTTAATTTAAGTTTTATTGTAAGTCTGCCAAGCTTGTCTCCAGAAGTTTCCAATTAATATCCAAAAATGCTTAATAATATCCTGGATGTCATATTAAAGATTTTTTTTCTCTTTTTATATTAAATATAATAAGGAAAAAAGCCCACTAGTGAAAATAAAAATAGAGCATGTCTTATTTTGGTAAAGGAAATTGCTCTGTGTTTACATGACAGTAAATTAGCCCTCTAGAAAGAAACATCAGTCTCAGAGAAATCTTTCAGTGATTATTGTTTTCAGTATCTTTTTTTTTTTAAACAAATCAATTGACAAGATGTGTTGTGATTTTTATGAAGACACTAATTTTATTTTTGGCACCTGGAATGTATAGGATTTTAGATAAGAGTTACTGAAGTGCTGCTCGTCTTTTCTCCAAGGGAAATTAAAAACAACTACTTATGGAGGGTAATCCCAACCCAAAATGCACTGACATTTTGTCTTCTTAACAAAATTGGTTTTTGCAAATTCCTGGACATTTTCCCCATATGGAATTTTCCGACAAAATTTTAATAGCTAGAGGTTCAGGGCAGGCAATGTTTAGTCTTGGGACAAGGACAGGCATAAGCTCCAATATCTCATAAATCACCAGATCACCAGCTGAACAGCATATCTCCATCCCCCTTTCTAATATTAGAGGGCATTTGTTTCTAGCTATGGTAGATAACAGTGTAGTGTAAACTGTACATCTGTATCGAGAATAAGTCTAAATCTAAAAAAGAAGAATATTGTAGTTAATTTATAAATGTCAAACACCATAGAAGGAAGTTGGGATGATTTCACTCCTTCCTATATGCACACATCTTTTGTCTTCGGTATTTGTAATTCAGGTCCTTTTCTTTCAAAGGTAGTGATGAAAACTTTCAGGTGACAACAGAATGATTCCAAGGACTGCAATATGTTTTTCTCCTCTCTGATCATATATACTCACTGACAGATGTAAGATTTACTACGAGTTTATATTGGAAAAAAACCTTTGTATATGTGGTAAATTTCCATCATGGATATGTTACATCTATTAGTATAACTCATGCATATAACTTCTTTTATGCTGAAGTAAGTTTTAATGGCACAGTATAAATAGAAAGCCAATATGAATTTAGCCACACAACTCCCATTTTAGAAATTAGAGTTTTAGTGAGAGATGTGAAACAATACTCCAGTCAACTTTGAAATTTTCTCAAATTTCTGCTCTACTTAATATGTAAAGAATTGGGTTTGGGGATATATCACTGAAAGTATGAGTTCCTGGGAGGGGAGGGAGGTGTCGTTGGGGGGGGGGACTCTAAACTGTTTCAAAGCTGTGATAGCCCTAAATTAGATTGCATTTTAATGCTAAATCTTATGACAAAAATGTTCCATGTGTAATGAAGGTTTGTGGATTTGCCAGGGATATAATTAATAATTTTAATTTCAGGCCCCACTTTGTTTCTTGAATGTGGTGTTTTTTCACAGTTACAAATCACTATCCATTTTTAAAAACATCTTGGACGTCTGCTTTTGTACTTGCCACAGGCAGTGCTTGAGGTAGCCATTTCTTTGACATTTTGTGTTATAAAGTTTTGAAAAGTTTGCTCTCTGCTGTTGTGTTGTGCACCACTCAAGAGGCCCATCATCTTTTCCTTTGGTTTAGAATCTGCCAGTTAATAGTTTTATTCTCGTTAATTTTATGCCTACAACTTCACCTCAAAACACAAACAGAATCGCACAAATAATCCATGTAATTTTTCAGAGGGCTGCACATTTATTTAATTTTCAAATCTCAGAGAGAAGCTTAAAAGCAATATATTTTCAAACCCAGTGTAAATGCATTTTAGAGAAAATTGAGTTCAGATGAGTGACCAAGCTCTCCTTGCTTATGTAGATGAAAGTACAGTATCCAAGAGACTGAGCAAGAGTTAAATTGCCTTACCCCATTGTTTAGGTTGGAAAACAGCTCTCAGAGATGGTTACTTACATATTTTTCTACTCTTGACCATTTGAAAAAAGGTGCTTGAATCCATAAATAATTACACTTGTAATACAAACAGTTTTTCACTCAACCTAGCTGAAAAGACAAACTGGTTTCCAAATCCCCAAATAGTTTTGTTGGGGTAATGGTGACTTAAATTGTGCTGAAGTGTTACACTGACGTTTCATTCAACCAGCTCTGTTTAGAAAGCATAACATTTAAAAGTGGTTTATTTAATAAAGCAATTTCTAGTCTTTGGCTACGATGAGACTGTTCTAAAGCCATGAGATTCAAGCTTATGCTTGGAGTTGAGGAATATTCTTTTAACTTAATGTAGAAATTTGCTTTTAGTAAACCAGCAATAATTACAAACTGATCCTGAATGATTTTCAAAGGAGAAAATCAAGGTCATATAGTGAGGTTTTTAAAGTATTTGTTTTATTGTGTTTAAGCAAACACTGTATACAGTAGGCTACTCTAAATGAAAACTTCCTAGTTGTCTGTAAATGCAAAGTAATCAGTTTAATCCAACAAAAGATATTGATTATACAGAAGTCTTAAACAAAACCCTACCAACTGGAGTCATTGATGATTGGAAAGAGAGGCATTGCTAGTGAGCAGAATGAACTATCATTTGAAGTGGAAGGATGAAGTGAATGGAGCTGGGAACCGTTAGAAGGATTTGGATTGCTAGAAACTTCAGAAATGTACCCTGGACATTTGATGTGCTTCTGTGTAAAGCTGATTAGTTCATCTTATTTTTTCAGTGATCAGTCTTAATATTGCAATTACTAGGTGGTTGTTTCTCATTCTAACTGTAATAAGTATGAAAGCTGCTGATTAGCACTATAAATGGGTGGTTAGTATTTTAATTGTATGACATCAGTGTATGAATTTCTATCTCAGCATGCCTAAAGTTGAACTAATTGATAGGAAGCAATTAATTGAAAGTAATAAAACGAGATCATCTAAATATTGTCAAGAGTTTAGTAGCAGGAGAGAGGATTTATGCTTTTTTCAAAAAATTCAGAAAATCTATTTCTTCTAATTCTTCACAATCAAATGTGCCACTGCATAAAGATTTGGATTAATTTGATTCTGTGAATGAGATGGTTTCAAGGACATTGTTGTCATTGAAGTGTAGCTGCAATAACAACTTAAGTCCTTTTTCAGATCTTCTATCACAGTGTTTCTCAAACTTTCGTACTGGTGACCCCTTGAACATAGCAAGCCTCTGAGTGCAACCTCCCCCCCCTATAAATTAAAAACACTTTTAAATGTATTTAACACCATTAGAAATGCTGAAGGCAAAGCAGGGTTTGGGGTGAAAGCTGACAGCTCACGACCCTCCATGTAATAACCTTGCGACTCTCTGAGGGGTCCCGATCCCCAGTTTGAGAACCCCTGTTCTATTAGCTCTTTAGCGTCAACTTTTTTCAAGAGAAGTCTCTGCCGGTTTTTTGGCAGTAGGAGATGAGCATCAACGGATTGCCTTTTTTATTACACAAAATGAACTGTTTGAAGAAATGGCTGAAATTGTTTGAGATACAGGCTCCTGACTCTGCGACGTTCCATGTAATTTGTCATCATTCCTCTCTTGAGCAGTGGGGTTTAAGACCCTATGTCTCTAGAATTTGTTCTTCGCTTTAGTGCCTAGCATACCCCTTGTTTTTGTAACACGATACATGTTTTCTGTTTGAAAACTAGTCATGTTTGATAGTGCCAGCACATTCCTTGAACCGTGTGTGGAGGTTCAGTGGGGGGAGTGACTAAAATGAATAATAGGTCAAAGGTGGGGTTTCAAAGTAAGTAACAGCTTAAAGATCCAACTTGTTTTAAACGGGGTGAATTGACTGATTAGAGCGACAAATTATTGCTGAGGTGATAATTTTCTTTACCTGCTGGGATAAGGAATATTTTTGTTGTTTTTTCATTTCTAGAAACACTTTGTAATCTTGGGAAGATTATCGTTTTAGCAAAAATTCTATCTCTGGGGCTTTCCTAATCCTCCTTTTGATATTCTTGGAATGACTTGGAACATTTTTGTTAATTCAATATACATTTTTTGTTTTGTATTTTAATATTTCATTAAAGGGTATACAACAAAAAGGTTCATAACTAATAGTTTGCTGCCTTATTGATGGGTGCTTTTTTTATTTTGAATGAACATTTACGACAAGCTGCTTTTGTAGTGTTGAGTTTTTTATTGTCAGCACCAACTCAACAAGACTGTAGGCAATAACTGAATTTAGAGTTCAAAGAAGCAACACTAAGACTTGAGTATTCATCTTGGACACCATAAAATATATTAATATATAAAATTAATATATTATATAAAATTATCTATATCTATATAGATATTAATTTTAGAAACTTTTTTTTAAAAGATACCAAAATCAAGCTTGTGTTTCTGAGATGGTGCAGAAGTCGCTGGCAGGGTCACTTAGTGTTTATGGTGAAGTTGTTTCTGGATCATTTTGTTTAGACTTGATTAAAACCATTCCTCGCACATAGTGAACTCTGGAGTCTTGTAGCTGGGATGTTGTTATGTAACTGATATGTCTATTCTTTTTTTATTCTTCTTCATAGGGTCAGTATAGGCCGTCTGACTTATTGTGTCCAGAGACATATGTCTGGGTACCCATTGAGCAGTGTCTACCTACACTTGAGCACTCTAAATATTGTCGCTTCAACCAGGACTTAAAAGCAGGTAGGTTTATAGTAAAAGGTAGGCCTGCAAATTGTCTAACTTATTTTTACAATCTATCACTGTCATTATCTGCTGCTAAGATTTCCATAAATCCTTACGTCTATTTTTATAAACATCAAAAAAGCACTTCCAGTAATCACAGCAAATAGAGAGTATGTCTTCAGCTGTCTATTAACAGTATGCAAATGATGAAAATGAAAAGGTTTCAAGGTATAATACATTCCATAGAATATATGTAATTTAAAGGGAATATTTACTAATGGCTTTATGGGAACATATACATTATTTATTCAGTCCATTTGATGAGCTAAATGACCAGCTTTTTCCTTCTTTAGAGTTCAGTCTGATGCAAATAAAGAAAAAGAAAATAAGTCTGTTAGGATAAATATCTTAAACTGAAAAATTGAGTTAAAAGGGATCTCCAAATGCTTTTATTAACAAACAAGATTAAGTACCTGTAGGGGATTATTTGATGAATACCTCAAATAGTGAAGGTAAGAGGAGCATTGTTTATATGACTAATCTTGACTTCACCTCGTTTTACTTCTTAGTGCCTGGATTGCTGCTTTCACACAGCGATTCTCCAGCATGTGCTGTTCTGATCAAAGCCATCACTGTTTAGACTATAAAATAATAAAAAAGTTTAAAAACAACATAATAGAATAAAAAAAAAGCACCTCTCTTGTAGACCAACTCCATGCTCTGGAAGGATTCTGTGGGAGTATTATAGCACTGGATAGTGCATGCATGAGAGAGGTGGCACTGGGACAAGAAGCCAGCACTGCATGTCTTTGGGAGACCTCATTTAAAAAATAGTTTAAAATAAGGTGCTGAACACCCTTCTTTTTCACCACAAAGCTGTCTCTTCATCTCCCCGTTCTGTGAGGTCACTGACCATGGTACATTCAAAGACATAAAACCATTAGAGTCCACATGGCTGGAACGCACATCTTGATGTTTGAAACTGTGGTTCCCTAATGATACTCCATTCTTTTTTTTTCTGTGAGCGTGAACAGTAATGGAATGAAATATTATTTGTCCTATTTTTCCTTAATTCTTACTTAAAATAATAAGAATATGTCCATGTGTTTTAGTGTTGGGGTTTTTAGTGTGTAGTTGATAGTTGAATAAAGAATTAGTGTTTCAATGGCAGTGTATGTGCAGTGAGGGGGAGGAAGGAGGATGTATTGTCCTTTCTTACAAGCTGTCTGGTTGACTGAAGGGGTTGCTTTGGGCCTTAGAAGGAGCTACATTCAGCCCTGCCCATCAGTAGGAAGATTATGGCAACACAGGGAACTTTAAGAATTGGGAGTTCTAAAGGAATTCCCTCCCTCCTCTCCCACAACCCATGTTAAGATGTGCTTTTTTTTGGTTTGTTTTGCTCCAGAGGTAGGTAATAAAGTATCTGAAAAGGGATATATCAATATCTAGACACTTAAATGCGTTTGAAAGGAAACAAAAAAAAATGTATTTTGTACAACTCCTGAGCTGAATTTTAACTTGAGGCAATTTGCAAAGTTAATTATCTATAAAACTCCTGAAAAGTAGAGCCCATTATGGAAACCTGGGCAGGATCTTGTGTGTATAAATAATATACCCTTCCATTCATATTGCCACCAGTTATATCTTCCTGTTTCATCAGCCCGTGTTGAGTTAAGGGACATCATATGCAGTAGTAGCGGTACAAAGTGATACAATGTCACTGTTTTGCTCCCTACAAGTAAACAGTTTCAGGGAATAAAACAGTAGCATATGCTGCTTGTTTGAAAGTTAGTGCAATATGTGCACTTACAATAGGACCTGTTTATCATGCAAACATTTATTAAGCTCTTATCATGGCAGTAAGTTAGGTGTGTAATATGCTTTCTCACCATGCGATTACTGTAACATGGTTAATATAATATGGACATTGAGACCACTGAAATTGAAATTTAATGCGGAATGCAGCAGCCCATTTTTTAAAAAGGGTTTTTTCTTGGGAACACACAACACCAGTGCTCAGTGATCTCCATTGGCTGCCAATAAGTTTTTTGGTGTATTTCATGGTATTGACCTTAATCTATGAAGTTCTAAATGACCTGATATCTGAAAGACCTCCATTCTCCCTCTCCAGTACTGCCACAGTGTGATCAGTAGAAGAGTGCAAAGTGCCTCTCTTGCTGTAAAAATGAAGATTGTTGGTAGGGTATTTTCCATGAAGAGTTTTCTGCTTTTAAATTCGCTCCTCTCCCCACCCATTGGTCCACCAGTGCCTAGATCAGTTTTACTGGGAGGCATTGCTGCAAAAAAAATTTTTCTCCTGGATATTTGGGGAGAGGGCCAAGGCTTAGAGGAGGGTTATTATATTTGCCATGGTGGAGTGTATGTTTTAATTATCATTCTAATATGCTAGTGAATATTTATATATTCTTTGACTTTCTAAAAGAAAAACTAGTTTTTTGTATTTGCTGCATTTATTAGCCATTACTGATGTGTGCTACTATTGACTAAATCAGGGTCAGCAACCTTTCAGAAGTGATGTGCCGAGTCTTCATTTATTCACTCTAATTTAAGGTTTTGCGAGCCAGTAATACATTTTAACATTTTTAGAAGGTCTCTTTCTATAAGTCTATAATATATAACTAAACAATTGTTGTATGTAAAGTAAGTAAGGTTTTAAAAATGTTTAAGAAGCTTCATTTAAAATTAAAATGCAGAGCCCCTGCCGGACCGGTGGCCAGGATCCAGGCAGTGTGAGTGCCATTGAAAATCAGCTCACATGCCGCCTTTGGCACATGGGCCATAGGTTGCCTACCCCTGGACTAAATGATTTTATTGGATCACTAGCTGTAAACTCCTTTGCCTCCTTTTGCATTTATTTTGCACAGTTCCTGAATCTGAAACCCAGTGAGATTATGGAATAAGGAATAAATCTACAGCAATGAGGTGTGTGTGTGGGGGGGGGGGAGTTTCCTATGTTACCTGGTGAAGAAGGTGACAAATTCCAGTGCTTCTCCTCCCTCATCATACCCTGATTGCTGTAAAAGTGGATACCAAGCATGTCACATGCAGTTCAAGAGCCAAGCCTACTCCTTGCAATGGGCTTCCCGCATTATGAAGGCTTATATCATTGCTTATATAACAGTTACCATTAAAATATCAAAATTTACCAAGCCACCACACCTTCCCTTTCCTTAGAAAGCTATTGTATGGTAGTTATTGACATATGTTGAGAGGAAGGATTCCCCCAGTGGTAGGACTCAGAAGACCTAGCTCTGCTACAGACTTCCTGTATGAATGGGCAGATCATTTAGTCTCTCTGTGACTCAGTTCCCCATCTGTAAAATGGGGATAATAGCACTTCCTTATGTCACAGGAGTGTTGATAAACACACTAAAGATTGTGAGGCGCTCAGATACCACAGTAATGAGGGCTATAGAAATACCTAGACAGAAATGTTACCTTTTAAATATTTAATGCGGCCATATGTTTGGTATTGTACAAAACACAAAAACAAAGACTGTTCCTTCTCCAAAGTTTTTATAATAGAGCTACAACAATAACAAGGCGCAGTGGGGGAAAAAGAGGAGGGAACTTATTTGGAACTTTGTTTTTAAGTGCTTGTGGATATCATGAAAAAAGTAGTTTTGAGGAGGCATTGAAATAGGGAGGATGGGCTTGACAAAACAGGACTAAAAAGTCATTGCATTCCAAAGAGAGAGCATGGAAAAATGTGCAAAGATTCGAGTGGGATAAGGAAATTGGTTTGGAGGCTGGCTTTGTTCCTTGCCCCTGGAAAGGAAAATGTTGTTCTTGCTAAATAATCAAACCAAAGTAGGCTGGTGATTGTGTGGCAGTGAATAAACTAGAGACTTGGAAGATAACCCTATGGGGTAAAGGAGCATCAGCAGCTCTGGGCTATTGAATCCTTATCACAGAAGAAACATTTGGAAATTTTAAGTTGTAAAACTTTGTATCTTTATCAGTATTGAATATCTCAGTCCAGACACTATTTGAAATCAGACTTATGTCCTGTGGTTTAAGGAAATGAAAACATAGTTACATGCTGAAATATATGAGTCCTGCTGTGAGCTTACAGTCATTTGAGGTTTAAGTAGCTGCTGGCTCTAAGGAAGCTGCTCTCTACTGCAGGGCCAGTTTCCTGCAGCACAGCCCCAGTACAGTCAGTAATATGAGAGTCTTTATTAATACTGTTCTATTTTAGATGACTGGACTTTCCATAACCCTACCTGTAGGTATTCTATTAAGAGCTCCCAGTTTATCAGCTACAGGCCTCCCTACTATCAGATTAGTAACTAGTCTCAATAAACAGCTAAAAGAAGCTACACAACATTTTCAGTGTCACCTTTTTGCAATAAAAAGTCACTGGAAATTCTCTTCTCCCTGTCTTCCTTAACATATATTTTTCAAGGTGAGGACATTTTGCAGACATTGATCAAGATAGGAAAAGAGCCAACACCTATTGACACTTTCTAAAAAAACCAAACACTGAGCAATGTAGAACTTTTTTAAGCTCTTCCCTCCCCCACCTCTGTAATACTGTTAAGATTTCTGAAGGCTCCTGTGTCTACCATGTCCCAGAAAAGTATCTTTCCTTAAATCAGCTAGAAAAAAATACTTCTGAGAATTTTCCACATTTGGATTTGATCAAATGGTGAAGCATACTTTAAGAACAGAAATACCGTGATAGTATTTGCATTTCTGATTTCAGAGGATTATGCCTGTTCCACATTTTTTGTGTTTTGATATTTGGAACATTCTGCCCTCTATTTTTGTAATGGCTTTAAACTGTACCATTCTTTCTCCTTCCTCATAGTCTGCTTCTCCAGCATCTAATATCTTTCTCTGCAGCAGCAGATTGAAGAGAGAAGGAGGTACAGATGGGATAAACTCCTTCAGTTATTACACAATGAAGTGATTAAACCAAAGGAGAGTCTAACATAGTGTGACAAAGTTCCTCCTCTACCTTGGTAGGTCTTGCGCTTATTGGCAGATTTGCTTACCTCAGTGATCTCCCCCACAGTCTGGATCAACTCCTCCTGTGTCTGATCAGGATTTGGGAGGTTTGGGGGGAACCCGGGCCCGCCCTCTACTCTGGGTTCCAGCCCAGGGCCCTGTGGATTGCAGCTGTCTATAGTGCCTCTTGTAACAGCTGTGTGACAGCTACACCTCCCTGGGCTACTTCCCCAAGGCCTCACCCAAACACTCTCTTTATCCTCACCACAGGACCTTCCTCCTGGTGTCTGATAATGCTTGTACTCCTTAGTCCTACAGCAGTACATCCTCTCACTTTCAGCTCCTCTCACACACTTCCTCTCCTCTGGCTCCTCCCCCATCTGACTGGAGAGAGCTCCTTTTAAAACCCAGGTGCCCTGATTAGCCTGCTTTGATTGGCTGCAGGTGTTCTAATCAGCCTCTCTGCCTTAATTGGTTCTAGCAAGTTCCTGACTACTCTAGTGCAGACCCTGCTCTGGTCACTCAGGGAGCAGAAAACTACTCATCCAGTGACCAGTATATTTGCCCTCTACCAGACTCCTGCACCCCACTGGCCTGGGTCTGTCACAATAGATAATATAAACAAAATGTAGGCGCTAGCCATGCGTTTTGTTAAGCCTAAAAGAATTTTAAAGGCTCTAATTATTTGGAGCTCTGATTCAGGCTAGTTTTCAGGATGGAAATCAGATTGGACTCATTTCTGATTCTGGTCAATACAGTAGGGCTCAATGCACTTTATTTAACAAACAAACAAAAAAATGCTTCCCGTTTTACAGAAATAGTCAGATCTTGTGCCAGCAAACCCTCAAAACTGATTTTGTAGTGATTGAGCATGTTGAAAACCTCTAGAGATATAGCTTCTAATTTATGATATGTAACAGTTAAAATAACAGGGTTCATCAAAAATTGTTATAGTGTTTTATAATTACTAGTTAAACTTCAGATTTTAGTACATACAAGCTGTGCTTTGTTAAAATATTCTTTCTTTTTATATATGGTAGTTAATTCAGTGTTATGAGTTGAACCATGCACAAATAGAATTTCTGTTCACTCTCTTTGCATAGGTGGGTACCAGTTTTCAGGAATTGTGGTAGATTTAAACCTTCTGCACCTTCAATTCCTCATACTTCTCTGAGGAGGTATGTTAGGATCCTGATAGAAATCATTTAGGCAGCACCAAATATCTTCACATAAACAGGATTTGACTAATTTAAAAGTAAAGACAGGAAGCTAGTACAACAATGAAACATACTGATAGTTTTTTGGGGGGGGGGGTTATAAAGAGCGGTTTGGAGAGCGAGATTCTTCTGAACTGTCATCTCTGTGGCGTACAGATCATGACTTATCTCTAGAAATGCTCTGCTGTAACTGAGCAGCCTATTGCAGACCAAAGGTCTACTGTATATTGAAACTAAACTCTCAGTAGCAATACAGAATGCCTCTAAAGATGTGCTTTGTCATCCATTATCATTAAAATATTCATCTCCTTCTTCACTAAAAATTCCCTGGAGCTTTAATAGACATTGTGTTAAGTATTCTACAAAAGACAAAAATAAGGACAGATTCCTGTCTAAAGTTGTGAGAATAAATACATTAAAAGGTACATACGTACATGTAAGTACCTAAGATAGATACACACAACAGTGAAGCGAAAACAAAATATTGAATAGCTGTCCAATAAGTGAGCACTGTCTATCCTGTGCACTGAATGAGGCAGGGGTCCTGTGGAAAAAAGTGAGTATGATCATGTAATTAAAAATTGTATCATAATTAGGGCTCCGTGTCTGTCACGGAAGTCATGGATTCTGTGACTTTCTGCGACCTCCGTGACTTGTGCAGTGGCCAGTATGGTTGACCCCAGGGCTGCCCAAGCAGTTGGCTCTGGGGACAGCCACTCAGTAGGCCCTGCACCGGCTGCTACTTGGGCGGCCCTGGGCAGCTGGTGCTGCTGGCCATGCCCTCCCCAGCAGTGGCCCCCCCATCCTCCCTCCAAACAGCAGCCCCCACAGCCCGTCCCTAGCAGTGGTCCCCGGCAGCTGATGCTGTTGACCCCAACATTTAGTCAGGGGTATTTATAGTATAAGTTGTGGACAGTTATTGCTCATGACCTATCCATGACTTATAGTATAAATACCTATGACTAAATGATAGCCTTAATCATAATATATATTCACAAAGGGGACTGACTTAAGGTTTCACAGGTAACACTGCTCTACAGCCAAAATGCTTCTGATATAAATGTAGTCCAACTTTACTAATTCTGGGTCACTGAGAACGAAAATGATGCTTAAAATTGTTGATTGGCTCTAGTTTTCAAGATATGCTATTGGGTCAGTATATACGACCCTTGACTTGGGAATGGCGGAGGATAAGTGAGTTATAAAGGGAAAGGATCTCAATTTAAAGCAGAAATGACTAAAATACATCTTTGACTGGATCTATGAATAAATCTATGACTGGGTTTGGACAGTACTTGCTTTTTAGGCAAAACAATGAATGATGCAATCTGAAGCTGGTATTGCATCATACATGATATGAATTGCATCATGTTATTCCTTAGAAGTCATGGATGATGCAATCATAATGAAGCTTACATCACTCTGCTGAACAAATTGCCCTATATCAGCTCTAGAAATCATACAGTGTCGTGCTCTCTTATTTGTCAGTGTTTGATTTTGCAAAGGGACACATTTCTGTTTAGCCAAAGTGAGCAGAGATGCCTCGTACTTGTGTGAACAGTGCAGATAACTTCTGCTATGTTTGTGGTGAAGTGACTTTTGCATCCCAAAAGCGCAGTATAACCACTATGGTTGAGAAAGCCTATCACCTTTATTTTGGCTGCAAAATTGGATATCAGGACAAGAGGTGGGCCCCACACATATGCTGCAACACTTGTGCAACAAATCTTCGCCAGTGGTTGAACAGGAAAAGGAAATCTATACCTTTTGCAGTGCCAATGATTTGGAGAGAGCCAAGAGATCATACTTCTACATGATGCCTCCAGTTGGGAAAGGTGTGTCAAAGAAGAAAAAGTGGATTGTGCATTATCCAAACATTCCATCAGCTATACGCCCAGTACCCCACGGAGAAGGACTGCCGGTTGCTGATGCACCAGAATCATTCTCACTTGAGTCAGACGAGGAAGAGGATGAAACTTCTGGTCTTGAACCATCAATGTCACAGGACCTACATTTTCTCCCATTCTCCTCCGCTGAACCACACCTCATAACACAAGGTGAACTGAATGACCTTGTCAGGAATTTGGAACTACCCAAGCGTAAGGCAGAGCTGTTGGGCTCCAGACTACAGCAGTGGAATCTCCTGGCAGGCTATCAGGGCAAATTGAGCCCATCAATGCTTGCAGACTATTGCTAGACAGTGACAAGAGATGCTCCATTTAATGAATACAAGAGACAAGCCAAGAAGCGCCGAGTAGACACTGAATAGGACTTAAACTATGTACATAATAGTTTTTTCCCTTTTGTTTTATAATAAATTTTATTTATATAACCCTTTTGCTGATTTTTAAAGTGTTACATAAACAGGACAGGTGAAATATTATCATGTAAAGCAACCATAAACACATGAAAAGATCTAGGTTTACAATTTATGATTAAAATTCTACTATCTACACAATATACATAGACATAAAATGTAAAAACTTAAATATCTTAGAAACAGTAGCCAATCAGTTGTTTTAATTGTCATATTTGAATTCAGCACATCAAAATACATAATAAATATCACATTTTATCTCTGAAGCAGACGACTTCTCAAAAATTGTAGACCAGTGTAACCTTAAATCTGATATTTCCTAACTTTTGACTGCTTGATTATGCAACCTTAAAATTTTTCTTTTAATTTTGTTTGAGTATAATATAGTGTATATTTATGTAACATAGGTAATTGAACAAATTATTTGTATTGCCCTTGTTGACACTCAGAAAAATGTACCAAAAATGAATTATTTTAAAAAAGAAAGTGTGACAGGTCTGGTCACAGAGACTCCCTTG
Organism: Gopherus evgoodei; assembly: GCF_007399415.2. Classification (NCBI taxonomy): domain Eukaryota; kingdom Metazoa; phylum Chordata; order Testudines; family Testudinidae; genus Gopherus; species Gopherus evgoodei. The sequence goes on along the minus strand of NC_044328.1, from coordinate 19,181,617 downwards.
GGACTGTCAAGTGAAGTGCTGAAATTACCTCTGAGCCCATTTTCCCTGGCAGTTGGGACTTCAGAACCCTGCCTTGTTGAGTCAGATGCGCTAGCCTGCTGCAACACAGACCCAGGGTCTGGTTCACATCCCCAGAGCTGCAGTCTTAACTGAAAACAGCTCAGCAGGTTACCTGTCCCGAGAACTCAGACACCTGGTTTCCAAACCAAACAAATAAACTTCAGTGTTTTAAACATTTCTCCTGTATGATCTGCAGTGTCAGACTGATCATAATTTAGGTGTTCTCAACAGTATCACATGCACCTTCTTGAGGAAAAAAAAATCTATTAAAAACAGAGTAGTTGCCTTTTAAAAACTCAACTTGTCTTAAAATTACCACACAGTAGTACACCTCTACCCCGATATAATGCAGTCCGATATAATGCGAATTTTGATATTATGTAGTAAAGCAGTGCTCTGGGAGACGGGGCTGCTTTACTTCGTTATATCCAAATTCGTGTTACCGCAAGTGGTTCCTCTGCGCCCGTCCGTTACTTGCTGCAGCTGTCCCCGGGATCCCCCTGCCCCAGCTCACCTTCGCTCCGCCTCCCACGAGGACGCTGCAGCTCTGCTTCTCCCTCCCTTCCAGGCTTCCTGGGCCAATTGGAGGAGAAGCGGAGCTGTGGCACGCTCGTGGGAGGAGGGGGAGCGGAGGTGAGCTGGGGCAGGGGGACTGGTGCAAGTGGGGGAAGGGGTGCAGAGGAACCACTCCCTGCTCCAGCTCACCTCCGCACCACCACCATCTCCTCCCACGAGCACGCCGCTCAGCTCCGCTTCTCCCTCCCAGGCTTGCCGCGCCAAACAGCTGATTGATGCAACAAGCCTGGGAGGGAGGAGGGAGAAGCAGAGCTGCGGTGGGAGGAGGCGGAATGGAGGTGAGCTGGGGTGGAGGGGCCCCAGGGAAGGCCGCATCAAGTATAGGGGGGTGCAGAGGAACTGCTCCCTGCTCCAGCTCATCTCTGCCTCCTCTCCTGAGCATGCCACCACTCTCCGCTTCTCCCCTCCCCTCTTCCAGGCTTGCTGGGTCAAACAGCTGATTGGCCTGGCAAGCCTGGAATGGGGGGAGAAGCGGAACGGCGGCAGCATGCTCAGGGAGGAGGCAGAGGCGGAGCAGAGGTGAGCTGGGGCAGGGAGCAGTTCCTCTTCCTACCCTGATATAACGCGGTCTCACCTATAATACAGTGAGATTTTTTGGGGTGGGAGTTGGGGGGGAGGACCACGTTATATCGGGGTAGAGGAGTATCAGAAATTACCACATTTTCCTCCTTAGGAGGTAGCTGTGGTAGCTGTAAAGGAGGTTTGCAAATGTTAGCTTTTTAATAATATCTCTTGTACATACGTCAGCATGGGACAAATATGAAATAAGTACATTTTCCTATAAGTGAAAGAGAACTGACTATTGTTTTTGTAGCACAGTAAAAGCTTTGTTATCCAGCATGGTTGGGGAGTGAAATACCAATTTTCAAAGAATTAGAATACAATAAAAAGTATAGAGTAGTACAGTATAGGGCTATTTACCAATCTAGTAGTAGTACTGCACTGCAGAGTGGTTGGTTTTTTTGATGCCCTTAGATGTATACAAGTAAAGTTTTCTATACAGTTGGTTATCTTCTGATACTACATATCACTATGGGCAGCGCATGGCATAAACCCAGATCACTAAAAATACACTTAACACAAAAGCTATACTGAAGATAATTTAATCTTTCTTTGATGATTCAGAAGGCACATCAGGATCTTGCAGTGTCTCAAGGGTCATCATTATCGACTTCAGTTATTGTAAATGTAGAAGGGTGTAGGAGATTGGGCTGAATCTGTAATGACCTTATGATACACCCTGGAAGCTGCTTTTTTGAATAAATCCCTGGTAGCACCTTGCTTGCTTGTCTTCTGCCTCTTTTGCATAAAAGTAAAGTGCAGAATGTGCAATTGCATAACCTCCTGGGCAGTATACTAGTCCTGGTTACTAGATTGAAGATTTGTATTGGGAGATATCAGAAATGCCAGTTAATAGAGCTTTCCGGTTGATAAAGTGCCAGATAACACAGCTTTTACTGTACTTGTGATCTTGACAATCAAAGATCAGTTCCTTGCTCTAACAGAGACTTCTTGTGTGATCTTGGACAAGTCACTTAGCCTCTCTGTGTCCGTCTGTAAAATAGGGATAATAGTACTCCCTGCCTCTCGGAGGTTGTGAGAATAAATATATTAAATATTGTGAGGTGCTCAGGAACTATGGTGATTGGGGCAATATAGCTATCATAGCAAGCTTTACAGCAAATGTGCAGAATTGTGAAGTCCTTCTCAGTCTTATTTATGGGGACACTACTGCTGTATTGTAATACATCTGGTATTTACCATGTTTTTTAAAAATAAAGTCACTTCTGATTCCTTTGGGTACTTCAGAGGGCTGGGAGTGGGAAAGGGCATTATTACAGTCTAGTAGATTAAGAAAAACAAAGATATGTTTCACAATTAAAAATTGCAAAAGGGCTAAACTTCCTTTCTCTAAATGCAGCCAAATGTGATAGGCACGAGTTGTATAACCAGCAAGGAAAGACGCGTATCAATTACTCCTAGCAAGTCTTTAGAATTTTGCATCTCGGTAGTTCATGTCTGTTTCTAATTAAGTTTATAAACTCTTGAAATCAATTTGAAGTGAGTATTTCTAAATCCAGCCTGATCCTTGATCACAAAAGGTATTTAAACAGTGAAGATAGTGCTAATGAGCTGTAGCCAAGCAGATTTGTCAACTCTTCTTAGTATGTGAAGAAGGCGGTGGGGCGGGGGGAGCTAACATCCAAATGAAATGGAAATGATCACTCTTGGATTTTTCATCATTAGTTAAGTTTTTAGAATTAGAAGAAGGATCGCACCATAAGATCATCTTCTTGGACATTAGCTGTTCTAGTGTTTCTTAAAGGCAGGAATGATAATTTAATCTATTTTAGCTGATTTTATTGAGATACTTAATCAACCATCAGTGACTACAGACAAAAGTTTAAACTGTGCAAATGTAGGAAGGTCACAAAAATTAACCCCCATAGAAGTTTAATTTGTGCACCTTTTTATGTTAATATGTACAAATGTTATGCACTTTTAAGCAAAATGTTAAGCTGTTGAAAAGTTGGAAGAAATGCTTTCAAGATGTTCCTCAAAATAACATTATATACCGTATACACTTGTTCATACACCGAATTTTTTTAGTAAAAAAGGGAAGCATCAGAGAAGGGGATCTGCAAATGAATGGGTATAGAGAGGGGGAGAGGTGGGACACAGCCAGGCCTCCCCCCTCCCCCGACAAAGGGGTCAAGGAGAGGCAGCAGAACCAGAAGGGAAGAGGTGGGGCCAGATTCTCTCTCCTCTTCTGGCCACATTGCTCTCTCCCCAGCCTCTGAAGCAGCTGCAGCTCTCTGTGTCCGTCTGGGGCGTGCTGCTGCTGCACCAAACAGCTTGGCCTGCCGGAGCAGCTCCAGCCAGGCCAGAGACATCCTTCCCGGCCCACCCCAGCTAAGGTGGGAAGGGATGGGACGGGGAGACGGTGGGGGGTCCTGGGCTAAGGGTGGGGTCATGTGGTGGGTGGTCACAGGGGTTACTCCCCTGACCCCCAGCTTCTCCCCCCCCTCAACTCCCACCCCAGTTGCTGTCCCAGCCCAGCAGGATAAGTGGCTGGTGCGCCAGGACACTTTGTTTACTTAGGTTTATCTCCATGCCTGCTGACACTCGAGGTAGGTAAACCATCTTGGCTCGCCAGCAACTTATGCTGATGACTTGGGAACCGAAGTTTGCCAGCCCCTGAATTATAGAGTCAGTTATGAATGGGTCATAAAAATTCGCCATTTTACTTATCCATCTTGGGGGGGTCAGCTTATAAACTAACCGCCTTATGATTGAGTACATATGGTATTTGTTTTTATCAAGACTGTTGCATATAGTAGTTGCACAGGTGACAGCTGTGTTCATTTTTATATTTCTCCAGGTAATTTTGTCTTGGAACTTTCCCATAAAAATTGGAAAGATTAGGAATGAGTCCACATATCAATTAGATTTTCATCCAGGTTTATGTAGCATAGGAAATGTACCTGTACTGTGTTCACTTTGACCTTACATTTCCTTACAGTTTTTTCCAGGACTAAATAAACAAAGTATTTGCGTGATTGCAAAAAATCTCATCTTGGAACTATCCCTTGGAATTTCAGATGTACTTTTCAACATTTATTCTTTTGATAGTTCTTATGTATTTTGTGCTAAACTATTTTGTAGTGTTCATGTAAACTGTTAAACAGTTGCCACATTTCACCCAAAGGCCATTTTAGGTGTGCTTGATGTGATCCCTATGTACGGTTTATATATTAATTAAAAGGCAAGAAGCTGTGAGGTTCTGAACACCTCTCAGAATGGGTATCTTAGTTTAATAAGTATTTTAGGGTCTTTTAACTCAAAAGATACACTATAAATGTTAAGATAGTCATTTGGAATTATTGAATGTCATCGGTTCTGCAACAATAGTTTCCAGAACAGTGAATTTTAAAGAAGAAACATATTAGTTCAAAATATGACTACATAAAAATCTTTCTTTTCTAAGCCATTGCATGTGATCATCTGCTGTAGGGAGGCAGACCATTAATACTGTGAATCCATTTGTCATGCTTGTTTGTTTTTTGCCCGTATTCCTTCTGCTACTAGTATTTCAAAATTTGTGTGCTCAGTTTACTGACCTTCTAAGTAAAGCTGCCTTTTGGTGAATACAGACAATGCATAGAACTCCATAGGACCCCAACCATGGCTCTTTGTATTCCTGTGGAATGTATAAAATAATTGGGAATCCTCATCTAAGTTATCTTCAGAGAGATTATGTGGCACCCAGTGTTTCTTATTTAAATATTTTCAGTTATCCGTATACCACATTTTAACAACCAGTGAAAGAGTACTCAAAGAAGCCTAGGGAATGTAATAAGTTTTGGAGTTCCTGGATAAAGACAACTTTGTGAATTGTGATAGCAAAAACCATTACTTTTCCAAAAGCGAAATACTTTATATTTTTGAAGTTGTATGTATTCTGTTCAAACTTTGCTTGAAAAATAAAAATCTCCTGGCAAAATGTTTATGCAAAATATTGTAAGGAAGGATAATTTTGGGAACTATGTGTCAAAACCTACCTCACCATGGTAAATGTCCTATTTGTAGTTTCTTCTCCAAATCTATGATAAAATAGCATTTCCATGCACTAGTTGTTAGTATTCAGGCAAGTATGCTACATGTGTAAGTTCATTGTGTGACTAAAACTTTTCCTCATTTGTCAATATCAAGAAATTAGGAGAAGATTAAAATTTGTGAAACCATTTTTCACACTTGTAAATTGTTCAGAAAAAATGGACAAAATTCTGAAAATAGTTGACGAGACAAGGTGGACTATTCAGGCTGAATTGTTTCATGTAGAAGATAACCAACATATGGAATTAGTTACCAAACAAGATAAAAGCTAAAAGTATAATTGAGCCCAGATATACAGCAGCTGCTATTAGTGGCCCCAGGGATATGTGCTAGGCCTGCCTTCTCTTCCCACCGAACCAAGAAGAAGCCACTAGGGGGACACTGGGTTTCAGCCATGCACCACCAGCTACCGCAGCTAACTCTTCAAGGGAAGACCATTTTGTAAGGCCTTCACAGTTTCAAAACGTGTTTACTCTTCCTCTGCTGTCATGACATCATCCACTCTATTCATGTGGACTTCTTTAGACCATAATTGATTCCATACTTTTACTTATTTTTTCCAGTAATAGATAGATCTAATGTGATTTATGTGGCCGATTTGCTACTGCCAATCCAGTCAATCTTTGCCTCTTTCACGACGACATCTGCATTCATCTTTGTGGTTTTCAAATTTATCCGTTCCTCTCTCCCTCCTCTTCACCTCGCTCATTCCCACCTCTTCATTCTTTACCACAATGAGCACTTTCCTTTCCCCAGCTTCTTTGCAGATCCTCCTACCTGCTTTAATCTATTTATCTCCTTTGTCATTTCCACCATCACATGATTCAAAGCTACCAGAGCTTATCAACCGCATCCCCCCGGCAATCATGCTATGTTCATAGTCTAGCAAAGCAAATGCAACAACTTGTAACTCTTGTCATCCATGCTTTCTTCCATTCTGTTGTTTAACTGCTGTATGTCAAAATTTGGGGCTCAGTATTACAAATTGCAGAGTGTCACCAAGTGTCACTGAAATCTACAGGTGGTGGCGGCTTTGTAAGGGGAGGGACCATGGGCCAGATTGGTTCACTTCATTATAGTGCTGCTTCAATTTACACCAGTTGAAAATATGGTCCTGTGTCTATTTGTCCAAAAAGTGCTTGTCATACTTTAGACACTGTATAAATATATTGTTTCTGAAAAAAAGAGGAGTTTGTAAGGATATGGCAAAAGAAAAAAACTCCAAGAAGATGAGACTAAAATAAATCAGAAAAAGACAGGTGTGTTGTACTGGATTACTTTTCTCTTTGAGTTTAAAATTTTTTGTTTTAATAAGGTATTTCTTGCATCAGACCCAGAATATACAGATAACATTATTTAGGACCTCAGTTCCTTAAAACTCAGGATAATCATCCCCAATTTTAGGGATATTTCAGATATCCACAGTATATTCCTTTAATTTGTTTTTAATTTGAAATGGCTGAGGAAAATGTCACTAAGCCTTGGGCATCAAAGATCTAACATGTATTTAAGCTTAAAAATAAAAGGCTTTACCCATCATAAGTATAAATTTGCTATGAAATCCTAGATGTTGAAGGATTTCAACCATCTTTCTGGAGGGATGTTCAAACGCTGATTTTATGAAGGCAGTCATGACATTATATATGTGCATCACTTATGGCAACATAAATTAAACTGGCAGATTAGCATGATTTTGCCATATAGAAAATTACTGTTTACCGCAGAGAGAGAGATTTTTGTATCTTGACTTGGTTTCTGTTATCTTTGTTTTCACAAAGAGTTAGGGCTTTAATTAGTGGCTAAAGTTTTTTTCTCCAGTTAGTATTTCTTCTGTACTGCAGTCATTTTAAAATATTTCCTTAAGCAAAATGTGTTCAGAAAAGTAAAGTGAGCATTCTGTGTTTATCACAGATGCCCAGTGTGCTAGCTGGTTTCAAAACTTGTATGTCTTGATGCTCATGTAGTTTTCTGCATTTGTTTATTTGAGCAAACTGTTTTGACCAGAGAATAACATGTTATGTTTCTGTTCTCCCTAATGAAATCCTCAGTCTGAGTTCCCTGCCATGCGTCATGACTCCTACCCATAATTCAGCCGTCTAGCTGTTAGGTATGCACACAAAGCTAATGATCCAGCTGAATTTACAAAAGGCATTATCTCTGTAGCTGAGGTTTATTACCTTTCTACCACCTCAAGCAGTCTTGGAACCATTCTCTCCTCATCTGCTGCAGTTAGTTTATTTGACCAAACTTCCTTTGTTGGTGTTTGTTGAAATTTACTTACATAAAATTAATTTTAAGTAACGTTTCATCTTGGTATATGATACAGTCAAGGTGGTGGTACTTCTAGAGAAGTATTCAAGCTCCAAGAATTGTGCTTTATGCAACAATAGAGGTGGCCCTCAGATCAGATGTCAGTGTCTAAAAGTCGCTGGGAAAGGGAGCTCAGCACCTGGTGTTTGTTTCACAGCAATAAGCAAGTTGGAGAGATGCCTTCAACTGGAGCAGGTCTTTTCCACTCAGCCTTGTTGATTACTGATTACTCTCGCCCCTTGCTCCACCGATATGGCCACCAGGTGCCCGTTATCTACCGGGTAATGAGCGTTGGGGTAGGGCGGAGGTTCGATCACTGGATGCCCTGGGGGGGGTGTCAAGTGCCCACGGGTAGCGACGGAGAGCACGCAAGCAATCACTCTTAGTGTTCAAGAGAATAAGGGTTTATTAAATGAATCACAGATAATGATAAGGGAGAACACGATTAGTTACATCTGGGGCTTACAATACACTACCAAAGCAAATAATACAAATACTGCAATTACAAATAAAAGCTGGCCCTGGTATTTTTCCAAGTCCCAATAGTTATTTAGGTCGTTCCAGGGGTTAGTAGAAGTGATATTGGTGCTATTAGTAATCATAAATGCAGCAACTAATTTCCCTAAATAAATTGTGAGGCTCAACTGATCCCCCTTGCTTTCAAGATTTCCTGGTCAACGGGTTTCCCCTAGCAGGAATCTTGGGGCGGCTGGAATCAGTCTTTGCCTCTTATCTACCAGTACAAAATACTTAGCAGCTAATTATACTTACACATACAAACCACAAAAGTTTCATTACGGCCGGCAAGCGGTTAGGCTTCAGGAAACGCGTGAGCCGAGAGAGTCTTCAGGGTGATCAGGCCTGGATACGGTTTCGACAGGAATTCGGGGTCTCTCCGCCCGTCCCCGGGAGGGGACCGGCAATATATAGTAAATTTGTCGTCATAGTTTGTGATAAGCCAATTGGGGGGTCGCGAGTGGCAAATGCCCATACAAGGGAGGCAGTGGGCCCCAACGTCCCTACCCAGGAAGCAACCGTAGTGAGGGGAACTTGGTCCCTCCAGGCTGGCTGACCACAAGGCTGCTTGTCCTGTTGCAAGTTCTGCTTTCTGAGCAGCTACGTGACCAGTGGCAGTTCTGAGGGGTGGGGGAGAATTCCGTTGGGGGATGGAGGCCGGAGCACCCGTAGTCTGGCCCTGGGGCCCCACTTGGGGGTCTAACAAGCCTGTTGTAGAAGTCTCTGAAGAAAAAGAGATCCTTGGCTCCATACCCTCGAACAGTATAGATTTCTCTGTAGGACTGCCACCTTCTCCCAAGAAGGTCTTCATCTATACCAAGAGACTCCAAAGAAGAGGCCTCAAAGTGCTCTAAGTCTAGGTGCAATTTCTTTCTCCTTTTATTGACAGCAGTGGTTTCCAGGCGATTAAAGTGTGCTTAATATGAACTTAGTCATTCGAATTAGTGCAGTCCAAGGAAAAAGCACTCCAGATACTTTGCGGACTCCGTTCACAACTCCATGGCCTTTGGAGAAAAGTCTAAATTTGAAGAAGTCTGCATCCAGGCCTACTATTAGCTGGTATGATTTGCAGCACCAGAGAGACTGGGGTGTGACACTACCACTTAGAGCTCAAGTCAATCTTTTATTTAACCTTATTCTCTTCACTTTTGGAGCTAAATCAGATGCTCATTTCAGCTGGCAGTCCTTCAGTCTTTATTTAATCAACAGTTCCCATGGGTATTGCTAATCTTTGGCAGTGGAGCCCTTCAGAAGCAATTTCATGTGGGAAAAAGGAAGGTTACTTTTGGTAACCAGTGTTGTTTAAATACTTCTACAACTCTTCACAGGCCATTTCTCCTTCCCTACTCTTCATAGCATAACAGCTAGATTAAATGATTAGTATGATTGTAGTGACAGTTATAAATGTTGTTTCAACTTCATATTCCTGTATTGTTTTATGTTTACCTTAATGGTTAAATGGCTTTAGAAGGATTCCAGAATTGTGGGCCATGCCATACAACTCTTTTTAGTGTAGATCTGCATAGGCAATGTATTCCAAGAACTCCATTTACTAGTACATACGTCTTTTCCAGATTGCTGCAAGTAACAGCTGAAAGGTTGTTTATTAACTTACTTTGTTGGTATACAGAAAATATCTTCCAGAGATATTTCCAAGAATATCTTTCCATTTGTCTTTAGTATTCAAATAATAAGCGTCAGAATACAATTGCTTAAAGTTTCTATTAAGGCAAGTCTGGTTTATCAAATTTTGACTATTTGTCAAGTGTTTTGTCGTGTGGTTACTAAAGGTTTAATTCTAAATCAAAAACCAGTGATATGATTTCAGGCTCAAAGCCAGACAATTTTAGAAGATATGTATAATATTTATTGCATTTTCCTCTTTCTACCCATCCATCTTAAGGTTTAATAAGTTGTGCTTGCAGTACTGTAATTCTTTTATCTTAATTTGTTAAACAATCACAGATGATGTTGAGATAAGATGCATTTTTCCTCTTAGGACAGAAAATTTGCCTTTTGAATAGTGATTTCAGAGATTACTGGCTTCTTTTCTGCTAGAGTAAGTGAACTGCAAAGACTTGGCTGAGTCAGACCATCCTGAATGTTTTACTGTACTTCCTTTGTGAGTTGTTATTGCTGGTTTTAATTAAAAACTTTTTTTTCCCCAGTAAGGTGTTTATGTTAGCTAATGCTTCCTTTTAGCTGTGCTTTTAGTTCGGTCTGAAGTAGTAGTTTTTATATCATGAGGGATGCTGGACATTCATTTTTCTTGATGAATGAGTTTGACACACAACTTGAGACAAAAAAAATGAACTTATTGTTTTGCGTAAATATTAATATTCTTGTGTCCAACTTGTCTGAATTGTGTACTGTATCTTTCTACTAATATTTTATACTATGCTATTTTTCGAAAGGCTTCCTGTATCTAGTAGCTGACACAAAAGAAAACATGCTTTACAATCAATAAAAAGCAAATTAAAATAAAATTCAAAGTTAGCTAGCAAACTGTAAGTCCATTAACATTGGTCTGTACATCTTTAATTTCGTTTATCATTACAGATCTGAGCTGTAAAATTTGAAAAGGTGGTAGTACACAGCTAGTTTCATTTTGCTCTGAGTTCTGAAAGATCACGTGATATGAAGCACTTATAACATTTATAAACTAAATTTGTATTTGAATTGAAATTTTTAGATATTTTAGTTTCCTGCAAGTTACCACTCCTTTTTTATTTTATTTTATTTTATTTTATTTTTTTAAAGCATCATTTTTGATGTTGGCAGTATAAGGCAACTCTCATCCTGACACATTGTATATTCCGCTTCTTTGCAGGTTTAACACACTAGAAATCCTTGAAGTTAAATACAAAATTAGCCTTTATGACTAGTGAGTTTCAAAGCAAAGTGCAAACTGGTTTATAGTCTCTTTTATACGGTAATTTCTTTAAAAGCAGCCTCAAAAGCTGCCAGTCACAGAGATCCAACTTTTATTGTTAATAGCACATTTTTGTGCCTCTCACACTGATTTTAAATTATGGAGTGATACACTGCATTGTATGACCATTAATTCTTCAGTTATTTTCTCTAAGTTATTAAATATGGAGCTAGATCCTCTAGTATGATAAGGTTGTTTTGCCCAGGTTAAGCAGCACGAAGAAGCCCTAAAAACAGTATAACTGGCAACTTGAGCGTACTCACTGGTTACAGTGAGTCCAGTGGCTCCATCCAGTGGCTCCAACAAGGCTCCCCCATTCTCACCCGATAGCTAGCAAATGAAACATGGTAACTGGTATTCGACAGAATATTATTATGCCCCAGTGATCCCCCAGTGGTGAAAGGGCTCTTTGGACCCTGGGCATCTAGCATAGATTAGAGCTGACCTGGGGACGAAGTTAAAGTTGTGCATACAATTGTAATATTTCCTTTGTGTTCAGTTATTAGGGTGTGTTCTGAATCCAGTGAGCAAGTATTTACTTGCTCTGTGAAGTAAGTTTTTGTTTCAATTTTTTTTATATGGGGGGTGGTGGTGGTAAGTTTAGGTTTTTGCATTGTACCAATGGCCATAAGATCTAAACTGCAGTAAATGATATATGAAATGTAAGTTCTTGGACTGAAACTAGAGACTAAGCAGTATTTTTAGAGAGGTAATTCAAGCACCTATCTCAGGCCTGGTCTACAATACGCGTTTAAACCGATTTTAGCAGCGTTAAACCTATTTAACGCTGTACGCGTCCACACTACGAGGCCCTTTATGTCAATATAAAAGGCTCTTTAAATCGGTTTCTGTACTCCTCCCGACGAGAGGAGTAGTGCTAAAATCGGTATTACCATATCGGATTAGGGTTAGTGTGGTCGCAAATCGACGGTATTGGCCTCCAGGCGGTATCCCACAGTGCACCACTGTGACCGCTCTGGACAGCAATCTCAACTCGGATGCAGTGGCCAGGTAAACAGGAAAAGCCCCGCGAAATTTTGATTTTCATTTCCTGTTTGCCCAGCGTGGAGCTCTGATCCACACGGGTGGCAATGCAGTCCCAAATCCAAAAAGAGCTCCAGCATGGACCGTACGGGAGATACTGGATCTGATTGCTGTATGGGGAAACAAATCTGTTCTGTCAGAGCTCCATTACAGAAGACGAAATGCCAAAGCGTTTGAAAAAAAAGTCTACAGGCTACACAGTGCTGTGTGACAAGCGTAATGGGAAGCCAGAGACTCAAATGGACACTCATAGAGGGAAGGAGGGGGTACTGAGGACTCCAGCTATCCCACAGTCCCCAGCAGTCTCCGAAAAGTATTTGCATTCTTGGCTGAGCTCCCAGTGCCTGTAGGTTCAAACACATTGTCCGGCGTGGTTCAGAGAATAGATCGTCAGTTTACCCCCCCCCACACACACACACACGTGAAAGAAAAGGGAAAGAAATCATTTCTTCTTTCAATGTCACCCTATGTCTACTGAATGCTGCTGGTAGACGCGATGCTGCAGCAATGAAGAGCAGTATCCGCTCCTCTCCCCTCCCTGGTGGCAGACGGTACATACTGATAACTACTGAATACCCGTGGCTGGCCTCAGGGGCGCTTGGGTAAAAATAGGAATGATTCCTGGTCATTCCTGTGTAAAGAAAAGATTCTGTCCTGCCTGGACTATCATAGCAGCAGCATGCTGGGCTCCTCTCCCCCGCACCACTTAATGTCCTGCCTGGACTGTCATAGCACGGGGAGGCTACCTCCCCCTAATTTTATCTCACTAACAAGTCACTATTTGTTATTCCTGCATTCTTTATAACTTCATGACACAAATAGAGACACTGCCACGGTAGCCCAGGAAGGTTGGGGGAGGAGGGAAGCAATGGGTGGGGTGCCCATGAATGGCATGTAGCTCATCATTTCTGCGGGATCTGACACGGAGCAGCTGTGCTCTCTGATACACTGGTTCTCTAGTACACTTGCCCCATATTCTAGACAAGACTGACTCTATTTTTAGAAACCATAAAGGAGGGATTGACTTGGGGAGTCATTCCCAGGTTTGCTTTTGTGCCCCCCGCCAATCTCAGCCAGGGGCACCCATGATAGCAGCAGACAACACAGAAGGACAGATAACCGTCATCTCATTGCCAGATTACATTGGCAGCAGATGGTACAGAAGGATTGGTAACCATCTCTGCTATCATGCAAAAACAAATGAATGCTGCTGTGTAGCGCTGGAGTATTGCCTCTGTCCGCGGCATCCAGTACACATACAGTGACTGGAAAAAACAAAAACAAAACAAAAAAAAATGCTGAACGGGCTCCATGGCTGCCGTGCTATGCGTCTGCCAGGGCAATCCAGGGAAAAAGGGTACAAAATGATTGTCTGCTGTTGCTTTCCCGGAGGAAGGAATGACTGACGACATTTACCCAGAACCACCGTGACAATGATTTTTGCCCCATCAGCCACTGGGCTCTCAACTCAGAATTCTAAGAGGCGGGGGAGACTGCGGGAACTATGGGATAGCTATGGAATAGCTACCCACAGTGCAGCGCTCCAGAAATCGACGCTAGCCTCGGACCGTGGACGCACACCGCCGAATTAATGTGCTTAGTGTGGCCGCGTGCACTTGACTTTATACAATCTGTTTTATAAAACCAGTTTATGTAAAATTGGAATTATCCCATAGTGTAGACATGCCCTCAGAGTTACACAGACATTTCTACATGTAGAAAATAATGTGCATCTGATCTTTGGAAGTTGAAGCTAGGCAAATTCAGACTGGAAATAAGGCATACATTTTTGACAGTGCGGGTAATTAACCATTAGAACAATTTTCCAACGTTCATGGTGGATTCTCCATCACTGACCTTTTTAAAATCAAGATTGGATGTTTTTCTAAAAGGTATGCTGTAGGAATTATTTGGGGAAGTTCTATGGCCTGTGTGATACAGGAGATCAGACCAGATGATCACAATGATCCCTTCTGGCCTTGGAATGTATGAATCTGTGAATTTATCTATACTTAGAAATGCAGTTTTTATCTTTTGGAGTGCATCAGTGCTTCCTACTGTTATATATTCATCTGTGCTATGAAATCGCTAGTGAACCTGTTTGTATAATGTCCTCTTGATACCTTGAACATGTATCTCAAACCAGATGACAGCAGTTAAAGAAACATAAGCAATCTTATTGGGAAAATGGTCTTGATGGCCAAATATTTTGCCTGGTATAGGGATTTTATAGTGAAATTTAAGGAAATGTAGAGTTATGATCAGAGAGAGCCTCATATCAGAGTTTAACTGGGATATCATGTTTCTTTCTTCATTAGAAAAAACATAACCGAATAAGATTTTATGGTGAGACTCTAAATGTATCCAGTCTAGAAAAATATGAGGAGTATTCTCCTAATTAGTGACTTAAAAAAAATTGGCAGTTGTCCAATTTCTTTTCTGTTTTAAATGGCAATAAAACTGACACTTTAATTTTTTTTTGGCTATTTTTACTTTTTTATTTTCCTGTCATTCAGAATTTTATGTACTTAAAAGATAAGCTTTTAGCTTGTTCTTTTTTGTTTCTTGCATAATTTGAGAATTGGTGTTCATCAGCAGTCCGTTAAATGAGAGAGAAGAATCAGGCAAAGTGTGTACCCTTCAGTGATAGCATCTTCAGGTACTGCCAGTGCCCCTCAATTCTGCTTTGATAGGCCTTTAGCCTCTTAACAGGTTCTTTGTAACTGGGCACATTTTTTGTAACACATCTTCTCATACTCCTACTCTTATTTCTGCTCATTTCTGCCACACATTGAAAACAATGACTTTCAGGGACTGTGTTGTTGCTGTCTTCGCTAATCTTTTTTCATCAAAACTATTTGAACCCAACAACCCGAACTTGAAAAGCTGATTAAGATTTAAAAAATTTGCAGCAAAGAAGTTTTGAACCATTAAGCTTTTCATGTTGTAGTGCTGATCTAAAGCATATTTATAGTTGCAACTGTGCATTTGTACAACTATGTCTACATTTTCTTAATCTTTCTGTGTACTTCCAAAAGGCCCTGTCCCCTGTTACTGCCAGAAACATGTAAACACAAAATCTAATGTAAAATTCTCTAAATCCCTTTAAGAAACCAGGGAAATCTGCTTGTTCAGCTGATATCAGGTCAAAATTAAGAAAATAAAAAAAAAAATCTTTGGATTAGATTCAGGAATAATGTCAGAGAACAGAAAGATTTGGGCTCTAGCTGCTCAAAATCTTTATAGGAATAATAAGTAAAAAATAAATTCCCACAAGGATTTGAAAAAAAGAAAGCCAAAGCTTAAGCTCTGAGAATCTGCAGTTGTGACACACTCTCGATGTTCACCTCATTCTTTGTATGAATAGAATGGCAAAATACTTTGTTTTATTAAAACACTATCTTTCACTAGTTTACTGAGTAAGTGAGATTATTGCCAAAGTTAGCATAATATTAATGTTCATGCACTACAGTTAGGGCTGTCAAAATCTCAAGGCATAATTTGCAAGTTCTTCTTCGAGTGATTGCTCATATCCATTCCAGTTAGGTGTACGCGCCGCGCGTGCACATTCGTCGGAAAACTTTTACCCTAGCAACTCAGTGGGCCGGCAGGTCGCCCCCTAGAGTGGCGCCACCATGGCGCTCCATATATACTCCTGCCGGCCCACCCGCTCCTCAGTTCCTTCTTACCGCCCGTGTCGGTCGTTGGAACAGTGGAGCGCGGCTTAGCTGACCTCCACTTCCCTAGCTACTCGTTTTCTCGTATATAATTATGTAGTTATAACACTTTTATATATATATTTGTATGGTTATACGTGTTTTCTTTGCTAACATGGTTAGTTTAGTTAGCGGGGTTCAGGAAGTAGCCCCTTCCATGAGCCCAGTGCCGGAGCCATGCATGGCTCACCGGGTTTTCAAAGGGGCCCGGCTTGCCAGAAGCCGCGGCCGAAGAGAGATCTACATGACTCCTGTTTCAAGTGCCTCAGGGAATCGCACTTGACAGATAAGTGCCCCATTTGCAAGGCTTTTAAGCCGAGAACAAAAAGGTGCGGGACTTTCACTTACCCCTCCACCTTGGCCGCCAAGCGATGTTCAAGCGGCGGGCAGAAGCGCCTCCTCGGCACCGGACCCCGCCGGTACCACCAAGGCCTTTCGGCACCGACCGTCGCCGGCACCGATGTCGACTCGGCACCGCTCCCTTCTTCCGAGGTCGAGAGAGTCTACGATTCCTGCTGGTGCCTGGCGGCTCCCCGGCACGCGCCGTGGTTGAGCCCCCTGCTCCCGCTACTTCCGTGCCACCTGCATCGCAGCCAGAGAGCTCGCCTAAGTTGCGTTATCCGGCACCGTCACCTGCAGAGGCACCGATGACTTCGGCTCCGTCGATTCCAGTCCCCCAGGACCATGGATTCCGGTGCCTGGCAGCTCCCCGGCTCGCGCCGTGGTAGAGCTTACTGCTCCTGCTGCTTCTGTGCCAGCTGCACCACAGCTAGACAGCTCGTCTAAGATGACTCGCCCGGCACCGACGACGTCGGCACCGTCGATCCCGGTCCCACGAGGGCCGTAGAATCCGGTGCCTGACGGCTCCCCGGCACGCGCCGTGGTTGAGCGTATTGCTCCTGCTGCTTCCGTGCCAGCGGCACCGCAGCCAGAGAGCTCATCTAAGTCGGATCGCCCGGCGCCGACACCTGCTACGGCACCGATGACGTCGTCACCGTCGATCCCGGTCCCACAAGGGCCGTAGAATCCGGTGCCTGACGGCTCCCCGGCACGCGCCGTGGTTGAGCGTATTGCTCCTGCTGCTTCCGTGCCAGCGGCACCGCAGCCAGAGAGCTCGTCTAAGTCGGATTGCCCGGCACTGGCACCTGCTGCGGCACCGATGACGTCGGCTCCGTCGATCCCGGTCCCACAAGGGCCGTAGAATCCGGTGCCTGACGGCTCCCCGGCAAGCGCCGTGGTTGAGCTACTGCTCCTGCTGCTTCCGTGCCAACGGCACCGCAGCCAGACAGCTCGTCTACGTCGGATCGCCCGGCACCGACACCTGCTGCGGCACCGATGGCGTCGGCACCGTCGAGCCCCGGTCCCGCAAGGGCCGTAGGATCCGGTGCCTGGCGGCTCCCCGGCACGCGCCGTGGTCGAGCTAAGGCTCCGGCTGCTTCCGTGCCAACGGCACCGCAGCCAGAGGGCTAGCCTAAGTCGGAGCGCCCGGCACCGACACCTGCTACGGCACCGAGGACGTCGGCACCGTCGATCCCGGTCCCGCAAGGGCCGTAGAATCCGGTGCCTGACGGCTCCCCGGCACGCGCCGTGGTTGAGCTCCTGCTCCGGCTGCTTCCCTGCCAACGGCACCGCAGCCAGAGGGCTAGTCTAAGTCGGATTGCCCGGCATCGAAGCTTCTGAGGCACCGACAACATCGGCACCGTCGATTCCAGTCCCACAAGGGCTATCGAATCCGGTGCCCGATGGCTCCCCGGCACGCGCCGTGGTTGAGCGTATTACTCCCGCTGCTTCAGTGCTGACGGCACCGCAGCCAGACAGCTTATCTAACTCGGTTCGCCCGGCACCGGCACCTACCGAAGCTCTAATGACCTCGGTACCGTGGATCCCGGTCCCACGAGGGCCGTCGAATACGGTGCCGGACAGCTCCCCAGTACGCACTGTGGTTGAGCCTGCTGTTCCCTTCACGCCGGAGATGTTACCATCGGCGAGGGCTCTCAGTGCCATGACAGAGTCAGTGCTGCCTGACCCGGGCACCGCCGGTACGGGTAATACAGTCTCTTCAGGGGACTGTCCCCTGTCAGTACAGCAGAGCGGCACCGTTCATGATCACGGTCCCGCAGACACTCCAAGTCCTGTCGGCACGCCGGACACCACTGGCAGTCCCGGTGCTGTTTTCCTCGGTACTGGTCACACTCGCTGCACCGGTCGGTATCACGTTCGCCGACCCGCTATCGGCACTGTTCCGACATCTGGCACCGGGGCAGATACCTTGACTCCTGTAGCCCTTCTCCGAGCCTCGAGATCTCGGTCGACCTCCCGACACCGTTCTGGTTGCGGGTCTGGATCTCGTTCCAGGTACCGATACGCCTCCCGATGCCGGTCCCCGGTGCCGAGTTGGGCAAGGTCCGAGTGAGTCAGAGACTCGGCCCGTGCCTTCTTTTAGTACCTCCATGGCCGTCCGGACACGCATCCGTGTCATCCCATATGCGCAGATTTTATGCTCAGGACCACGATCCTGATATGATGGCCAGCGGGCGCCAGCCCCGAAGCAGAAAGAGCCTTGGCGAATGCAAGGTGTACTCTGCAGGGGCCCTGCAGCTCTGGGTAGCAAAGCAACAAGCCTTGCTTAGCTGCGATAATTATAGCACCTGGGTGAAGGAGTTTCTCACTCAAAACTCCCACCTGGAGTTCGCTGCCGTCTTGGAGGACGGGGGAAAGAATTTACCCTTTGTTGGTAAAGGCATCTTCGCGGCAGAGACAGCCCCAGACTGCGAAGCCTGCTGGACAATAGGGTCCTAATGCGTCTCAGCATGTATACGCCAGCGACCAAACGCAGGCCTTTATGACCCCAGCCGCCATACTCTGTGCCTAGCCAGAGGCAGAACTCTGGAAAACGGCAAGGCCAAGGTGGTCGCAGACAAACGTCAGGCCCCCTAAAAAGCCAAAGTCAAGGTCCCTCGCAATTACCACTGGGACCAAAGACGGACCTTCCAAGGTTCGCCGGAGGGCGGTGTACCAGTCGCAGGACGGGATCCCGATCCCGCTTTTTCCTGGCATGGCCCCAGTTACTTTTAGATCGCTGGGTCCTGCGCACGATGGAGCATAGGTACCACCTTTAAATTGCTCCAGCCCTGTCCCCCTTCAGCGGACGAAAGGGGCAAGGGGTTTTACTCCCGTTATGCCCTAGTTCCCCACTCGAACACAGGTCTCAGACCTCCCTGGTCCTGCATGAACTCAACCGGTTGGGGATAAGGTTGAGGTTCTGCATGGTATCCCTGGGAACCATTATTCCATCCTTGCCTCCTGGGGGCTACTATGCCGCCCTGGATATGAAGGACGCGTACTTTCGCAATGCCATCTTCCCTCCGCACGGGAGATGCCTCCGCTTTATAGCCAGCGGTGAATACTCCCGGTTTACGGCCATAGTCGCCGCCTACCGTCGCTGATGTCGGATATGCGTTTTTCCGTATCTGGACGATTCGCTTATCCGAGGAGACTCTGAGACACAATATGATTACTATAGAGCAATCCACTCTGGTTCCCACGCAGAGGTTGGGCTTCCTAGGGGCTATCCTGGTCTCCTACCTAGCCGGAGCCTGCTTATCACAACTGCGGTTTTAGGCGATGGCAACAATCATCTGAGGTCTGAAGGCTTCCCCAACGACCTCAGCTCGTTCTTGTCTCAGTCTCCTGGGTCCATGGTTGCCCGCAAGTTTGTAACCAAACACGCCAAGCTCCGCCTCCGTCCTCTCCAAGTCCGGCCCACCTCGGCGTACCGCTTGGACAGGGAGCCAATGGTCATGGTAGTCACCGTTCCCTCGAACGCCTTAGGCTCCCTAGAGTGGTGGCTAACTCCCTCCTTGGTGTGGACAGGGATGCGGTTTCATCCGCCCCAGCCCTCACTGCCCCTGACGGCGGACGCATCATCTCTCTGCTCGAGTGCTCATGGTCACCTCCGAGCTTAAGGCCTTCGGTCTTCTAGGGAGCTGGCATTCCTCATTAATGCCCCAAAAATGAGAGTAGTCCGCCTGGCATGCCAGGGGTTCCAGCGGCAGCTGCGAGGCCGTTGTATCTCGGTGTTTACAGCCAACACAATGGCCAGGTGCTTCATAAGTATTCAGGGGGGACATAGTCCTCCCCCCTTTTTTGTCAGGAGGCCATCCATTTCCGGGTCTTTTGCATGACCCACTCGATGGAGCTGGCGACGTCCTTTCTCCCAGGCGTTCGGAACGTCTTAACTCTTTGACTCAGCAGGTCTTTCCTGTCTTACGAGTGATCACTCTGCCCCATGTGAGGCGTCCCGCTTTCCGGAAGTGGAGATGGTTCCTCACACAGACCTGTTCGCTCACCGCGAGCGCAGGAAATGCCAGGTGTTCTGCTCCTTCCAAGGTCTCTCCTCGGAATCGATCTTGGACGCATTCCTGATGCCGTGGAACGGCCAACTGCATTATGCCTTCCCACTGTTCCCACTGGTTCGTTGGGTCCTGCTCAAACTCCGCAGGGGCAGAGCGCGCATCATCATGATCACTCCAGAGTGGTCCAGGCAGCACTGACATACCACGTTGCTCGGCCTGTCAGCCCAGACCTCATCACTCAGGGCAATGACAGGCTTTGTCACTCGGACCTGCAGCCTCTTCGCCTCACGGTGGCTCCTGCGTACCTGAGTCGGAGTGACAGGCAGCCTTCCACCTGGTCAACGTACTGGGCCAGGTGGAAGCGTTTCCTTTACAGCTGCAGTACGCTCGATCTTGCTCCTGCTGAGGTCTCGATCCCCTCTATTGGCCTGCCTCTGGCCTTCAGCGGCAGGATCTGGCGGTATCATCGCTGAGGATACTCTCAGCAGCCATCCCTACCTTCCAGCAGGCTAAGATGGACGTTCAGTGTCCCACGCTCTATGGGTTCGAGGTCCCTCAAGGGCTTGGAGCGCTTGCACCCTCGGGTGCGCCGCCCGGCCCCGCCCTGGGACCTCAACCTAGTCTTGGCCAGACGGGTCTCTGAGATCAGAGCTCTTACGAAGATTCCACAAAGACAAGGTGCAGTTATGACCGCACCCGGCTTTCCTCCCTAAGGTGTTTTGGCCTTTCATGTTACCCACAGCTCAACGCAATGGGCATAACCGTTGCACTCCTTGGACATCTGTGGAGTATTTCCTAAGGTGCCCCAGCTCTGCCCCGGTAGCGGGCCAAAGGGAGGGCTTGCTTGTTTTCCTCTCAGAGGATCTCATCTTGGGTGATGGCGGACATCCCCACTTGTTATGATTTGGCTCATATTTCCCCAAGCCACATCACCGTGCATTCTACCAGGGCTCAGGCTTCATCTGCCGCCTTGCTGGCTCGTGTTTCTACCCACGAGATCTGTCGCGAAGCTCCATTGGTCCTCGATCCATACCTTTGCTTCGCAGTATGCCCTGATTTAGCAGTCAAGAGAGGCTGTAGCCTCTGGTTCAGCAGTTTTATTCTGCCACATTTCACTCCGACCCCACCGCCTTTGTAAGGCTTGGGATTCACCTAACTGGAATGGATATGAGCAATCACTCGAAGAAGAAAAGACGGTTACTCACCTTTGTAACTGTTGTTCTTCGAGATGTGTTGCTCATATCCATTCCGCACCCGCCCTCCTTCCCCACTGTCGGAGTAGCCGGCAAGAAGGAACTGAGGAGCGGGTGGGCCGGCAGGAGTATATATGGAGCGCCATGGTGGCGCCACTCTAGGGGGCGACCTGCCGGCCCACTGAGTTGCTAGGGTAAAAGTTTTCCGACGAATGTGCACGCGCGGCGCGTACACCTAACTGGAATGGATATGAGCAACACATCTCGAAGAACAACAGTTACAAAGGTGAGTAACCGTCTTTTTTGCTTTCCAGTTTTCTTTGCAAATTTTTTTAGTGTTTTTCAGTTGCCTTGCGAGAAAAAAACAAAGTTGAAGAAAAACTGGTTTAAACTGCAGTAATCAAATAAAGGCTACTCTCTCCATACACCTCCACTCCCGCTAACGTTCCTACCAGCTGCCATATTGCAGAAACATTCCCTAGAATGAGGGCTGATTGAGATTGCTACTGTTAAGTAAGTGATCACTCGGTGTTTGCTATGTAGCAACTTAAGGCCCTCACTCCAGTATCTGAGCTGGCTGTCTCAACAGATCTCATACCTTTTGACTAGAGAATGAGTATCCAGGCCAGGAAATCTAATCAATATCTCTTCTAGCAAGACAGAACACTAACCGCGAGGCCTCTGGGCCAGCCCTACTGCTGGTTTCTTTTTCATTGATATTTGGCAAGCCATTAGTCCATAATGACAGCTAGATACTACAAATGAGCAAATGATTAAAAATATCAGTTGGTAGCATTCTCTTTGACTTGTGTAGTTATTGGTCATGTATGAGATTTCAATAACTTTTTAAAGATAAGGAAATGCCCAGACAAAAACTGAAATTAAGGTTGCAAGTGCATACCAGTAATTTAAGGGTACAAACCATTACAAGAGTGTTATGATTATCTCAGAAACAAGCATTCCCAGGAAATTCACAGTTAAACTTAAAGAAATTTAAACATATTAAGATATAGAAATGGATGGCTAATGCGCCCAAAATTTTCATTCTGCCCTGATACACTGGGGGGGAGGTGCAATCCCAGTATCCATAAAAATTAGTTTATTCTAACCTAGAATGGTCACAACCACTAAAATGCATTGATCATAGTTTATAGATATTGTGTGGCTTCAGCTTTAACTGGTCTACAGTGAAATGTGTAGAAATCTCTTTTGAAATCTAGTGGTTTTAACATGATCCTAATTTAATGATGATGGTAGTTTTTTGCATGGCAGCTAGGACTGTGTGATAAATAGGAGACATAAATAAAGTTTATGTAATTCAGCTATGTCAAGCAATTTTGGTTTAAAAAATAAAAATCAGCAGATGACTAGTACATAAATTACTTTGTGTGTTTGAAAAAAAGTGGAGAAGGAAAATATTTTTAAATTAACTTTATTCAACAAAATTTCCATATAAACTTTTAGCTTAGAGATTTTAGTAATTGACCGACTGCATATTATTTCTTGAAAGCCTGAACATAGCAATTTTCCCAAATTTTGCTGAGCTTTCAGAAATATTTCCATTCATGCTTTGTGACTTGTTCTGGATAAATTACTTGAAAGAGGAAAAGAAAACTTAAGATCAATGTATCCTGTTAAAAAGTTAGTTGATATGCACTTTGCCTTAAAATTACCTATTTTTATTCAAAATGTTTCAAAGTCTGTTTCCTATTTGGAGAATAAGTTTTGAATTGATTTATTCTATACTCTGGCATAAGCATCCAGAAAATTGTTGCAAATCAATATGTGAACATGTGAGAGACTAAATCACTGGATTATACTTCTGTTAAAGTTTGCCTTTTTGAAGTAGAAGCATAAACCAGTTTGGGTTTCTTTAAACCAGAACCATAATATGGGTAGCCAAAGTTTTATATTGCGTTGTATTGAGGCTTTTAAAGCTGTGTGCATTTTTGGAGCTATCCTTCCACTGGCAACTAGGAGCCTCAACTTTTTGCACTGACAGCCGCAGTTGGCTCTAGGTTCTTAAACCTCATCCTCTGTAGTGTTGAATTTTTAAATCCTTTGACTTTTTCAATATGTAACTAATGTCCAGATTCTGCTGTGTAGCTGCATGGAACCATAAAGTGATCTGAGTCGGATCCTGTACATTCTAGTAAAATGAGTGTTTGTTGTTCTATATTTCCTTGCTATGTACTATACAGAAAGGATAGACATGGGTGTTAAAGGTGGGGGAGTAGCAATGGACATGAAACATTCTATAGACTGTAATGAAATAATTCTATATAAAGAGAATTTGCATGGATACAAATCCAAAGTCATAATAATACAAATCTACTAGTGGGTTTACCCTTTAAGAGACATGTTGTGTATGTAGTTTTGGGGGAGATCCAACAGGAAACTAAATCTAATAAAAGCAGTAATGATGGGTGACTTCACCCTAATCTAAGTGCATATAAAGTTAGGGTTGAGGGTTAGGATTTGGGTAGGTCATCAGAATAAAGTTTAGAGTAGTGATATTTTTGAAATCTTAAATTGTTTCTTGGACTAGTTAGTTCTAGAGCATACAAGTGATAATCATTTCCTAAATTGTATTAAATAGCACACTGGAGTTGGTTTAAGAAGTAACTATGTTTAGTGAAGCCATCAGGTAATAGTGACCACAAAATAATTAAATTCAATGTTTTGAAGGGAAGGATTGCACCAAAAAGCAGCACTGTGACATTATAGTTTAGAAAGGAGATTTTTTTAAAAAACTATTAAAAAAGAGCCTGAAGTCAAAAGTGAGGAAATGAAAATCCTTAGGCTCAGCATGGAGGCTGCTTAAGCATACCAGAATTGAGTCACAGAAAATATACATACCCCTAAACAAAAAAAGGGAAAGGAAAGGAATAAAATTATATTGTTAAATGACAGAGTCCAAGAGATTGAGTTAAACAGGTATCCTTAAAGAAACAACAACAGCAAGAGAAATCCAGACTAACTGACAACAATAGAAAGAAACGTAAACTATCACAAAAGTAATGTAAGATGAAAATTACAAGAGCTGAGAGAGAATTAGCTGAAGACAAAAAAAAAATTTAAATACATCAGGAACATGCAAGACATTCAGTGAGTCTGTGTACAACCAGGCAGTAAAAGGAGAAATGGAAGAGGATACAAACATAGCAGAGTAGCTGAATGGTTACTAAATGGTTGTAGTGGCCTTCATGGCAGAAATAATTACCCTAAATCAGTGATTCTCAACCTGGGGCCCCTTGGGATGACTGTGAGCACATTTCAGGGGGTACTCCAAGCATAGCCAGTGTTAGACTAGCTGGGCCCCAGGGCAGAAAGCCAAAGCCCCACTGGATGGGGCTGAAGTCCGTGGTCCTGAGCCCTGCCACTCGGGGCTGAAGCTGAAATCTGACCATTATAGCTTCGTGGGAGCCCCTGTCAATTGCCCTGCCCTAACACCAGCTCTGGCTTTTATATGCAGAAAACCAGTTACTGTGGCACAGGTATACCTTGGAGTTTTTATAGCATGTTGGGGGAGGGGCCTCAAAAGAAAAAAGTTGAGAACCCCTGCCCTAAATCTTGTCTTTTTAAGTAATAAAGATAGAGCATTGCCAAAGACTGAGGGATCGAAAGAGGAAGTGTTGAGATAATTTAAGAAAACAACAACAAATCCTCAGGACCAGATTTCATTGATTCAAATAGGCATAACAGATGGGATTGAGAAAAAAAGCTTTTAGGGTGAATTTCAAAAAAACCTTCTTGACAGTGAGGTGTGATATGCATAGAAACTCTCTTCTGCAGAACATTAAAAACTGGACTGGGGGGAAGGAAATATACGGTAAATAACCTTGAATGATCCTGAGGGTGAACTGGTTGATCAAGTCTTTTCTGCCTCCAACATCTTTAATTTTATGAGCCTTTTGATACTGAAGAATAAAGCGCACAGAATTGGGGGGAGAAACAGAGGTCATTGAGTGGTTCATGAGAATATACTGTGAGAAAGCGTGGTGAGAAAAAGCATCTTTTCATTTTATTTTTTTAATTATAACAGTTTATCCATTTAATAAGGTTGCTGAGCTGCCCTTTCTACTTTAGCTGCGTCTGGCAGGTGGTAACCCATGAGAAAATTGGGGAAGGAAACTAGGAAAACACTAGTTAAAACTATTTTAATAAGACACAGAAGCAAGATTAGTTGTTGGGCTTTTTTCGTGCTTTAAAAAAACACTGTTTCATTTACATTAATATACTACAGATTTCATTCCAAGCTGAGATGAGAGCGGCATCCTGTTTTGCACCTATGTAACAGCACAGTTACATAGAGAAGGGACATTGGCACTCTTATTTGCAATAATTATAAAAGTACAATTAATTGTCTTTAATGTGCACTTAATATTCAGATTTAGCAGCAGCAGATTTCTGATTTTTATGTTTGTCGGGTCATTTCTTCTTTAAACGATACCAGAGCCCAATATGTTTTTATTTTCCATTAAATCCTCTGGAAGCCATCCTACCTTAAGTAGGATGGCTTCCAGAGGATTTGAATGAATAAAGTGAATACTTTCCTACACTCATATGATTTTGGCACTAGAACAGTAGCAACTGGAAGCTGACTAAATTGTTTCTTATGAATTTGGTATTGTGGTGACAGAACTTCTTATTCACCCTTTATAAAAGCCTAAAAGCGTACCTGAGATTAGTTTAGTGATGACTTAAAGTTCAAGTAAAACTATTTCTTTTTCAGATGCAGTTTGAGTCATATTTATTTAGTCATTCAAGTACTTTCACAGCAGGTTCTTTTTATCACATAACTTTATTCTTTTATGGGGTTGATAAATTATACTGACAAGAGACAGGTAATCTCTCTAAAAGAACACCTATGGGGAAGGATTGTATTATTCTGGTCTTTATGTAACATCTGTAAGAATCATGAATGGGCATTGAATAAGAAGCGTAAAACATAAGTACGATCACTAAAAGCAGAAGTTAGGGGGCCATGCATATCTGAGTTTAGCATACTGCCCTTTAAAACTGTTTTTATGTCCACATGTGCACAGTCTCTGCAGTTGTCGATGCAGCACTCAGGATGATTCTTGCTTCAGCAATGTTCAGGATAGTTGCAAGTTTCCCTGATTGCCCTGTAAGGGTGCATTTTTCTGAAGACTTATGAAATGGTGCAACTGTCCAAGTAGGCACTGGTTTACTGCGTGGTTTGAGAAGCGTCGTTCTCCCCCAGAAAATGCTTTCCCCCAGCAACGCTAAAACCCTGATAGCAATAAGTATGTTGCACGGTCTGATTCTAAAGAGGACAATGCACTAAGAACTGATGTAGTGGGTAAAAGTGAGCTAAGTATATAAAACCACCTATTCAACAACCCAAACAAAATTCAACTGAGCCAGTGAAGACTGTAGAGAAGTTGAAGGTGCAGTAGCTTTAGTTACTGTAATGCATACAATTTGGGGCCAGGAGAAATACAAGCCAAGAGATTCATTTGCCCACAATATCTGGTTTCAGTTTTAAATAGAAGTAATAAATATCAATAAGTAAGTAAAGAACAGCCCTAAAAGTGCTCTCTTCAGACAACTTGTTGTGAAGACTAGTTTTGGCACCAGTCCAATTCTGGTTACAATACTTAGCCTAAAGGTGTAGTAAGTACAAACCTTTGTCTCCTATTTAAGAAGTTAAAATAACTTTAATTGTGTCACCTTCTGAGGCTGAACTTACAAATTTTGTTCTCTTTGAACTTTCACAAAGAATGAAAATAGTATAGAGGAGTGGGAAGAACTGGTAGAAAAACAAATCCATTAGGATACCAAAAAGGTATTGGCAGCACATCAAAAAGCCTAATGGATTTCAAAGAGGGAGAAAAAGCCAAAACCAAGTGTTTTTTACTTCAGTGTTTATCTAAAGCAAGTGCCAGCAATAATTAGTGGAGAAGCGAATCTTAGCATGTACTATTCAGATTTTCTTCTTTTACATCCCTCTTTCCTGCTCAAGGACATTGTACCTTTATGTAAGGAACCACAACAGATAAAAGTAATGAAGTCATTCTGAACTGGATGAAATCTAATGAAGCTCTATTTTACGTATTAATATCCGGATTCAAGCAATCAGCAGAAAAATTCTGATTCTGCAAGCTTCAGTGGTGACTTTCAGAGGAAAAACATTGTTAGTGACTTCTTTTGTTTCTTTGTAATGCATAAAGAAGGCCTGAAATGGGTTTTAAAACTCTTTTTTTCATAGTGAGAGTCACAGTTTAATAGACATTCTCATGAACATCCTCCCATTCCCCATCACATACGCCTATCTCCCCTCTCTTTCATGATAACTCAGCCTACCTATGGCAGCTACAGAGGTTGCTTACATGGAAAGAATATTGGTTTTTTTAACCTTTGTGTAACTTAGGTGTTGGAAACCAGGCAAACCAGCACCATGTAATTAACCAGCTCTCCCAAGACCATCAGCAGGTATTCCAAGGACCACCAAAGACACCAGTGTGGCAACACTTGGACTAAAGGATGCAGCATGAAAATCTCTCTAGGTTACATTAGACCTGAACAAACTACAAGTATTCTATTAACTGCCTGTAAAGAATTTCAGATGCATTTCAGGGCCCCCTGGATGATTGAGATACAAAAGGAGCGCTTAAAGACGATAAAGTCATTGCGGAGAAACTAAATGAATTCCTTACTTCAGTCTTCAAAGCTGAGGATGTTAGGGAGATTCCCAAACCTGAGCCGGCTTTTATAGATGACAGATCTGAGGAACTGTCTCATATTGAAGTACTAGTAGAGGAGGTTTTGGAATTAATTGATAAACTTAACATTAACAAGTCACCAGGTCTGGATGGCATTCACCCAAGAATTCTGAAAGAACTCAAATGTGAAGTTGCAGAACAATTAACTAGGGTTTGTAACCTGTCCGTTAAATCGGCTTCTGTACCTAATGACTGGAAGATAGCTAATGTAACGCCAATATTTAAAAAGGGCTCTAGAGGTGATCCCAGCAATTACAGACCGGTAAGTCTAACGTCAGTACCGGGTAAATTAGTTGAAACAATAATAAAGAATAAAATTTTCAGACACCTAGAAGAACATAAATTGTTGGGCAAAAGTCAACATGGCTTCTGTAAAGGGAAATCGTGTCTTACTATTCTGTTAGAGTTCTTGGAAGAGGTCAACAAACCAGTGGACATAGTGTACTTAGATTTCCAGAAAGCCCTTGACAAGGTCCCTCACCAAAGGCTCTTACATAAATTAAGTTGTCATGGGATAAAAGGGAAGGTCCTTTCATGGATTGAGAACTGGTTAAAAGACAGGGAACAAAGGGTAAATTCTCAGAATGGAGAGGGGTAACTAGTGGTGTTCCCCAAGGGTCAGTCCTAGGACCAATCCTATTCGACTTATTGATAAATGATCTGGAGAAAGGGGTAAAAAGTGAGGTGGCAAAGTTTGCAGATGATACTAAACTGCTCAAGATAGTTAGGACCAAAGCAGACTCTGAAGAACTTCAAAAAGATCTCACAAAACTAAGTGATTGGGCAACAAAATGGCAAATTAAATTTAATGTGGATAAATGTAATGTAATGCACATTGGAAAAAATAACCCCAACGATACA
The DNA here is from genome assembly GCF_007399415.2 of Gopherus evgoodei. Classification (NCBI taxonomy): domain Eukaryota; kingdom Metazoa; phylum Chordata; order Testudines; family Testudinidae; genus Gopherus; species Gopherus evgoodei. Next base: position 19,152,688 of record NC_044328.1, on the reverse strand, counting down.
TACAATATGATGGGGGCTAATTTAGCTACAACGAGTCAGGAAAAATATTTTGGAGTCATCGTGGATAGTTCTCTGAAGATGTCTACGCAGTGCGCAGAGGCGGTCAAAAAAGCAAACAGGATGTTAGGAATCATTTAAAAAGGGATAGAGAATAAGGCGGAGAATATATTATTGTCCTTATGTAAATCGATGGTATGCCCACATCTTGAATACTGAGTACAGATGTGGTCTCCTCATCTCAAAGATATACTGGCACTAGAAAAGGTTCAGAAAAGGGCAACTAAAATGATTAGGGGGTTAGAACGGGTCCCATATGAGGAGAGATTAAAGAGGCTAAGACTTTTCAGCTTGGAAAAGAGGAGACGGGGGTATGATAAAGGTGTATAAAACCATGAGTGATGTGGAGAAAGTAGATAAGGAAAAGTTATTTATTTATTCCCATAATATGAGAACTAGGGGCTACCAAATGAAATTAATGGGCCGCAGGTTTAAAACACAGAAAAGGAAGTTCTTCTTCACACAGCGCACAGTCAACTTGTGGAACTCCTTGCCTGAGGAGATTCTGAAGGCTAGGACTATAACAATGTTTAAAAGAGAACTGGATAAATGAATGGAGGTTAAATCCATTAATAGATTCATAGATTCTAGGACTGGAAGGGACCTCGAGAGGTCATCGAGTCCAGTCCCCTGCGCTGATGGCAGGACCAAATACTGTCTAGACCATCCCTGATAGACATTTATCTAACCTACTCTTAAATATCTCCAGAGATGGAGATTCCACAACCGCCCGAGGCAATTTATTCCAGTGTTTAACAACCCTGACGGTTAGGAAGTTTTTCCTAAAGTCCAACCTAAACCTCCCTTGCTGCAATTTAAACCCATTGCTTCTTGTTCTATCCTTAGAGGCTAAGCTGAACAAGTTTTCTCCCTCCTCCTTATGATACCCTTTTAGATACCTGAAAACTGCTGTCATGTCCCCTCTCAGTCTTCTCTTTTCCAAACTAAACAAACCCAATTCTTTCAGTCTTCCTTCATAGATCATGGTCTCAAGATCTTTAATCATTCTTGTTGCTCTTCTCTGGATCGTCTCCAGTTTCTCCACATCTTTCTTGAAATGTGCTGCCCAGAACTGGACACAATTCTCCAGTTGAGGCCTAACCAGCGCAGAGTAGAGTGGAAGAATGACTTCTCATGTCTTGCTCACAACACACCTGTTAATGCATCCCAGAATCACGTTTGCTTTTTTTGCAACAGCATCACACTGTTGACTCCTATTTAGCTTGTGGTCCACTATAACCCCTAGATCCCTTTCTGCCGTATTCCTTCCTAGACGGTCTCTTCCCATTTTGTATGTGTGAAACTGATTTTTCCTTCCTAAGTGGAGCACTCTTCATTTGTCTTTGTTAAACTTCATCCTGTTTACCTCAGACCATTTCTCCAATTTGTCCAGATCATTTTGAATTATGACCCTGTCCTCCAAAGCAGTTGCAATCCCTCGCAGTTTGGTATCATCCGCAAACTTAATAAGCATACTTTCTATGCCAATATCTAAGTCGTTGATGAAGATATGGAACAGAACTGGTCCCAAAACAGACCCCTACGGAACCCCACTTGTTATACCTTTCCAGCAGGATTGGGAACCATTAATAACTACTCTCCGAGTATGGTTATCCAGCCAGTTATGCACCCACCTTACAGTAGTCCCGTCTAAATTGTATTTTCTTAGTTTATCGATAAGAATATAATGCGAGACCGTATCAAATGCCTTACTAAAGTCTAGGTATACCACATCAACCGCTTCTCCCTTATCCGCAAGACTCGTTATCCTATCAAAGAAAGCTATCAGATTGGTTTGACACGATTTGTTCTTTACCAATCCATGCTGGCTATTCCCTATCACCTTACTACCTTCCAAGTGTTTGCAGATGATTTCCTTAATTACTTGCTCCATTATCTTCGCTGGCACGGAAGTTAAACTAACTGCTCTGTAGTTTCCTGGGTTGTTTTTATTTCCCTTTTTATAGATGGGCACTATGTTTGTCCTTTTCCAATCTTCTGGAATCTCTCCCATCTCCCATGATTTCCAAAGATAATAGCTAGAGGCTCAGATACCTCCTGTATTAGCTCCTTGAGTATTCTAGGATGCAGTTCATCAGGCCCTGGTGACTTACAGGCATCTAACTTTTCTAAGTGATTTTTAACTTTTTATTTTTATTTTATCTTCTAAACCTACCCCCTTCCCATTAGCGTTCACTAAGTTAGGCATTACTTCAGACTTCTCGGTGAAGACCGAAACAAAGAAATCATTAAGCATCTCTGCCATTTCCAAGTTTCCTGTTACTGTTTCTCCCTCCTCACTGAGCAGTGGGCCTGCCCTGTCCTTGTTCTTCCTCTTTCTTCTAATGTATTGATAAAAAGTCCTCTTGTTTCCCTTTAATGGCTATTAGCCAGGATGGGTAAGGAATGGTGTTCGGAGCCTCTGTTTGTCAGAGGGTGGGGATGGATGGCAGGAGAGAGATCACTTGATCATTACCTGTTAGGTTCTTTCCCTCTGGGGCACCTGGCATTGGCAACTGTCGGCAGACAGGATACTGGGCTAGATGGACCATTGGTCTGACACAAGTATGGCCGTTCTTATGTTCTCTTTAGAAAACCCATTAGAAAAATATCTATCTCAATTTTGGAAGCCTATATATTTTTTCCTCTTTTTAACTAAAACTGTTTACCCATAAAGTAACTATTAGAATTATTAGGATTTCCACATTAGTGGTTTGATTGAATCAGCAGAAGACATCATCCCAGTTGTTTATAATTCATAGTGCAAAGGGAAATGGTGTAGAATGGACTCCAGCAAGATTCATTTGAGGGGGTCTTAAATCTTACACCCTATGGGAAATGGATTTTGTTACATTGGGGTGGCAGCTTTTGTTGTAATGAAGCACAATTTTTTAGACACGAGTAAATTTGAAATATTAAAGAGATTGTTAGATTATTTGAATATATATACATGGATCATGAAATGGATTAATACCTGCCCATAAGAACTTTGTAGCCAAAGTGTCTTTTGAGCCCACAAAAATATTTGGTACTCTTTGTATAGCTTATGTCTTATACACTTACATTGTAATGAATGTCTTTTTGCTCTGTTTTCACTTAGCATTCAAATAGTTCTACTTTCCAAAAGTAGCTTTTAAGCTGATTTTTATATTAATGGCCATGTAAACCTAGTGTTCAGCAAAGTCAGTGTTTTCTTTAAACAACACTTTGTAAAAACCTTATTAATGTATCATGCAGCTGCTTTAGGCACATGGCTAGTTGTTCTCTTACTTAAATTAAAACTTTGTTTCCCAGTTACTCTAGAACCATTTTGCCTGAGATGTAAACACCTACACAAATGAGAATTCAGCAATAGCAGCAAGAACTGAATGCAAACAAATGAAGTTTTAACTTACTCTGCACAATACTCTTGCATGGTGCTTGTTAGAATAAATCAGAGTGGTATTGTACATTAGGTTAATAAAATGCAACTATGGATGAAGCTTGCTGCCTGTCTGGGTTCTGAAAGCCTAGGGAAATTTGACAGGCCAATGCTGTCAACCCTGTTTATTGGGTCTCGGGTCAATGGTATGAGACTGGGAAGGGTTAAGTAATAAAGGACCTCATTCCACTACTGGACCCAGCTGATGGGTATTCATGAAAGAGTGCATGAGAGACTAGGAGTTGGTTGGGGATAAAGCTGTACTCAGTTTGGGAAGAAATTTTGTTGCCTCTTTTATACCACAGGAAGAATTATGTGAGCACCTTTCTCAGCCAGCAAAACAGGGATCCCGTGCTAGCAATAACATTTGGAAACAGTGTAGTTGTCAAAAACAACAGTGCTCTATGGCTACTGTGGGAAGCCCGTTTTGGTCAATTATATTGGAAAATAGTTTCAAATACAGTATTGCTTCTGGCATGGATCTCCCCTGAACACAAATTTAAATATAGCTTTTTATGTGTGTTAGAAACATCATACCTAATTACTTCAAGTGGGTAGATGTAAGATTTATTTTCACTCATCATGGATACGTGCTTTTCAACTTATGATTTACATTACACCAGAATCCATGCATATAGATCAGCTCAGAACAAAGTTATCTTATTCTTTAGTACTAAAGAGAGCACATAGGTACATTATCTTTTCTTAATCAAAGAAAATAAGGTGAGGAAATGCATACTAACAAGGACAATATGTTTATTAACTTGTGGTTTTTTTCTTTTTGCAGTTGATGAAGGTTGTATTAAAGAGCTGGGCCGAGTTCGGGTTCTTCACAAGAGAACTGTAATGCCTTACAGCATGTATAAGAAAAGACGGAAGGGGCCAAGCGATGAAGCCAGCGTTCAGCAGTATGCAAGTTTGGTGGGACAGACATGTTCAGAAAGGATGTTGTTGTTTAGAAGTTAAAGAGTTATTAAATGGCTCTTCTATGCCACTATATTTTATTGCACTGCTGTTGGATGATAAATAATACAGTTCTGTATGACTATTAAAATAGAGCAGTATAAAATATAGATATCTGTAATAGGCTATTATGAATACATGCTAGTATGCTTACAAGCAAAATCCGTTAACACTTCAAATGATTTACAGCAAGGCTTCAGCAATATGTGGAGTGTCTTAGCTAAACTTGCTTGCAGGAATTTTTAAAAATTGGGTACTTTTGGCCTTTCTTTGCATTCTGAATACCTTGAAGTACCCAAGTGAACTGAATACCAAATTATTATTTTTTTCTGTAGAGGCAAAGGTTAACTGTAACTCTCCTCCAGATGAACAATACATCTGTTAGAAAATCTCTCATATGGCTCCCTAGAAATCTGTGATTAAAAATTGTAGAAGTTATAGTGAAATGTGTGTAACTCTTAGGTTTGTACATGAACTAATGCAAGAGACTTGAAGTGTGCAGTTACTTAATACAGAATGCTACACTATTATATCATAGTTTATTACCATGTAATGTAAATGTATACGGTGGCTCATAATTTCACTGGAACCATTTTATGTTATTTTTAAATAATGTGTATTACAGTGACGGAGATCACACTGAACTTGGAAATTAGATTGATTTCTCAGTGAAAAGGGTGATAAAGTTTTGGAAAGCTTTCCCCTTTAGAGATGAAACTGAGTAGTTCCATTATAAAATTACTAAAGAGATACTGCTAAGTGGTACAGTGCGTAAATATGCTAGCCTTTTACTTCTGAAAAGGGTTCATATTGGAATGTGGATCACATGTGTAACTGAGTTTGGTAGCTAGCTCATGCTTATGTGTACATATTACAAAACCATACTCAAAAAACACCCAGGCCTTGACATGAAGTACCACTGCTATTCCGCACTGAGGTTCATTTGAAGAATTGTGTGGGGAAGCTTGCACAGCACCTACCTATTCTGTAGGCCTTATAGCTAAGAGTGTTAGCATCCCTGGCCTTCATTTACACTGCAGCCACTCATAGGATGACACATTTCATTTTATTTTTGAATAAATATTTGTACTAGTTTAAAAATTCAAGAGGTTGTGTTGCTTTATTATAAGCACTATATTATCTCATATATTTGAATATTATGTGTGCTCTTTTGCCATCTTTGTGTCAGTATCTGCTGATAGAACCCAGTTTTTAGATAGATCATCAATAGGTTGCAATATCATAAAACTGCACACATTTGGAGTTTTGTTAATGTTTTTGCTAAAGGAATCAGTACTTAAACTGAATCAGTTCGAAGTTACATATTATCCTTTCAAGAAAGTGATTCCTGTTGGGAAAAAAAGTGTCTTTAGGTGCTTACACTCTAATGTACATAACCTGTGGATTTAAAAACCATCTTCAATCCTTTAGGAACTTTGATTTAATTTTAAATAGGAGCCATGTACAAACTTTGGCACTAATGATAATTAATTGGAAATGGAACAAGAATAACTAATTGAGGTCCAAGCAATGAAATTCAGGAAGCCATTTTTTCTTCCGTTCTACTCCCCATTTATGATGATCGTAATATTTGGTTTCAATTCAAGTTCAAGAATATTTTTGGGAACTCTTGTATTTTACTCAACATGGTTACTGCATTGGTCTAGTCAAAGTCATGTGGCAATAAAGAAATGATTATAAGTGTTAGCATCACATCAAAAGTGTGATGGTCAAGCAGTTAGAATTCAGAGGTAGTTTCCATATGCTGTAATTCACGTAGTTTATCCATGATTCAACTGATAGTATTTTCACAGAAGAAATACCTACAGTCTTGTTTTTCAATGTGGCCTAAACAGTTGATTTCTTTCTAAAGAGGAAATACTCTTCCTACACTGTGTTAATGCTTCGAGTGATGCACAGTGACAACACAAAATATAACCTTTTTAATACTTTCTACCTACAAAATATATTGAAATGTAGTAATATCCAAAAATAACTTTTAATGTAATATACATTTATACAAATTGATCAGAAGAGCAGCAGCTCCCAGGGGTCTTGGTATTAAAATGCAACACTATGGATGGTAGGCTTCAGACTTACCAGGTTTATTTTGGTTTGCGGACACTTGCGCATTTCATACTAAGGCCCCTAATTGTCTGGGGTTATTCTTTTGAAGAGCAGAGCTCTTGCTGTGCACTCAATTAACGGAGGCACAGAAGGGTACAGAGATGATGCTCAAACTTAGGATAGGCTTTTCCAAAACACTCAGTGTTGGCCTAGCTCTACTCCCCTTGAAGTCATCAGTTAAAGCTTGCATTAATTTCAAAGGGAGAAGAGCTAGGGTAATGCTGAGTGCTTTTGGTCCCATCCTTAATGCCTCAGATAGATATATTAGGTTGGTTTTTTTAATTAAAGAATGTTACAATTCTTGGAAAGATGCTTTGACCAGATATTCAATTAAAGAAATATGAGTTATTTAACCAATTGAAATTTGAGGACTGTCAGGCTTGATGTTGCCCTGTATAGTTTGACAAGATAATGTACTTGTCCATTTCCTAAATGAACACTGAATAGGTGTCGCCGCTCTCCAAATTTCATTTCAATTGCAATGCTATGGCTATGTGGACTTTTGTATTCTTTCTGTTAAACTTTACCACTTAGTTCATCCAATCTAAAAGACTGAGATCTGATTTATTTTTTCTTTTCTGTTATTTCAAAGGAGATTATTAATACAGTATTTGTCAGCACCGCGCACTCTACTCTTGTTTTGGAAATGTTAAAAAATACCTAGGGTGAAATCAATGGGAGTTTTGTCGTGGACTTCAGTGGGACTGGGATTTCACCACTAGTCATTTTTAATTTAGTATGATGTCATGTCGTTGAGAACTACTTTAATTAGAAGTTCTGAATTTAGGAAAAAATATTTTAAACATTACTTTTTTTTCAGTGTCAGTAAAAGCTGGAAAGAATTACTCTCCAAATGCTAGGTTAATTTTTTAAAAATCTGTGTGGTTTCTAAATGAACAGAAAAAAGTCAAGAAAATGCAAAATGATGGCAAATACTAATAGAATATTTAATTTTAATTAGAATTAGCTGAGAAGCATATTAATTTCCATCATCAACAGACTTCAGCAAATGTAAAGGAAAGACTTGCCTGCATGTTGAGTTTATTGTATTTGTAACTGCTTTTCAGCTGGTCTGCTTGACATTTCAATACAATAAATAAAGTGATTTCCTGTTTGCTTTGAATGATTATAAATAATTAGTAGCTAGATGATTGTGGTCTTCAGTGTTTCTCTTTCTGAACAACCAAGACAATTGTTTCCTAATGTGTACAGACAGGACACAGAAGTCAAAGGACAACATTGTTTAGGTGGCATGTGTATCAACCCAAATGCAGCTTTTCTTTGAAACTACTCATTTTTGTCCTAACTAGTAAAATTAAAACAGCTGCTTACCTAATACCTTGATACAACCAATTGTCTATTCTACTATGAATAGAATAAAATCTAGAGGTATTACTTTTCAAATATAGGGAGAGGCACAACTAGTCACTTCAATTGGTCTTTACTATTTCCAAAAGGAAGTTTTAAAAATTAATTACCTGACCCAGGCAACCAAATGTTCTGCAGTTTACAAAGGAATACATAGGAATAATGCCAGAAGCACTGCAGTATGTAACAGTGTGTATCTATTATCAGCAGGAGCAGCGCCAGGGTTTTTGGCGCCTTAGGCGAGGGTCCTTCCACGCTCCTGGTCGTTGGCAGCAATTCTGCGGCGGAGGGGTCCTTCTGTGCTCCTAGTCTTTGGGGCACTTCGGCGGCGGGTCCCGGAGCGAATGAAGGACCTGCCGCAGGACTGACGACCTGGAGCGCAGAAGGACCCACTGCCACCGAATTGCCACTGCGGGTGGCAAAATGCCTCCCCCTCAAATCCTAGTGCCCTAGGCAACCGCCTAGGTCACCTAAATGGAAGCACCAGCCCTGATTATCAGACCCTGAAAAGCACCGAACAACTGAGAACTATATATTGCTCTATATGTGTTTGTAGTTGCACATAGGTACTTTCTGAGAGCTCAAGTATATAGCTCATTTTTACTTTGCATTGATGGTGATTTGTGCAATCAGATCTTCACTCCAGACAGTACAACATGGTCAAAACACAAATATGGGATTTCTTATGCAATCCTTATAATGTTAATACATGTTGTGTGGGTGGGGGGGATGTTGTTAACTCATCTGAAAAATGTCACTTTGCCTGATACCTGGAATTCCAGGTTTCAACCCAAAACCCGATATTTTTGCTGTGTTTATCAAATCTGAGAAATCTGGTAAATTAATAACATTGCATACTTATGTATAATTTTTCGTTTTATAATCATTTTGATTTTTTAAAATCCTGGCCAATGAATGCTGCCTTAGTATGAGGACCTGCTGATGCCATCCCGAGGGTTAGAGTCTTTCTGCCAGGACCATCTTCTGCAGGGTTCAGACTCAGGTACCCAAATTGTCTCAACCTGGTTAGTGCAGGGGAGCTCTTGAAGGACTTGGGCATCTTTGATAAGGAGGCCCAGACTGTGCCACAACCATGAGAAGAGTTCCTTTATCTTTTTCTGTTGGATATGGGCCTCCCTTCTCTGTCTCTCATGATGGCTAAGCAAGGTGGTTCTTTTCCCTCAGAACTAGTTGGGCCGGAATTCCAACTATCTTAGATTTCTGAACAGAGCTTCTGTGAAAAGCTTAATCCTTCAGTAGTTCAAAATTCTGCGCTAAGCACCTGTATAGGCTCCAGTAGATGGGATGTTAGTGTGCTTCTCTTCCCTGGTGCCACATTTTCTGATAGTAGTGATTTTTCCACCCTCCAGTAGCTGCCCAGTGCCTTCAATGAGTTCTGACCTAATCTTTCTCAGTTTATACAGACCTCCTTTTGAGGTTCTCTGCTCAATACATTTGCAATTGCTCACCTTGAAAATAGTTTTCTGATCAGGTGATGACCTTAGCAAGAGAATGGAAGAGCTTTCCATGTTTACCCATATCCCTCCATATTTGGTCTTCTGAGGTGGTTCCTTATAACTGTCTCTGTTTTCATCTGAAGACTACTCTGAGTCTGTCCCAATTCTAATATGAACACTAGTTCTGAGAACAGCCTTAATTCTATTCTTAGAATAGAAACCTTCACTCTCTTCTAGCACTCAAGGAAATGGTCCAAGGAGTCTAGATACATCAGGACCATATTCAGGAGACTGATAAGAGTGTAGAAGTTCTCTCTTAGTGTATACTCTGCTAGAGCCAGGGCCATCTTCTGTAGCTGAGAGGTGAGGTGTCAATACAAAAGCTTCACAAAGCTGCCACCTCTGGTGACATCTCTGAAAAGCTCTCCTTTTAGAGGGATTGAGTGAAGGGGTTAGAAATTCCGTCCTCCTTTCCCCTCCCTCTTCCAGTTTATCCTTGAGTCTTATTCTTCCCTCCTTTTTATAGGATTCTGCTATATAAAGTCCTGTATCAGTGCTAACCCATACTAAGCCAGAGAAAGGCATATAATATTTCCATTTAAAAGGGAATTTGCTTTCTGCAGCTTGGTTGACCACAGTTCCAACTCCCACCTTACTGGGCTTTTGAAGCCCAGGCTTGGACAAGGGCCTTGTTAGGGAGGTAGAGCCATCCAGCAGTTTTCAGAAATTAAACTGGAGAAATATGATTTAGTGAAAAGGAAAATCCTGGGCAGTGATTAATGATCATTCTGCCTATTGGAGCAAGGGAGGAAGAACAGCAGCAGAGTATCTCTGCTGCCTCAACTGAACCACAGAAAACAAATTATCTGGTAAGCGAGAATGTATTTTTCCTTTATATAGTGGGAGACATTCTAGTGTAAAATGCATTCATGTATACATCATATGATTTATACATTGCCTAATCCCAGTGTCACCATAAACCCCACTCAGGTTGCAATATAATAAGCCTTTGGTTTTATATGAAGCTTCTTAAAAAGTGAAGGAAACTGAGGTCATATCTACACAGCACAGAAAAGCCCACAGCTGGCCAGTGCCAGCCAACTTGGGCTGCATTCTGTTTCGTTGCTGTGTAGACTGGGCTTGGGCTGGAGCCTGGGCTCTAAGACCCTGTGGGATGGGAGGGTTCCAGCCCGAGCCCAGAAGTCTACACAGCAATAAAACAGCCGTGAGCCTGAGTTGGCTGACACGAGCCAGACATGGGTTTCTCTTTGCTATGTAGACATACCCTAAGGTCCCAAGTATGCAAATGGATATTGAACTCAAGGCCTGATGGGACTACTTATGCAAGTAAATTTATGTGCGTAAGTGTTGGGAGGATAGGCTTTAAGATGTGTTAACTTCATTGTAAATGTGTATCACCATGTTAATGCAATGCGCTAGCTCATGTCATCACTAAAGATTGCATCCTGATGGTGGTTCTGATTTGTAAATCAAGTTTCTAAATATGTATCTATCCAATAAACCAATATGCTGTATAAAATATGTATTTCATAACAGTATAAAATGTGTCTCACTGAGAAATCAATGTTCACTTTAAGATTCTGGCACAGTTGAATGAAGGAGTTCAAACTGATGCTGTTTCTTCAACTCACAAAATATTGTCCTTTTCCCTCAAACATTTCAGCTGACTGAATTTTTTAGCTCCCCTCCCAATTTGTAGGCTTTTGGCAGTTTGTACTAGGGGAACCCTAAAATCTATTGAACATCATTTTATTTTTAAATGTGTAACTACTGTTAAATGAGGCAAGATGCTTCCTTCATGAAGTCCAGTTTGTCAGAGTTGTTAATTCTATGCTCCAAGACTATGGAGACAAAGCATTTCATTATTAATGGGGCTTTTTGATTATACAACTGTAATAACGCTGTTTAAGTTTGTGATTAGGGACCTAAGACTCTCAATCAAGTCCTATATGAAAACTCAAGAGCCTATATTTAATATACCAACCAAAATTGGAGGCGGGGCAGACTATTACTGGAATGGATGCAAAGTGTCTTTTATAAAGAATTATTTAGCATAGTAAACATTGGGTGTTATAAATTATTAGCACCATGATGGATAAACTCTGTATTTGAAGTCAACAAGAATAATCCCAATGTGCTTGTCTGCTCTATATCTAGTGAAGTTTTGAGAATACAACAAATGGTGCTAGGTGGGAAAGGAGAGTTACCACTGCAAAACTGGCTCCCTTCATTAAGAAATGCTTTAGAAATAGAATAGACTTGTTCCTCAATAGTCACCACAATTTATAGAGAAATGGTAAGTTAACTACTAACCTGTCAAGTAGGTGTAGAATAGTATCTTCCCAGGCCTCTGTCTGACTACTGGTATTAAGTGATTAATTGTAAAGTAGATATTAATTTGTTTTATTTTACTTCTCCAGCCTCTTCATATTATGTAACTTGATAGTTTTCATATAGTACATTTTTCAATTAACTATAGCTGACTTTATTATTTCTTGCAATCTCTCTGAACCCTGAGAAATGGTAGGACTGTAATGTTCTACGAAGTTTCTCCAAAAAGAGAAATCAAATAGTGGAATGTACTTCCAAGAAAATATACTTTGTGAAAAGAGAGGAAATGGAAAATGCAATATGTAGGTACTATATGTATACAACAAGTTCCTTAATTTGATGAAGTGGATGTTTCCATGTACATAAGAACGGTCGTACCAGGTCAGACCAAAGGTCCATCTAGCCCAGTATCTGTCTACCGACAGTGGCCAATGTCAGGTGCCCCAGAGGGAGTTAAGCTAACAGGCAATGATTAAGTGATCTTTCTCCTGCCATCCATCTCCATCCTCTGACGAACAGAGGCTAGGGACACCATTCTTTACCCTTCCTGGCTAATAGCCGTTTATGGACTTAGCCACCATGAATTTATCCAGTTCCCTTTTAAACACTGTTATAGTCCCAGCCTTCACAACCTCCTCAGGTAAGGAGTTCCAAAAATTGACTGTGCGCTGTATGAAGAAGAACTTCCTTTTATTGGTTTTAAACCTGCTACCTATTACACTGCTATACAGCCAAAATGCTTCTGAAATAAATGTAGTCCAACTTTACTAATTCTGGGTCACTGAGAACGAAAATTATGCTTAAAATTGTTGATTGGCTCTAGTTTTCAAGATATGCTATTGGGTCAGTATATACGAACCTTGACTTGGCAATGGCGGAGGATAAGTGAGTTATAAAGGGAAAGGATCTCAATTTAAAGCCGAAATGACTAAAATACATCTTTGACTGGATCTATGAATAAATCTATGACTGGGTTTGGACAGTACTTGCTTTTTAGGCAAAACAATGAATGATGCAATCTGAAGCTGGTATTGCATCATACATTATATGAATTGCATCATGTTATTCTTAGAAGTCATGGATGATGCAATCATAATGAAGCTTACATCACTCTGCTGAACAAATTGCCCTATATCAGCTCTAGAAATCATACAGTGTCGTGCTCTCTTATTTGTCAGTGTTTGATTTTGCAAAGGGACACATTTCTGTTTGGCCAAAGTGAGCAGAGATGCCTCGTACTTGTGTGAACAGTGCAGATAACTTCTGCTATGTTTGTGGTAAAGTGACTTTTGCATCCCAAAAGTGCAGTATAACCACTATGGTTAAGAGAGCCTATCACCTTTATTTTGGCTGTAAATTGGATATCAGGACAAGAGGTGGGCCCCACACATATGCTGCAACACTTGTGCAACAAATCTTTGCCAGTGGTTGAACAGGAAAAGGAAATCTATGCCTTTTGCAGTGCCAATGACTTGGAGAGAGCCAACAGATCATACCAGCAATTGCTACTTCTGCATGGTGCCTCCAGTTGGGAAAGGTGTGTCAAAGAAGAAAAAGTGGACTGTGCATTATCCAAACATTCCATCAGCTATATGTCCAGTACCCCACAGAGAAGGACTGCCGGTTCCTGATGCACCAGAATCATTCTCACTTGAGTCAGATGAGGAAGAGGATGAAACTTCTGGTCCTGAACCATCAATGTCACAGGACCCACATTTTCTCCCATCCTCCTCCTCTGAACCACACCTCATAACACAAGGTGAACTGAATGACCTTGTCAGGGATTTGGAACTACCCAAGAGTAAGGCAGAGCTGTTGGGCTCCAGACTACAGCAGTGGAATCTCCTGGCAGGCTATAAGGGCAAATGGAGCCCACCAATGCTTGCAGACTATTGCTGGACAGTGGCAAGAGATGCTCCATTTAATGAATACAAGAGACAAGCCAAGAAGCGCCGAGTAGACATTGAATAGGACTAAACTATGTACGTAATAGTTTTTTGCCTTTTGTTTCATAATAAATTTTATTTATATAACCCTTTTGCTGATTTTTAAAGTGTTCCATAAACAGGACAGGTGAAATATTATCATGTAAAGCAACCATAAACACATGAAAAGACCTAGGTTTAAATTTATGATTAAAACTCTGCTATCTACACAATATACATAGACATAAAATGTAAAAACTTAAATATCTTAGAAACAGTAGCCAATCAGTTGTTTTAATTGTCATATTTGAATTCAGCACATCAAAATACATAATAAATATCACATTTTATCTCTGAAGCCGACGACTTCTCAAAAATTGTAGACCAGTGTTATTTTCATTTCGTGACCCCTAGTTCTTGTATTATGGGAATAAGTAAATAACTTTTCCTTATCCACTTTCTCCACATCACTCATGATTTTATATACTTCTCTCATATCCCCTCTTAGTCTCCTCTTTTCCAAGCTGAAGAGGCCTAGCCTCTTTAATCTTTCCTCGTATGGGACCTTCTCCAAACCCCTAATCATTTTAGTTGCCCTTTTCTGAACCTTTTCTAGTACTAGAATATCTTTTTTGAGGTGAGAAGACCACATCGTACACAGTATTTGAGATGTAGGTGTACCATGGATTTATATAAGGGCAATAATATATTCTCAGTCTTATTCTCTATCCCCTTTTTAATGATTCCTAGCATCCTGTTTACTTTTTTGACTGCCTCTGCGCACTGCGTAGACATCTTCAGAAAACTATCCACGATGACTCCAAGATATTTTTCCTGACTTGTTGTAGCTAAATTAGCCCCCATTATATTGTATGTATAGTTGGGGTTATTTTTTCCGATGTGCATTACATTACATTTATCCACATTAAATTTAATTTGCCATTTTGTTGCCCAATCACTTAGTTTTGTGGGATCTTTTTGAAGTTCTTCACAATCTGCTTTGGTCTTAACTATCTTGAGTAGTTTAGTATCATCTGCAAACGTTGCCACCTCACTGTTTATTCCTTTCTCCAGATCATTTATCAATAAGTCGAATAGGATTGGTCCTAGGACTGACCCTTGGGGAACACCACTAGTTACCCCTCTCCATTCTGAGAATTTACCATTAATTCCTACCCTTTGTTCCCTGTCTTTTAACCAGTTCTCAGTCCATGAAAGGACCTTCCCTTTTATCCCATGACAGCTTAATTTAAATAAGAGCCTTTGGTGAGGGACCTTGTCAAAGGCTTTCTGGAAATCTAAGTACACTATGTCCACTGAATCCCCCTTGTCCACATGTTTGTTGACCCCTTCAAAGAACTCTAACAGATTAGTAAGACACGATTTCCCTTTACAGAAACCATGTTGACTATTGCTCAACAGTTTGTTTTTCTATCTGTCTGACAATTTTATTCTTAACTATTAGACTTACTGGTCTGTAATTGCTGGGATCACCTCTAGAGCCCTTTTTAAATATTGGCGTTACATTAGCTAACTTCCGGTCATTGGGTACCGAAGCCAATTTAAAGCACAGGTTACAAACCTTAGTTAATAGTTTCGCAACTTCACATTTGAGTTCTTTCAGAACTCTTGGGTGAATGCCATCTGGTCCCGGTGATTTATTAATGTTGAGTTTGTCAATTAATTCCAAAACCTCCTATAGTGACACTTCAATCTGTGACAGTTCCTCAGATTTGTCACCTACAAAAAAAAGCCAGCTCAGGTTTGGGAATCTTCCTAACATCCTCAGCCATGAAGACTGAAGCAAAGAATCCATTTAGTTTCTCTGCAATGACTTTATCGTCTGTAAACGCTCCTTTTGTATTTTGATCGTCAAGGGGCCCCACTGGTTGTTTAGCAGGCTCTCTACTTCTGATGTACTTAAAAAACATTTTGTTATTACCTTTGGAGTTTTTGGCTAGCTGTTCTTCAAACTCCTCTTTGGCTTTTCTTTTTACACTCTTGCACTTAAGCTGGCAGTGTTTGTGCTCCTTTCTATTTGCCTCACTAGGATTTGACTTCCACTTTTTAAAGGAAGTCTTTTTATCTCTCACTTTTTATCTGTCATGGTTGTTAAGCCATGGTGGCTCTTCTTTAGTTCTTTTACTGTGTTTCTTAATTCATAGACTCATAGACTCATAGGTCAGAAGGGACCAATCTGATCATCTAGTCTGACCTCCTGCACAAGGCAGGCCACAGAACCCCACCCATCCAATTTTATAACAACCCCTATCCCAGGACCGAGTTATTGAAATCCTCAAAATTGGTTTGAAGACCTCAATACATTGAAGTTGGGCCTCTATTATGGTGTCATTAAAAAGGGCCCATGCAATTTGCAGGGATTTCACTTTAGTCACTGTACATTTTAACTTTTGTTTAACTAACCCCCTCATTTTTATGTAGTTCCCCCTTTTGAAATTAAATGCCACAGTGTTGGGCTGTTGCGGTGTTCTTCCCACCACAGGGATGTTGAATGCTATTGTATTATGGTCACTGTTTCCAAGCGGTCCTGCTACAGTTACCTCTTGGAGCAGCTCCTGCGCTCCACTCAGGATTAAATCTAGAGTTGCCTCTCCCCTTGTGGGTTCCCGTACCAGCTGCTCCATGAAGCAGTCATTTAAAGTATTGAGAAATTTTATCTCTGCATTTCGTCCTGAAGTGAAATGTTCCCAGTCAATATGGGGATAATTGAAATCCCCCACTATTATTGGGTTCTTAATTTTGATAGCCTCTCTAATTTCCCTTAGTGTTTCATCATCACTACTACTGTCCTGGTCAGGTGGTCGATAATAGATCCCTAATGTTATATTTTTATTAGAGCATGAAATTTCTATCCATTGTGATTCTATGGAACATGTGGATTCGCTTCAGATTTTTACTTCATTTGAATCTACATTTACTTTCACATATAGTGCCACTCCTTCCCCTGCACGACCTATTCTATCCTTCCAATATATTTTATACCCCGGAATGATTGTGTCCCATTGATTGCTCTCAGTCCACCAGGTTTCTGTGATGCCTATTATATCAATATCCTCCTTTGTCACGAGGCACTCTTGTTCACCCATCTTATTATTTAGACTTCTAGCATTTGTGTACAAGCACTTTAAAAACTTGTCCCTGTTTGTCTGCCCTTTTCTGATGTGCCAGATTCTTTTTTATGTGACTGTTTATCATCTGATCCGGCCCTTACATTATCCTCTTCCATCCTCTGTTCCTGACTATAACCTGGAGATTCTCTATCATCAGACTCTCCCCTAAGAGAAGACTGTGTCCGATCCACATGCTCCTCTGCAGCAGTTGGCTTTCCCCCATCTCCTAGTTTAAAAACTGCTCTACAACCTTTTTAATGTTTAATGCCAGCAGTATGGTTCCACTTTGGTTTAGGTGGAGCCCATCTCTCCTGTATAGGCTCCCCCCATCCCAAAAGTTTCCCCAGTTCCTAATGAACGTAAACCTCTCCTCTCTACACCATCGTCTCATCCATGCATTGAGACTCCTAAGCTCTGCCTGCCTACCTGGCCCTGCGCGTGGAACTGCGAGCATTTCAGAGGATGCCACCATAGAGGTCCTGGATTTCAGTCTCTTCCCTAGCAGCTGAAATTTGGCTTCCAGGACATCTCTCCTATGTCATTGGTACTTACATGTACCATGACCACCGGCTCCTCCCCAGCACTACACATAAGTCTGTCTAAATGTATGTAAATTATGTAAATAATAAACGAGAAAAATGTGGATGGTAAATTTTTAAAGTAAAAGATTTTGACCTATCTTCTTTTCCAAAGTGATTCAAAGCTTAATAAGGCTAAAGCTAATTTTTTATTACACTGTGCCCTGATATGGAGCAAAGGCTACTTCCAGTCTCCTCCAAGTATACAGTATAATTCAGTATAATGACAGGCTTCATTCATATTTTATTTTAGTTTCAGATTCATAGGACACTTCACAATTGTGGAAGATCTAGATTTATAATCTGTAGATACAAGAGTTTGCCCAAAGCATTTTGGACCTACAATGATGATAATAGGAAGTAACACACAATTAGATTCTGACCCCTGCAGAGAGTTACATGCGTGTTTTAACTCACACTGAATTGTTCCATTGAAGATTATCTTAATTTATAAATGTAATGTGCCTGTTTAGAGCATGTGGATGTCTTTATTTAATTTTTGGTGTGACATTACAGAGGTCTGCATAAATATTTTGTCTACTGAGATTTAAAATAGCATTATTTGTACCCTTCTGAATTTTCTGTTAGTTTATGCCTCTTTTTTCCTGCATGCTTTCTACAGCTGAATTGTAATCCTCATACAAAATATGCTGTATTCTCTATCATTCTTACTATGCCATTAATCTTTTTTTCTGTAAGGGCAATTAGTAGTTTTCTTTTCAGTCTCTGCAAATGGTACAAATGAGTCATAAGTGATATGCTTTTTTCACAGGATTCTCAGACCCTTTGCATGTTATGAACCACTGTCTGTGTTTTGAAAGGCTGCATGCCAGGCTGAGTAGATAATAGGCATGGCCTTTACCATTCATTGCCTATACATATTCTTTATAATAAAATCATAGAATCATAGAATATCAGGGTTAGAAGGGACCTCAGGTAATCATCTAGTCCAACCCCCTTCTCAAAGCAGGACCAATCCCCAACTAAATAATCCCAGCCAGGGCTTTGTCAAGTCCGACCTTAAAAACCTCTAAGGAAGGAGATTCAACCATCTCCCTAGGTAACCCATTCCAGTGCTTCACCATCCTCCTAGTGAAAAAGTTTTTCCTAATATCCAACCTAAACCTCTCCCACTGTAACTTGAGACCATTACTCCTTGTTCTGTAATCTGCTACCACTGAGAACAGTCTAGATCCATCCTCTTTGTAACTCCCTTTCAGGTAATTGAAAGCTGCTATCAAATCCCCCTCATTCTTCTCTTCTGCAGACTAAATAATCCCAGTTCCTTCAGCCTCTCCTCATAAGTCATGTGCTCCAGCCCCCTAATCATTTTTGTTGCCCTCCACTGGACTCTCCAATTTTTTCCAAATCCTCCTTGTAGTGTGGGGCCCAAAACTGGACACAGTACTCTAGATGAGGCCTCACCAATGTTGAATAGAGGGGAATGATCATATCTCTTGATCTGCTGGCAGTGCCCCTACTTATACAGTCCAAAATGCCATTAGCCGTCTTGGCAACAAGGGCACACTGTTGACTCATATCCAGCTTCTCGTCCACTGTAACCCCTACGTCCTTTTCTGCAGAACTGCTGCCTAGCAACTCGGTCCCTAGTCTGTAGCAGTGCCTGGGATTCTTCTGTCCTAAGTGCAGGACTCTGCACTTGTCCTTGTTGAACCTCATCAGCTTTCTTTTGGCTCAATCCTCTAATTTGTCTAGGTCCCTCTGTATCCTATCCCTACTCTCCAGCGCATCTACCATGCATCCCAGTTTAGTGTCATCTGCAAACTTGCTGAGGGTGCAGTCCACGCCACCCTCCAGATCATTAATGAAGATATTGAACAAAACCAGCCCCAAGACCAACCTTTGGGGCACTCCGCTTGATACTGGCTGCTAACTAGACATGGAGCCATTGATCACTACCCGTTGAACTGGACAAACTAGCCAGCTTTCTATCCACCTTTAGTCCCAGAATAAGGAACTGTGAAGGAATCCTGAAAACCCACTCCCAAACAGGCACACTGGTGTGCTGGGGAAATTCCAAAATAGCTCTCAATATTACTAGTAGGGAGGAAGAAAAGAGGCCACCTGGATCAACCCTGGTGATCAATGGAGTGGCAGATGTCAAAGCCAGGAAAAAGCATGAAAGGAAACCCTGCAAGCTGTGTGCACAGGGAGGAATGAGGGCACATTTCTCTATGGAGTACTGATTAAAAGGCAGACTATTGGTATTGGGTAGGAAAGGTTGGTCTTATGGTCAAGATGCTAGACTTGGATATCTATGTTCAGTTCCCAGCTCTTCAATGAACTTCTGAGATCTTTGGGCATAGTTTCCCATTTGTAAAATAAAGAACACAGGACTGTTGTGCGGATAAATTAATTGTTTGTGGGGTGCTCAGATTTGAGGTAATGGTGGAGAAAGGGAGGCATAAACTATTAGTCTTTCTAAGGGGTGTGTGCTACATTGTGGCCTATGTGGATATATCACTTTAAGATATCACCACCTACATAATAGCTGCAAATTCAAGGGCATAGTTTCTTATATTAACATAAAACCATGTATATGAACTATTCGAACAGTTAACTCTGGGCATTGTCAAACCTTTCAGTTCTTGAATTTCATATTATATTTTTCTTTGAAACCAATATCTGTCACTTTATAAAATATGAATCATGAACATTAATCTGTAACATATCCTCAAAAAGTTTCCTACCATAGCTGCTCTGTGGCTGCATGTTACCGGTTGACACCTATTATCTATTTCTTTGTAATTTCTTTTGTCAGATGTTTGTGCTTCACCAGGTGCTTCACCAGTTACTTCCAATTTTCTTTTGACATTCAATACACCTGTGTAGTTAGTCTGCCTAAAATCCATAATTGAGATGGTTATCAGAGCAGAAGAGAAGTGTTAGAAAGTCTATTAAGTGGTGAGAAGAGCAGGGGAGTCAATAGGGACTAGGTCAGCTTGGGGATCTGAATGTTTCAGGAAAAGGCGGATTCATTTATTTATGTTCATAGGAATCTTTTTTTAAGTGTGCTCAGCGAATGTTCTGAGTGCATATAGTTTAAGAGTAATAAAGCTTGTCACTACCAACCCCCCATTAATCAATTGTTTTCCCTTGCCTGTGATGCTTTGGCCAGTATAAATTGACAAAATGCACGTATGAGGGAGCATCAGTACAGCATAATGGTTTACAGAATGTAAGAAAAAAGCCTTCGGGTCAATGCATATGAGTTTAATTCAGTGAAGTGCTTTATTTAAAGGATGAAATTGCATTAATTTATTACTGTTGGGATTCTCAGTCAGCAACTGTCTGGTTGTTTAGTCATTGCAATTCGTTAGCACTCGTTGGTAACATGAAAGCATACAGGCTATGTATAAGCACACTGAGGACTGTTGGTACCCACAATGCCAGCTGCAGAGGTGGTTGGTCCATGGCCTTGGAATATCAACGTGCAGATTACTTTCAGTATAGGAAGGAAATTTGTGGGGACTCACCCATTAGTGTTCTGAGTTTGGAATGAAAGTCATTTCTTACAGACTTCCCAAAGTCTGTATGCTGGCTCATCACTTTCTCAGTACCGTCCCATCATCTTGTTACATGTTTTAACTAAGATTATATTTATGCTACTGTTTTCCTACTTCCAACAGCTCTATCTTCTGTACACAATTAAATTATTCACCCCAGGCTTCCAGACTCCTACTCCAATCCTCTAACTATGCCAGGCCGTGCTGCCTTTTCTTATGCCTAATCACCTATTTTGTTTTGAGAAAAGATAATACAAATATTACATTAGCTACAATCAGTTCCTTCTAAATGCATGACTACTGCATGTCTGCTCCAATGGGGAGCTACTATAGTAGGTTCCCTCTCATGCAACTAATTGTTGCTACTCTTTCTTTTGCCAAAATAACAATTTTTCACTGTTCTAACGAAACCTCCAGTCTAAATATACATCTAGAATCACTGTTCATCTGTCATACTCTTAGTCCTTTAACATATCTTAACATACCTCTTCTGTTCATATTACTTTGATTAAAATAACTCTCTGATCAGGTTATTCATGTGCAGTCACCAGGGGGCATGTTTCAACAAGGAAGTTACATGGTAACTCTCTACAATGTTAACAAGTGTCTGAATAACAGAATTGTTTTTGGTTTTATCAGCTTTGTCTGCCAGTCTCATTCTGAATTTTGGCTTTTCTTGGAAGGGGAGACATTTTGTTCTCTATCCTAATCATGTCAGGAAAAATAACTTATTCACTGAATGAGAAATTTCTATGGCCATTTGTTCAATTACCCAATCGTTTCTAAATGCAGTCCAGTTAAAGAGTGAGTTATTTCAATACAAGTGATCATGAGATTTTGATGGAATGAATCATGATCAGGTGTACCAGAGATAAAATTAAACACTAAGGACCACTTCACAAAAGCAACCACCTGACAAAATTGTCCACTTTAAAGTATCCTCACCCTGGGAGACAGTGCTTCCTGGGATCCTGCCCTAACACATGACTTTGTTCACTAAGCTATGCCTCAGGACAGTCTAGCCTTTAGAAGATAGAGAGGACTTCACCTTTGGCAGTCCCTCCAGATTTTTCCATTCTATTTCATGGTCACTGTAGATTTTTATGCTTAAAAGCTTGCATGTTTATAGCACAGCGTACTTGACCTTACCTTTATAACTGCATGTTCTTCTGTCCCTCCAGAATACCTTGGATGAAGAGGACGGTTATTACAGTATGAGGAGACAATGTCCATTTTGATCATTCTATTGAGATAGTACTATTTCCTTCTGAAGCTTGTTTTGTGGAGGATTTCAACAATTGATTGGTAAATCAGCATAATCCCCCTGTAATGTAATTAAGGGATTTATTGTGCTAACTGAAATGAACATGGCAGCTGATAGTTTAGGGAAGGAAGTAAAAAAGAATTTTCTGTCCTGCTGAGAGACTGCCAGGGGACTTAGGTGAGCAGAATGTAGCTACCACAGATGGAAGTTGGCTGAGACACAGGGATTAATGCCCTGCCTAACGAAATGTGCCACAAGTCTTTAGTGACCTCAGTTGTACACCTCATCCAAACCACAGCATAAAGTTGGCTCAGTACTGGCTGGGGGGGGGGGGGAAAGGCAGTACCAATACTACCACTTCCTGCAGGTAAACATTCTGTTAAAGCCTTCCATTCAAATACTGGCCTGGGAGTGAAGGGGTTGCTGGCCCCTTTAAGGGAAGTCTGGATCTAGACTACCTCTCAAGTTCATTTTGAAGGTAAGGAGACCATCTAGGCAGTTGATTGAATAACGAGCACCTGAAACTAATAAAAGACCATCAGGGCTCAGTTGCAGGGAGGTGCTCCTAGAGACAGGAGCTCCTTGAGACTCTTGCTGGAGCTGGCCTGTGGACATCTCCCAGGTGAGAGGTGAAAGGAATGAGTACAAGGGAATAGTTGGGGAAAAGCTGACTGAGAATTACAGCTGGCCTGAAGCATAACCCTGTTCCAGGAGAAGAGGTAAGGGACTCCTGGCTTAAAGAGAGTGAAACTCTTTGTTATAAACCAGAGCTGGGAACTCCCAAACTTGGCTGGATGCTTATTGGTTGGTATTAACCCAGGGTCAGAAGAAGGGTTGGACTTGAGGGGCTAATGAGGAGAGGTTTTCTTTGTAATCTGGAAAAAAAGAAAATAAATGAGACCCTTCAAGGGGGAGCATCTGGTTCTGAGTTCCTGGGTCTAAGTAAATCATTGCAATGGGGGAGAGGGGGAGGGAGAGAAGAGGGCAGCCAGCATGCAAAGCCACACCATGCCACAAGGGGGTATTCTCAAGGATGTTGCCCTAGGACACTGTGCTTAGCTCAGTGGATATTCTGGAGATCACAACACAAGATAGTGAAGCTTTAATTGATGCATCTTTATTCTGCTTCTAATACATGAAACCCTGGATTGTTTTTGTGTATTCCCTTTTATTATAAAACAGATTTTTTTCTTCAATAAGGAAAGAAACCAAACACCAAAATATAATAAGGTGACCTGCTAAAAAAGCAAAGCCAAACATATCTAATAATAACAAAAAACATGTTGCCCAAAGAATCGAACCTGTCAAAGGACTACACTTTCTGGACACATTGATCAGGTGTTTTTCCCCTGTACATATCATTGTTTCCTCACTGTGTCCATGGTCCTCAATTTTTCTTTCGCACATATCAGCTCCTTTGAATTCTTGTACAGACTTCATAAGAACTGGTGCATTTCTCTGGAGCTAATCATTCAGTGACACATTTAACCATGCTCTTCATTATTACCTTGTAGAGTGACCTACCTGACAGCAAACAAAGAACACATTGACATTTACAGTTGCTAATCTATTGATTCATGCTGGAATACACATATGCAGTCAACAGGAGAGCTGCAATTGTTTCAGTAAATCCTAAGAACAGCACCCTGTACTTTGATCTAAAATGTCCTGAAGTTGCAGCTTCACAGTGTCATGACTCTCCCACCTGGCATCATATTTTTCAACTTACGCACTTTGTGAAAGTGTTTTTAATAGTCTTGTAGCGTGGAACCAGTATCTTATCGTTTTGGAATATCTTTCCTTAATGTGACCCTGTTGCAGATAATCCACTGACACAAATGCCTGCAAAACCCAGCCATCTGAGCTGTGAGTGATTTCACACTTTTATATAGGTGTTGCTGCCTTTGGGATTGGCTGTTGTGAAAGAGCGCAGTGAGTACTACACAACCTCATATTGTACCTCATCTTTCAAACAAATTATATTCTCAAAGTTATGTTTTTGAAATATAGCGAGGCAAAATTGTCTTGTGGTCAACCCAGTGAACTAGAACTTAAGAGAGCTTAGTTAAATTACCAGTTTTGCCACCAACTTCCAGTGTGACCTTGGATAAATCACTTAATCTTCTTGTACCTCAGTTCTCTGACTGAAAAACAGCAATGATCCTTTTTCCTACCCTTTACTTGCCTGGTCTCTTTAAATTGCACCTTCTTCAGACAGAGACACTTTCTATAGTACCTACTTCAGTCACTGCCTCTAGGTGCTACTGTAGTATGTATTACAGTAGTATTCAGAAATGGGCTGTCAGATGCAGAGAGATGGCACAAGAAAGCTGTTTTGATGGTAGGATCTGCAAAAGAGAAGCAGACCTTTAGTACTGTGGTGGCCATACAGATTTTTAAAATCGTCAACTGCAAGTAAATAGTATTACTACAATACCTACAATATTACTTCTGCTTCATTCAGGGATATGAAAGAGTGACTTTAATTAATTGACCCAAAACTTCAAAGATTTTTGTGGCAGTCATGTTTGGTTCCCTGTGGCCGCTTCTCCTTGTGTTCAGTTGACTTCTCCCGTCCTCCACCCCCTGCTCCATCCTTACGGTCTCTGTTCTCCTTGCCTTGAGCAAGAAGTGTGGATAGTTTCCTCTCCTCTTCCTGTGTCTTGAGGAGGAAAAACTTCATCAGTTGAGGTCCTTACTTCAAGAGAATTTGAGTATCCCAGATTCTTGGGTGGAAAGCTGAGGATCTCCTATACTTGACCACAGTAGCTACTGGGGGTCAGTGTCTGGGGGTATGGGATTTTTTAGCCCTGGGCTCTGTATTTTTCCACACATGATGTTTCACTGATGCACAGATCCTATTCTGTCTTTACAGCATCCTTACCTATGTGTACTTTTTCAGAACATTTTCCACCATTGCTGCTACTCATGTAGACAGAACACCAATCTTCACCCTCACTTTTACCTTCTCAGAGGAGGGATAGAGAAGATAGTGTTAAAAAGGCTCCCAACCTCTCTTCACTGGTGCTGGTGGTAGCACAACAGTTGGAAATGTTAAGAAAAAGTTCAGTTTAGACGCATCCATTGATAGGTCTTTTAGCTCACCCTCTGCTTGATCCTTTCCAGTCCTCTCTATATCCATTGCCCACCAACACATTGTATGGTAAATCCTATTGTTAGCATCTTGGTAGGGTACCCAGAGCCTTCCTGTGTTCTACAAAGATTTGGGTTAAGTGGTAGACTGAGGGATCTTTTAAGTCCATCCTCTGCCCTCTCAACTTGTTTGGCAAACACTGCATGGTCTTTTCCGAGTGTGTATTTTGTTCCCAAATCATGCCACATCTGAAATATTTTCCTATTCATCTGGTTGCACTAGAGAGTTAAATCATTTGGATCAGCAAGATAAATGCACCAGAGGCTGGTGAAATAAAGTAGGGAACCATAAACATTAGACCTTTCTTAGAGGCTTGGTGCCTCAGCCTAACACATTTTTTCAGTTTATTCTATCGTTCAGAAGAGACAGCAGCTTCATTTTTCTGATCTCTGAACTTTTGGGATTAACCAGATAGCCACACACCAGTTGACCGTCCTGTTGGTGGATGTAGCCTTTCTTTCCCTCTCATGGTTTGTCTTAGTTTCCCCTTCCACCCACCTTGATGGTATCTTTGCACGTCTAGTCCTTGAGCATCTGTGGCCTGTTCATAATTCTCTCATTTTTCCCTCTGCCCTAGCTGTCTGTAAGGATAACAATTGGCCATTTGGTGCAAGCCAGTTCCCTTGGAATTTTTTCACTGAGTTGTTCTAGACACTTTTAAAGATTGCATTGGCAAGTCTGAACACTGGGGAGGAAATCGTGGCCTGGGTGCCAAAGTGTCCTAGAGAACTAGACTGGGACTCGGGAGACCTGTGTTCTGTTCCTTGCTCTGCCATTGACCTGCTAGGTGACCTTGGGCAAGTCACTTACTTAACTATAGTTAGAAAGCTTTTTCTAATATCCAACCCAAATCCACTTTGCTGCAGATTAAGCCATTTACTTCTTGCTCTGCCTTCAGTGTATGAATGACTCCATTTTGGCATTGCGGTAAATCAATATGATTTTTAAAAAATTACTTACTAAACTTGACCAGGTTTTTTTTTGAGGTGGGCCCCAGGGAAATTTTTAAGCACAAATAAAAATTGATTTACTCTTTTATGATCATCATCATTTTTCTAATAACACTAAAAATCAAGTAGCAGAGGGGAGGGAGCAGCATCACCCAGAAACCTTAATTAAGGACTAGATTTTGATACTTCTAACTTATGTTGAGGAGCACTTTGCTCTACCAGTTATCCTTTTGCTTTCATTGAAACTCCTCACAGAGTAAGTTATTACTCAATATACCTTATTACTTATGCCTCCTGAACTGAGACACATTCCCTCCCACTGAAGGCGCCAGTTCTGACTTGTGTCTCTATTGGATGTATATCGAAGGATCATATCCACACAAGACTGTGATTTTAATAGGGGACATGCAGCCAAAATCATGCACAGTTTTTTGAAAATGTAAGGGCTGAACTACGTATCCTCTCTGGGGAGAACTCCCTGGGTCTGTCAAAGTGAATTCAAACCAAATGTGTCAGTTTTCCGTGTTTACTTTTTTTAAAATAAATATAGCAGATCAGCAGAATGCGGCTGTTGTTATGAAGAAGTTTTCCCTTTTATTTGGAAGCAAGAGGGGATCTGTATTTTAAATGCAGGTTCTATTGACAGTAAAAAAAATAGTTAATACTGGGCCACTGAACAATTCATTTATAAAAGTGGAAGAATTTCAAGGAAGGGGAAAGAATAATAAAGTTGGAGTAAAGAATGGCAGCTAGTATCCAGAAAATTCCAACAAAGAAAAGCAGTGTTGACCCCCAGGGCTCCTATCAGCTCCACAAGAAATAGAGATTGAAAGATCCAGAATATTTGTTTTGGGGTTAGATTACAGTTGTTCACTTTTATTGGTTGGTGTCTCCAGGTACCTGACCTAGAATGTTCTTGATGGTTTCTTCCCTCTCTGAGCCACTTTTTACTGCACCTTTCCTATACGTTTATGCAAAGGTAACTTGGCAGAATAGGTCCCACTGAGTTAGTATTGCAACTGTTTCTGTTCAAGTCCTGGCAAGTGGTTGGAAACAGTAACTAGAGCATGATGGCAGATGTAAGCAAGATGGATTTGGCAAGTCACTTAATCTGTCTGTAAAACGGGGATGATAGTATTTAACTACTTCTGTTATGTGCTTCAGATGAAAAGTTCTGGGTAAGTACCAAGTATTATTGTTAGTGATCTGGATTAGAGGGCAAGTTATACAATGGGATGCCACCAAGATGAGATAATGACTGATGGAATGAAAGGTGCTGACAGATTGCAGGGAGATTGTGGAAAAATATGGAAATGGGCAACCAACTGGAATTTACTATTGAGAGTATAGGATCATGTTCTGGAAGAAAGGTTGAAAAGCAACTTCTATCCTCATTACTATCTCAAAGGAGCAAAGGAGACATGGAACTAGGGGCCTGAGCCAACACCTGTTGAAGTCCAGGGAAAGACTCTCTCACCGGTTTCAGTGCCTTTGGATCAGGCCTTCTGTGAAGGTTACGATAAGTGATTTTAAAACTTAATGGCTCATGCAAAGAGTTATAGGTGATGGTCTGTTCTTATTGCAAGGTAAGGTTCTGACATAGTTCTGAACTGAAGCTGAAGGTGGAAAATATTAAACTGAATAACAGAAGAGGCTTTTTCTCAAAGAATAATACTGCATCTGTGAAAACATATGGGGTAGTCAGTGTGAAGGACTATGAGTTTATAAGGGAAAGAAATAATATGACTAACCTACTGAGAAGCAGCATGCAGCTGCTCTGAGACAGGAGTTAAAAGTAAAGGGACTTTTGGTTTGATGAGCAGTAATGATTGTTCTTGTGCTTTTTATCAGGATGCTCTCTTAGTAACAGAACTCTTAGACCAGGCATCTCAGCCCTTTGGACATGCACTTGCCAGAGCAGAAGAAGTAATATGCAAATTGTATCTTGCGTTCACACAGCAGTAACTCAGAACCAGTCACTGCTTCTGAGCTATGTGGGCCAGCCTATTTTATTATATAAAATAATGATGAAACTTTGCAGATTATAAATGTATTTCTTCTGTCCTTTCCAATTGAATATTCATAATGGAGCTTGGAACATCTGATTAGATCATAGGCAAAGTTTGACAAAGAGACTGATTACTTTTTGTAGTATGTTCTGTACTCGCATATTAATTTGTGCTCTGTTAGACTTCAGCCCACACTTTGCAGAAACAGAAAGAGTAGGTGTTAGAGAAATACTGGCAAAGGTGCATCTTTGTTAGAATCAGAAAGCAAATTTCAGTGGACTTCTCAGCATGGCAAGTATCTAGGTGTATGATTTTGTTCTAGCTTTTTCTTGGTTGGACGTTCTAACCAATATTTCATACCAATGGAAATAACATTTTAGACAAAAAATTGTGCAATGCAGTGACTGTGAATGTCACCACATTTTTCACATCAAATTAAGAATCTATGACAATTATTGAGAGAAGTGAATGACTTTTGTCAAGCTGATGATTCTAAATCAAAGATTTTATCTACTTTATGTTGAAAGAGGTGTAGTCACAGCTGGAACCTACATATTTATATTAAGAAGAAAAATAGTTCATATTTTTTGGTACAATCTTTAAAGAAATCAGTCACCCTGGTATATTATAGTAACTTAACATTTTATTGTCCTTTTTTCTTCCTAGAAATGTGCTTGAATCAAAACCTAGGATCCAAACATTGCTGACTGTTGGAGTGTTTGAAATATTGATCCCACTAATCAGACACTTGGGTGACGGGATGACACAGGTGCCTATATGGAAGAGAGAACATGTGAGTGAAAATACTTTCTTCTAACTGCTGTCCTTTGCTTTATGGCCACCTCAGGATGACTTGTTTTCCGCAACTGAACCATGCAAGAGGTGTGTGTGAATCCTCCTCTCCGTTTTGAGTCATGTGGGCCCTGACACCCACTACCCACAGACATTTGTGTTTCATATTTGAAATTAAACGTCACCCAAAACTGCCAATTTTTCTCTGATGTCATATCCAAGCCAAAGAAACTCACAGTTTTCTTGATTTTTGATGCAGAACCACCAGGGAATGCCATATTTGTCTTATAGCAGGGGTAGTCAAGTATTTTGGTCAAGGTCCAGACTCTAGAGAAAATAATAAAAATAACAATGATACTAGTAAGTAAGTAAAATTATTTCAGGGTCTATTCAAAAGCATCTAGTGGTCCAGATTTGGTCCATGGTCTGCCTATTGACTATCTCTGTCTCACAGGTTGAGGAGCCTGTCAATGAGACTACTCTGAGTTTTGTGTTTCTGGAGAATTCTGCTTAGTTTGGCTCTGCTGCAAACCTTTTGCATCTCTCTAGCTCTGCTTCTCCTAATTCTTTGGCTCAGTCTGATGCTCTCACCTGGGACTGATATTATGCCTGCTGCTAGTAATGTAATTGCAGGACATTGAGGTTTCAAAGGGAGAATGGAGCTGAGGGTGTGTGGCTGAATCCATCGCACTTCTGCCCTACTAGGAACAAGAGGGCTGCTGGTGGTGCTATCACCCATAGCCCACCTTTGAAAGTGAGTCGCACCTGCCTCTGAGTAGTGGCTCCAGCTAAAAATGAAACTGCACTGTTTGGGGGGATAGTATAATTAATTTGATGGCAGCTATTTGAGATCATTTGAGTTCCATTGCTGTGGGCTGTCTCCCAGCAGCCTCTGCTCAGGCGCTGCTGGGCTCAGAGCTGGAACAAGGGTGTATGGCTAGCAGGCAGGACAGTGCTGCTTCTACCCCTTCTCTAGATGGCATTCAACTCCAGCTCCCCACAATCAACCCCTACTAGCCCCTTTGTTCTCCTTCTGGGCTGCAATCAACTCCCATTTGCCCTCCCACAATCAGCTATCATTGACTCTTTTCCCTACTGTATGGGAAGCCACCATTTTCCTCCCTGCTCCACAGGGAACCAATTCTCCCGCTCTGACACCTGCAAGGAACACTCATTCTTGCCCTCCTCAAAGGCAGTGACACTTTATTTCCCTTTCTTGTTCTGCCCTGTCCCCATCCCTCTAGGTGAGCAGCAGGTGCTGCTGCTTTTCTTTCCCTTTGTTCCTGCTGGCTCTCCTGCAGCAATTGCTGACATTCTTCCTCCTAGCACAACTGGAATGCTTTCCAGTCATAAACCCTCCCTTTTCTTGGGTCTGGGAGATGTTTCCCCCTTCCGCTCCTCCCATCCTGCCCCAATCATGGGGAGTTTGCTGACTGGACTGCCATATGTGACCTGAACGATCAACTTAGGAGAAATGTGCACAATCAACTCCTTTCTGCGCTGAACAGTTTGGCAAAGTGTCAGTCAATTAACCCCCCAGACAGATAGGACTATGGGAGTTGCTCTGTAGCCTTTTGTTGCAGTTATCATAGTGAAAGATGCCGTTTTGTTAAGTACCTCTCTCCAGTGAAATAATCACATCGGTCAGTTGTGCCATCGACCCTCATGATGTAGTTGTGGTGAATTTTAGGTGCTGGCTTTGTGCAATGTTGCAACCCAGGAACTAAAGTGTTAATTATCTGGTTCTATTGTTCGTGATTTAATTAGAAGGCTTCTGTATTGCTATTGGCTAGAACTGCCTGGGACTAGACAAAAAAGCACAATTATAAGTAATATTTGGAATTGCACCTGTGTTTAAGGGGCCAAAATCATCTGTGGTGTAATTCCAGGATGATTTTGACCCTATCAATCTGCTTTGGTTTTCAGTTAGAGGAATCTATAGAATCTGCTAGGACACTGGATTGATAGGAATTTTTGGTGCCTAAATTGGAGTGGATGATTTGTACTCAACAATGAACTTCCAAGACTTTCAGTTTGGACTGTATTCCAGTTGATATTGCATTCAGAATTGTGAAAAGCGAACTGTCAGTGTGCTGTGGGCTTATCCATGTGACTTGCCCAGCAGTAGATGATCAGATGAACAGTTGTGTTTTGAATCATAATAGTTGTTTTTTGGTTTGGCAAAGATCTCACCAGAGTGTCTCATATGAGAAAACTGACCATAAAACCGTAATGCTTGGCATGCTTTAAAACTAGACTATATAGAGCAAAGGAAAAGAGCAGGAAACAAAGCTGCATGAACCCTGGGGGATAGGTGTTTTTTGTGTGTTTAGTTTATGATGAAGACTGTGTTTGCATTGTTTTTATTGTTCTAAAGACCCTAAGCACTATGATGATACAAATAACAATATTAAACACTTCCATAGTCACAGCATGATTTAAACCCAAATAATTTAGTTTTTTTTCTAAGCTAATCAGCACACAGATGCTTTAAATGGGAACTTCCTTCTTTCTTCTGATAAACATGTGGCCAGTCAAAAGTGTTTAAGTGTGGTGCCCAGTGTTGCCCTTCAGTGGGGAGGTCACCATGGTAACAGGCAGCTGGTCTCTGGAAAGCCCCTGTATGCTGCCAGGGGGCAGTCAGCAGGGGCACAGGCTCTGTTGGCTGTATTTAGGATTCCCTCATTGTTTTCTAGGCATAAATATTCTCAATAGGATTAGAATATTTAAGAGGCTAAAGGCTGTGGGAAAACTTTTATGTGCCATATTTTTCTCTTCTGTTGTATCTGAACATTTCCACTTGACGAACAATAGAGTTAAAAACATAAGAGCAAATGTTTTGGTAGTTTGATTTGGAATGATATATTCATGAATCTACATAATAGCCTTTCAGCTGCAGCATTGTTGCTTAATGCACAAGCTAGGAGTCGTGAAAGAGGTGGGGGCAGGGAAGGAACAGGGGAAGCTAACAGTGGGAAAAAAAGGAAACCTATGACTTAATCAAAGGAGATTGAGAAATGGTATGAAATTATATATTTTTTTCCCTGCTCACACATGGTGCCAAACAACCTAGTTTGCACCTGAACCACTTTCATGGAAATAATATGTCCCTTTTCTCTATTTGGTTACTTGCTTAGATTCTTGGGAAGGAGTGGAATAAAGTTGGTCTTAAGCACATACAGCTGGATTTTCCTTTGTTTGATGTGATTAAGGTGAGTGCTGTGGATCCATTGGGTTACCCTAGAATGTTTTGCTACAGTCTGTGGCAATTACATATAATGAAGGGGGAGGTATGTCTCTTAGAAAAGAGGCAAACATGGCAAGCAGCCAGCAGGATCAATTTAGATGGGCAGCTTACAGGAGAGAACCACACAAATTCCCACCCTGGGCAGCTCTGGCTAACACGATCCTCATTTGTGCTATATTCTGGGCATGGTTCGAAGTTTCTGAGCACTGTAAAGCTCTCTTGACTTCACTCAGTGCAGTTATTAATACTCCCGCAAACAGGGCCGGTGCAAGGAAGTTTCGCGCCCTAGGCGAGACTTCCATCTTGCACCCCCACCAGCTAACCCCACCCCTCCCACGGCAGCTAACTCAGCCCCCCACCGTGACAACTAACCCCTCTCGCCCCTGTTCCCCCATGGCAACTAACCCTGCCTGGGGAGACTTCCCCCCTTTCGCTCCCCCCAGCAGCTAACCCTGCCTGGGGAGACTTCCCCCCTTTCGCTCCCCCCAGCAGCTAACCCTGCCTGGGGAGACTTCCCCCTTTCCCCACTCCCCGGCAGCTAACCCTGCTTGGGGGGACCTCCTGCCTGGGTAGCCAGCCCCAGCTCACCTCGGCTCCACCGAGCACATGGTGTTGCTCTAATTCTCCTGCCTGCCCAGGCTTGCGGTGCTGATTGGAGGAGACTTAGAGCTGGGCTGTGTGCCCAGTGGAGGAGGCAGAGCGGAGGTGAGCTGGGGCAGGGAGCAGTTCCCCTGTGCGCCTCCCCCTCGTTATTGTGGGCAACCCTCTCTGTGCGCCCCCGCACCCAGCTCACCTCCACCTCTTCGCCTGAGGGGGCTTTTAGGCGCCCCCAACCACTAGGCAGCCACCTAGTTTGCCTAAATGATTGCACTGGCCCTGCCCACGCCCATCTCCTAATTCATCTTTTATAACTGTATGGATTTTAAAAAATACAGCAAAGACACCGTTGCATCTCCCTCTCATATAATCTTCATCTTTATTTATATTATAGTAATAGCTGGAGTCCCCAAACAAAATCAGGCCACATTTTGCTAGGAGCTGTACAAATGCATAGTAGGGGACAGTCCCTGCCCCCACAAGAATTTACAGTTTAAGGCTACAACTAAACTTATAATTCTACAGCGGCAGCTATGTCACTGTAGAGTTTCCGTATAGACACTCATTACAGTGATGGGAGGGGTTCTCCTGTCACTGTAGTTAATCCGCCTCCCTGAGGCGTGGTAGCTAGGTCAATAGAAGAATTCTTGCATTGACCTAGCATGGTCTACACTGGAGGTTAGGTTGTCATAACTGTATCTCTCAGGGGTGTAGGAAGGGAAGCAGAAGCACAGAGAGGTGAAGTGACTTTCCCAAGGTCACAGAAGTAGCAGAGCCAGGAGCAGAAATTCTCCTGACTTCCAGTCAGTGATGCCATCTACTATACCATGTTGTCTCCCAGTTACTTAATAAATTCAAGGTAAGGCTTTAAAGATGTTTTCCATATATATACTATATAAAATGATGCAATATTAGTTTAATTTACTTTTCCTCAAGGAGGATTTATTTTGTTTCAAAGATACAAGAGCTTCTAATCAGGCTGTTACAAAATCCTCTTAAAGCATTAGAGGTCTTGTTAAATATACTAACTATGGTACTAATTCCAAAGAATGTGTCCTCATAGTGCTATATTGTTGGAAAGTGGAAGAACTTTATACTTCTGCCAGATACACCCAAAAGCATTCACAGGTCTGCCCATCCCTAGCTGATTTGGGGTGGTTAATAAGCAATTAATTATAAAACATATGTTATAGTCTCCAAACATATGTAGATGTGTCCTGAATTACTGAGTTACAAGTGTACATATTGCCAGCAGTGACAGATTCTGGACGTTAACACAAGAGTGCAGTGGGTTAATTCACACAGGGATTTTTCATAGAATGTATTTTAGGTTCTTGTATGGACTTCCATTACTGTAGTATCTGAGCACCTCTCTCTCTCTAATCAATGTATTTATCCTCACAACACCCATGTGTGACAGGGAAATACTATTTCCCGCCTTTTACAGATGGGGAATGGAGGCCCAGAGAGACTAAGAGCCAGATATTTAAAGGTATTTAGGTGCCTAAAGATAGGCATCTCGTGGGACTTTCAAAACCATCTAGGTGCCTAACTCCCAGTGACTGAGCGGACACAAAATGGTGTTTTTCATCCTTAACATTTTTTCCAATGTTTTTACTTAAGATTTCAGCTGTATTGATTATTTAAGTTCCAGTAGTGAAGTTAGTGCTGCACAAGCGACAAAGGAAGGCACAGCCCATGTCCTGGGGAGTTTGCAATCTAAGGGCTCGATTCTCATAGCCTTTACTCTGCTGCGTAGGGGAGTAAGCAGGAGTAAAGCCTCTCCTTGGTCTGCTGCTTGCCTGTCTCAGCACGTTGCTCAGAGTGTGTGGAAGAAAGCAGGGGTTTCTCATCCACTGCTCTCCATTGCAAGTGAGCAGCTGAGGAGGGGTGGAGTCCTAGCTCTCTCCTCCCTGTTTTCCTGCAAGCCTGGCTGGGTACACAAAGAAGAGTAAGGGCTTGTCTACATCAGAAAGTTGCAGCGCTGGTGAGGGAGTTACAGCGCTGCAACTTTGAAGGTGTACACATCTGCAGGGCACCACCAGCGCTGCAACTCCCTGTTTGCAGCGCTGGCCGTACTCCCGTTTTGTCTCGGGTGTAGAGGATCCAGCGCTGGTGATCCAGCGCTGGTAATCCAATGTAGACAGTTACCAGCGCTTTTCTTGACCTCCGTGGAAGGAGGAAGCCTCTGGTAATCAAGCTGGTTTCCTTTCCCGGTTTGCTCTCTCGGTCCCGGAGCCACCCAGCAAACCGCAGGGAAGGAGACCTGCTTGCTCGGGGTTCCGGGACCGAGAGAGCAAACCGGGAAAGGAGACCAGCTTCGCCGCGGTTTGCTCTCTCGGTCCCGGAACCCCGAGCAAGCAGGTCTCCTTCCCTGCGGTTTGCTGGCTGGCTCCGGGACCGAGAGAGCAAACCGCGGCGTTCCCGGTTTGCTCTCTCGGTCCCGGAACCCCGAGCAAGCAGGTCTCCTTCCCTGCGGTTTGCTGGGTGGCTCCGGGACCGAGAGAGCAAACCGCGGCGAAGCTGGTTTCCTTTCCCGGTTTGCTCTCTCGTCCCGGAACCCCCCTTGAAGCCGCCCAACAGCGCTGCAGTGTGGCCACATCTAACACCACTTGCAGCGCTGGTTGCTGTAAGTGTGGCCACTCTGCAGCGCTGGCCCTATACAGCTGTACTAATACAGCTGTAACAACCAGCGCTGCAAAATTTTAGATGTAGACATGGCCTAAGTTGCTCCCCCAACAGGGATGCAGTAATTATTTCTCACCCAGAGAAGTGGGGCAGCTGGCCAAGTGATTGTTGGGCCAAAATCATCCTCTCTCTACAAGGAGAAGTGTGCACAGAGGAGTGTCTTATCTGGGATATTTTTTTGGTTGGTTGGTTTTCATGTAAATATATACATTGCTCATGCAGAGAAGGCAGGTCAAAGAAATGTGCCTGCACCTGGAGCTGACGGTGGTGAAATCTGTGATGGTTCTAGTTCCTGGGGGAGTTCACTCCACAGTCTGGGACTACCCATGGAGAAAGCGCTGTCTTCTGCACAGATGAGCTTAATCCTTATTGTGGAGAATTCTGTTGTGTCAGAGAAGTGACTCATTTGAGCATAGTCTTCATCCTGGAGCTTTAGGCAGTTTTTTAGATATCCTGGGTGCAGGTCATGGAATACCTTATGAAGACAAGTACTGAACCCTTGAACTTGATTCAAAATTTTATGGGACACCAGTGTAGCGGAGGATGGGTGTGATGTGCTTGCAGTAACCTGTGTTGTTGAGGAGACAGGTTGCACTGTCCTGTACTTGTTAGAGTTTCCTGATTGGTGCCCAGGTATGTTATATTGCTGCAGGGCAGCCAAAAAGTGGTGACAGTGTAAATAATTGAGGCCAGGTCATCATCTGCCAGGACAAGATGGAGGCTCATAGCCAGCCAGAAATGATAGACAGCATTACTTGTGGATGCAGCTATGTGAGAGTTTAGCTTTGATTTCTTAGCCAGGAATCTGAGTCCTCCAAACCTAGGCTATGGACTGAACTGGCTAATTTTGGGTCTAAACCTTCAACCAAACCTTCACCCAAACCTTCACCATAGCTGTGAATCCTTAAATGGTTTCCTATGCCTATACGCTTCAGCCAGCTGTTCTTCATTCATTAGCTGATTTCATCCAAGCACTGGACCATTGTGGTGGTAGTGATGTGGTGAAAGATATATAGAAACGTGTTGCATATTGTTGGCAACTGAGTCCGTGTTGTCTGCCCAGCTCACCTAAAGATTGCATGTAGAATGTGGAAGAGAAATGGAGAAGTCCTTTTGGAACTCCACAAATGAGGGGGTCTAATGGTGGAGGTACAATTTCTCATCACTACTCATTGGGTACGTCCTTCCAGAGAGGGCTTAAGCCATTTAGCACATTTCTCTAGACTCCTGCAGCCTCTCTAAAGTGGGATAGAAGAATCTCATAGTTAATAGTGTTGAATGCTGCAGAGAGCTTCCAGGAGGATGAAAATGACTGTTTGCCTTTCTTCCATTTACAAGAGGAGATAAACTGCCTTAGTAGCATTGATGAAGTTCCAATATTGCTGTTGGGATTATATTTCAGCCAGCTCCACAATCCATCTGGAATTGAATTGGTCATTGATCCAATAGTATAGTTGCAAACATGGCAGTTGAACAGCTCGTAACCTCATTCTTCAGTGCCTATATGTTGAGAGTCTTTGGATCGTCTCCCAACGTACTGTAGAAATCCTCTTCACTGGAAGTCTCTGCATCCTCAGTCGCTGCATGTATGGCTGCTTTTTTCTTCCTGTGGTAGCTTTAGCATTGGGATATAAAGGGGTTCTGTTTCCCATACTCCTTGCACTGTTTCCCACAGACTGGGTGCTCTTCTGGCTGTCATGTTTCTTCCCACAGTATATTCACTGGACCATGGTATGTGTGTCTCTGTCCTGCTTCCTGGATTCCTCAAGCTTGAGCCTGTGCACTTGTTTTGCACTAATGGCTCCCATTGTTCTGATACTTTCCCATACTAGTTCAGCTGCCCTTGCTATTTGGAGGCATTTCTCTGGGATTAGATCTGTTTCAATAATCTCTCCTGTAAACTGAAATTGTGTGTTCAGCAAGGGGTCCAGTCTCTAATGACTGAGTCTTTTATGACTCCAGAGTTACTTGTGGAGGCAAAAGTTCTCAGCTCTACAATGTAAATATTAGAGTTGTAGCTATGTTAGTCTATATCAGCAAAAAGAATGAGGAATACTTGTGGCATCTTAGAGACTAACAAATTTATTTGGGCATAATTTTTTGTGGGCTAAAACCCACTTAATTGGATGCATGCAGTGGAAGATACAGTACGAAGATTATATATATATACACACAGAGAACATGAAAAAATGGGTCTTGCTATACTAACTCTAACGAGACTAATCAATTAAGGTGGGCTATTATCAGCAGGAGAAAAAAACCTGAAATTCATTTGCAAACTGGACACCATTAAATTAGGCTTGAATAAAGACTGGGAGTGGATGGGTCATTACACAAAGTAAAAACTATTTCCCCATGTTAATTTTCCCCGTACTGTTACCCACACCTTCTTGTCAACTGTTTGAAATGGGCCATCCTGATTATCACTACAAAAGTTTTTTTTCTCTTGCTGATAAGAGCCCACCTTAATTGATTAGTCTTGTTAGAGTTGGTATGGCAACACCCATTTTTTCATGTTCTGTGTGTGTGTGTGTGTGTGTGTGTGTGTGTGTGTATATATCTTCCTACTGTATTTTCCACTCCAATCATCCGATAAAGTGGGTTTTAGCCCACAAAAGCTTATGCCCAAATAAATTTATTAGTTTCTAAGGTGCCACAAGGACTCCTTGTTCTTTTTTTAAATGTAAGTATTGATTTCTGACAAAAAGCAAATAAAACACCCCCACCACAACAGTATCTCTCTACAGTCTCATTGTGTCTGGGATCACAGTACTCTTCAGACACATTTATCAGCTGTTCAGTTTTTCCAGCATTATTTCTGGCAACGGTCTCGCTCACTGCTCATCCTTTTCATTAGTCAGGGCTGATTGTAACTTTATGCCCTAGGACTGAAATTTTCTCGCACCCATCCTTATTCACTCTGAGTAGTACCTTTACTTGCCATTGATTTAGTTCTCAGTGCAGACTGGGGCTTGTGATTGGGGAGAAATTTGATTTTATAAGGGCCAGTTTGCTTCCCCTTAGGATGACCAGATAGCAAGTATGAAAAATTGGGACACTTTTTTTTCCCCTGGGGTTGGGAGTGTAATAATTGCTTATATAAGACAAAGCCCCTAATATTGGGATGGTCCTGATAATATTGGGACATCTGGTCACCCTACTTCCCACCCTTCCTTGTTCATGCCGAGTAATAGCTGACTCCATGAATAGTCTCATTGAAATCCATGGGGATATTCACTGAGCAAGGTGGTGCTCAATGTGATTAAAGGGTATCAGAATCTGATCCTTAGGGTGACTGAATGTGCACAGCGTTCTATGAGTTCTTTGACAATGCACGGCAAGAATTTTAATAATTTTATTTACAGGATGCAGTTGTCATTAAGGAAACCATAGCATTGAACTCGGATTTGCTGTAATGGAATATAATTTCTGAATGTCTGTGATGTATGATGCCTTTCAGACTGACTTTATTTTTTTTACTTAACGAGTGTATGAAACTTCTTGTAACTAAAAGTCCAAGATGTGCTTTTTGGAAAATTATGAATACCTCCTTGGCAATACTTTAGAGGAAAAATCTAGGCAGATTTTAGGGCATAGGCCAACAAACTTGCCACTTTGGGTTTAAAAAATATTAGGTCATTATTAATTTTTTTCCTTACCATTTTAAAATTGATAGGTAAAATATTATGGAGACTAGTATTTTGCTCATGTAATCGGTCTTCTCTTCACTGGACGTTGACTCACTTCCCCTAATGATAGAGTAAACAAAAGTAAGACGTAGGGAAAAGAGAATAGAATAGTTGCACGATACTAGCTGTTGCAATTCTTTTTCTGCAGCTGTTGCTATTAGTGCTTATGTCACCTTAACACGTCAATGAATAATGTTAAACTTGTGAAGCAGGTGTTTTCATTATAGGATGTAGCATGATGAATATATCTAGCCAAATGTGCTTGCTTTTACTTACATTCATTTTCTTTTCTGAAAGGCAAACCTAGAAGCAACTTTCACTGTGATGCCTTACACAGTATTACACTTGATTGCTGTCATGTTAGAACACTTAGATTGCTTTTGAAATGTAACACTTAAAA
This sequence comes from Gopherus evgoodei, assembly GCF_007399415.2. Classification (NCBI taxonomy): domain Eukaryota; kingdom Metazoa; phylum Chordata; order Testudines; family Testudinidae; genus Gopherus; species Gopherus evgoodei. Next base: position 19,112,992 of record NC_044328.1, on the reverse strand, counting down.
AAAAAAAAAGAATAGATCCTTTCTCCCCTCTTTCCCAGAAAATTGTTTACAAAAGAAATGTCATGATTTGAAGAAACACATATGAACTGTCTTATTCAAGGAGTTTCTTTTTTAACGAATGAAACTGTCTTTTGCAGCAGTCTCTTCCACTTGAACAAAGGTAAGCACATTGTCCATACCAGTGTAAACATGAAAATATTAACAGAAGCATGTCTGTGGGTCTTGAGCACAGACAACAAAATAAAAGACAGATTTCTAAAATCTGCTTTCATCTTGATGTGCCAAGAGTTAAGATATAAATCCTTTTGCATCAAGATAATAGACCGCTAAGAACACTGTTAATGAGAAAAATGAGCTAAACAGAAAAAGCAAATTCTGGCTAAGATTGTGGGTGCTAATGTTAATTTAAAAATGAAAACCCAAATCATTGCAAAGTAGAACAAATAGAAAAGTATTAGTAAACTGCTTCTTTTTTTTGAACAGATGTTGTGCTGTTAGCCATCATTGTCACCTTTGACTTTAAAAGTACTTCTTCACAAAAGGCAGTAAAGGCTTTCTGCCATTCAAGGCAATGACAAAAATCCCACTCATTTCAATTTTCAATAGATGATCAGGCCCCAAATGAGCCGTGAGGCAGCAGAATAGAAATTGACATCACTGTAGCATATTCTGTGTGTTTTCCATTATTGATGCACTTAGTTTCCTTCGTAGCTATCATATAAGGTAGTTACTTAAAAACTGACCTGTTCCATTTATTTACACATTGTTATTTTATATAGTTAATCCCCAGAAGCATAGCAATTTTATTTTTTCTGATACAGTTAACCAGTGTCATAGCCTCAATTCAGTAGTGCCAAGCATGGATGCATTTGAGCCCCTGTGTTCAGATGGGCTGTGTGCCTTATGAAAATATTTACATGCCCTTCCTCCCTTCCCCCATTCAAATAACTGGAAAACAGCTTTTAAAAGAAAATTCTTATAGAGCTTCAGCTTAGTGAAGGCGGGTGGCTTTGCTGTGTTTAAGGGGAAGAAGGGTTCTAGAATGGAGGCCTATGGTACATGCATGCTACATGGTTTCCCACTAAACTTTTAACATGCTATGTGATGAAGCTCCAAATAATTATGGGACCAACTGTATCTGGAGTGTCACATGTCTGAGTCTTGTGTTAGGATGACCAGACAGCAAGTGTGAAAAATCGGGACGGGGGTGGAGGGTAATAGGACCCTATATAAGACAAAGCCCCAAATATTGGGACTGTCCCTATATAATCGGGACATCTGGTCACCCTAGGGAAGTACAAATATATTAATGTTGTATTAATGGCTCAGGATAGGATTTTCAAAACATCCAAGTGTCTTAGATGACTGAAAGTCAATGGGTTGTGTGCTTCTTAATCACATTGGCACTTTCAAAAATCCCACCCTGAGATTTTAAACATGCACAAGTCTGGAAATCCAAAGTTCATGGCTCCTGCAACAACCATCTCTTCCCCTCCCCCTTGTGCATATGTTAAGTCAGACAGAGCTGCATCTGCTTACTCCAGGCCTGAATTTGACCCCTTGTATTTGCATATTGTGTAATGGTAATGTTAATACCATGTGCCTTGTAACAAGATTAGGACCTGATCATGCAATGGGTTCTGTGATGATGCAGGGATCTGCCCACTCAGAGCCCATTGAAGGATCTGGACCCTAATTTTGTTTTGAATGTCATTAGAAGTGGTGTCAATTATTGCTACTAATATCAATATCAGTGTTTTAATATTTCTGTTAGAATAAAGAACACTCTCTGAAATATACATTTGGAAAATGTGATTTGAGCATCATTTAAAAAGACAGTTGTAGAAATCTACTAAAAATTTGGTGCCATTTTTTTTAAATTATAGCTTAGTGCTGATTAGTAGAAAGACTAGTCTAGCATAGACTTTAAACTTTAGTTCCTGAATCAATGAGACACATCTATTAAAATATAGGAATATCCTGACATATACTAACATGGCACTTGGCCCCTGTAAAGAAACCTCTTCAAGTGGATTAAATACTTTTTTGATTTTCATTTCTTCCTAAAGTACTAATAAGATCTGTGTGAATAATGGTAGGAACATGTTTTTAAAATTCTCAAATTCATTGACTAAACTGGTTTATGAGTCTGCTTAAGAATTATTCCATCAGCTTGTTAAGCTAGGCATATAACAGACAAATATTAGTTAGGCAATTTGTTCAAAAAAGTCTCAACTTGAAATATTTATTAATATTACTTTAATCAGACCTGATACTGACAGAGATGCAGCTTGCCTTAACTCTGAGTAAGAACTTTCATCTAGTTCAGCTATATCCCCAAATCCCTTCAGATACAGTATTTGCAAACTTGATCAGGAGTAACAGGTTTTTCTCATGACCTGTTGTATAGTTTCCCTCCTGAATGGGCTGTTGTGCTAGAACATCTGCAAATAACTCTGGCTTCAGCATAAAGGGCTCTGTTTTGCCCTTATGCCCTTGCGCATTTCACACTGGTACGTAATTTCAGTTTAGAAATGGTGCTATATGTCTATCTCTTTCAAGTTATACCGAATGGTTCATTTTTTTCTTTATTCACTGAGGATTTAATTGCCCTGCAACATCAAAAGGAGAATATACCCCCAAATTACCATTCTCTCTCCTAGAATTTATATGTGTCTCAGGGAACTTGCCAAGATATGCTGGGAGGGGAGAGGGCAGTGGGGGTGCGTGTGGTGGTGGTGAGGGAGAAGCGTGCATCCCAATAAGGGCTGTGAGAGGAGTGCGAAGACACAGACTGGAACAAATAAGAGAGTGTTAAGTGTTCTCCTTTTTCCTTCAGCTTCCATTTGTTTGCAGGAGACATTATTATCCCTCTTCCCATCTTATCTTGATGATTTTTAGCTGCAGAAAAAGGCTGAGAAAGCCTTTCAGTGTTTGAGTGCTTCCCTCGCGAGCTTGATAAATGAAGGCTCTGATCTATTCTTTAATACTATTGCAGTGTTTTTGCAAGTTGTTGGATGTCCATGCTGTTTAAAAACCAACCAAATAAAAAAAACACACCTCCTTTCCTGAACTACCAGCTGGAACTACAGTCTTTTGTCAGTTAGCAGCAAGTATTTAAGGGGGGAAAATCAGGACAGCTCCAAACCTCTTTGACAACCAAGGCAATAGAAAGACTGGATTTCAGTTTGCTACAGACTTCCAAGCATAGAGTCAGAGAAGTGTAGGACTGGGAGAGATCTCAGTAGGTCATCTAATCCAGTCCCCTGCATTCAAGGCAGGACTAGATAATCCCTGACAGGTGTTGGTCTAACCTGTTCTTAAAGCCTCCAATGACAAAAATTCTACAACCTCCCTACACAGTTTGTTCCAGTGCTTAACTATCCTGACAGTTAAGAATTTTTTCTAATATCCAATTTAAGCTGCTTGCTTGCTTGTCCTATTCTCAAGAGGTCAAGGAGAACAAGTTTTCCTCCTCCTCTTTGTAACAACCTTTTATGTACTTGAAAACTCTCTTCTCTTCTCCAGACTAAACAAACCCAATTCTTTCAATCTTTCCTCATAAGTCATGTTTTATAGACCTTTAATCACTTTTGTTGCTCTCTTCTGGACTTTGTCCAATTTGTCCACATCTTTCCTGAAATGTGGCACCAAAACTGGATGCTATACTCCAGTTGAGGCCTTATCAATGTGGAGTAGAGCAGAATAATTACTTCTCGTGTCTTGCTTACAGCACTCCTGCTGATACATCCCAGAATGATGTTTGTGTCTTTTGCAACAGTGTTATAGTGTTGATTCCTATTTATCTTGTGGTCCACTGTAACCTCAGATCCCTTTCTGCAGTACTCCTCCTTAGGCAATCATTTCCCATTTTATGTGTGTGCAACTAATTGTTCCTTCCTAAGTGAAGTACCTTGCATTGGTCCTTAATGAATTTCATCTTGTTTACTTCAGACCATTTCTCCAATTTGTCCAGATCATTTTTAGTTTTAATCCTTTCCTCCCAGCTTGGTATAATCCACAAACTTTGTAAGTGTTCTTGCTATGCTATTATCTAAATCATTTATGAAGATATTGAACAAAACCACAGCCAGGTCTGATCCCTGTGGAACCCCAACTCAATATGCCCTTCCAGCTTGAGTGTGAACCACTGATAAATAATCTCTGGGAATGGTTTTCCAACAGGTTATGCACCCACCTTATAGTACCTCCATTTATGCTACATTCCCCTAGTTTATGAAAAGGTCATGTGGGACAGTATCAAAAGCCTTACTAAAGTCAAAATATATTGCATCTACTGCTAACCCCTATCCACAAAGCTTGTTACCTTGTCAAAGAAAGCTGCTAGGTTGGTTTGACATGATTTGTTCTTGACAAATCCATGTTGACTGTTACTTATCACCTTATTATCTTCTAGGTGTTTGCAAATCGATTGCTTGACTATTTGCTCCATTATCTTTCCAGGCACTGTATTTAAACTGACTTGTCTGTAATACCTCAGTTAGTCCTTATTCACTTTTTATAGATTGGCACTATATTTGCCCTCTTCCAGTCCTCTGCAATCTCTCCCATCTTCCATTAGTTTTGAAGATCGTCACTAATGGCTCAGATATCTCCTCAGTCAGGTTCCTTCAGACCATGAAATCAGATCTCTTCTTTTTCCAAATGCTAGGGACTCCCTAAAATTTCACCGTGGGTAGAAATTCAGTCTCTGTACATTGTTCACTTCTCTTTGGAAGATGCTAAGCACTTCAGGATGATGAGCCTACCAATTGTTTTCCATGCTGCAGACTGGTGTTTTTGGAAACATGTACATTTCTTACCATCTTCAGTCTTTCCAAAAGCCAAGTGCATCTTGAATTGTGCCAGACTGGAAGCTAACACAACCAAATTATTCAAAACGATGCACGTTCACCATTGAGAGAAAGCAGAGGAGCTTACCATAGTGGAAGTCACTGTCTCAGAGCAAAAGATCTGCCCATGAAAAATCTGTATCTCCCCTTAGGGATCAAAACTAGACCCCTTGTGAGTTTGTTTTGCCCATATATAAAATTACTGGAAGTAACAATATACGCATCCACCACCTGGTCTCATATCCTTCAAACACTTATGCATGTGCATATCTTTAAGTGAATATTATTGCTGACTACATGAGTGCTTAAATGTTTTTTTGAATCAGGCCCTTCTCTTCCTCTTCCTCCTCCTTGCTCCCTCCTTTTTTGTATCTTGTATCCTTTTCCCCAACTTTTCATCTGTTTTTGTGATTTTAAATTTCCAGCTTTTTAGGGCCCTGATCCTGACTGAAGCCTGTGGGCATTTCTGTGGTTTTAGTAGTAAAAGAATCAAACAAAGATTGCTTAGAGTTTGTCAAGATATTCCATTCTTGCTATGCTAGTCTTCCCCCCCCCCCATCCTTTTCTGTCAGAAACACTGGTGCAAAATGCTAACTGGTTCATTCAGTGGTTGGCAAAGCTCTCCCTAGATCCACTTAAATAGAATGCCCTTCAAAGGAAACTAGGAAGTTGGAGAAGACTTCAGTAGAGTTGGAGATCACAGTGATAGATGCTTTTAAAATAGATGACGTGATTGAAAAAAAATACTGTTTATCCCCAAAATTGTTTTGTGTGTGGGGGGGAAAAGTATATTTATACTTGTAACAAGCGGTTCACATCTCATTCTCCTTAATTCAGGATAACACTATTTAATAAAAGTCAAGCAATCCCTTTCTTAGTTTGACCCAACTTTTCTTTGCATATAAAATCTAAAATCATCACTCTGCAAGCTGAGACACTGATCTGCAAATGCTTCGGTGTGTGCATAACTTTAAGCACATGAGTAATTCTCTTAAATCAGTGGGATTATTCATGCTTAAAGTTAAGCACGTGCTCATGTGGTGGCAGGAGCAGGCTCTACAATGAATTACAATGAGCATGTGCATGAATAAATGTGGTAGTTTTTAAATAGTTTGTTTCAAATTAAAATATTTTACAAGGGAAAAGATAGTGAAAGATAAATGTTGTTTTCAAGTATGTCCAGGGCACACGAAAACATAAGGAGAGACAGTACTTCAGTGAGGACTGTTTAAGCAGCTGGAAGAAATGCCATTTGTCAAAGAATTATGATAGTCTAGTCTAGACAAGACTAGCGCCTGAACCAGACTTTCCAAATCCTGACGAGTCAACATGTGTTGAAACTTGGAAATATTTGTTAGATTTTTAAATAGGAATTTCTATTATTATTATTACGTTTATCAAGGAAAAGTTATTCAGATCACCACTGAGATTTGTAACTTAGTTGTCTTGTCACTGGGACCCCAGACTCATCAGGCTATTTGGGGTGTACCCAATTCAGACTAATATGAAACCATTATTTCCCCCCAGCATTTAGCTGCAAAAAATTAGCAGTAATTCAGACTTGGATCTGAGACAAGCAGGTGGTAAGCAGAGACATCACTTCATTAGACTCTGCATGAGCAGGCAAGAGGAGCTGGGGATCATATCCATAAATAAGATAATCAAAGTAAGTTATAAATCACCTTTTAGGTTTTTTTTTTTTACATGTTTTTTCCTCTACTCTTTTTTAAAAAAAATTAAGCCACTCCGCTCCCTTTGCCATCCTCCACAACAAGCAGCATGGAATGGTCTCTGGGAGTAAGCCATTTTGTCACACAAGGTCATACTGCATTGTGGTAGAGATCTAATTAGCCAAACATTTTCACAAGATCTACACAACATCTATCCATTATCTTTAAAATATATAAGTAAATAAAAAAAACCACACTCAGATGCAAAAATAAAAAAAGGACACAAATAAAAAAATACACAATTTTTATGGGTGTAATTAAATTCTTTTAGAAGTTATGGCACTTTTTTTTAAGCAATAAATTGCAAAGTTTTGTTCTGAGAACACTTAATGAAGTTGATCATGGTATTCCCTATTGTTGTCAGCTTCTTTTAAAATACAGTGCCCAGTTTCATTGAATGCTGTTCTCCCTCCACACTTCCCCTCTGAATGTCAGACTTTCACTGCTAGCATTGGTTTTCGTTATTAGGCTTTACACTTCCAGCATCTGGGAGCAGCATATATAGCATATGTGCACATAATTTATTTATATTTAGAGAAAGTGTTGTGTAGGTTGTACAATGTTAAATTCCCCTTAGGATGGCTGTTTCCTTAATGTGTTAGCACAATGTTTTCAAGAGTATTAGTATTTCCTGCAGTAAAGACTTGATTCACGGTTGTGTCATAACATGAATTCTCTTGATACCAGTGCAGTGATATTTTTAGTTTAAAATGAGGTTTCTGATGCAGTGCAACATGCTGCGGTCAAGACACTCGTCTTTTTAAAACACTTTTTATTTTATTTTTTTGTTACATGTTTTCTGAATCTTGTATGCAATTTTTAATGAGGCAACTTTAAGAGACCCAGAGCAAACTTTCTAACACAAAAATAATTAGATGGAGTAAGTATTGTCTCAGATCAGTTAATAGGTAGGTATTTAAACATTTCTAGTTTAAGTTCAGTTGTTTTCTTATCTTTGAGGACAGCATTTCTGACTAATAGCTGCAAAGAGCTGTGTGTGTGAAAAAGACTCTTTCTTTTTCTTTTTTTAAGCTAACCCAGTCCCTCAGAATGTTTTGGAAATACGTGCTCAAATCAGATCAAAGCATCCAGGAATAGTAGGCCTCTTCCTTACCTGAAAGCAGGCCTTGTGTAATAGCTGTATTCATTTGAGTTAAAATTAAGTTTCTGTGGTATTAACCTATAGCCAGCTTTTCCCACAGGACTATTTATTTTAAAAAATCTAAAATAGTAATGGGCATATGGCATATGCAGTAAACTTGAGACAGTCAGGCTCTCCGTTTGGACTAAAGTTGTCTTTGTATTTCTTTGGTACTTGGTGCCCTAAAGGAAAAGTGTGGCAGTAAGCTAACTTCCCTTTCCAACACATGGAATACGCAGAATTTTTAACTTGTTTGGAAGTAAAGCATTTCAGAGGGCTTTAAACTTGGAGGAAAATAATAAAATCCTGACTTGAATTGCTAGTATTCTAGTCTATTAGAGTGTAGGGATAAGTTAACTTGTAGCTTAATTTGCTGTTGATACCAAAACCTGTGGGTCCCCACCAGTCTTCCTATTGTGAATCTAGTTTTGAAAAGAATAAGACTGAGATGGATGTTGTTAAACCTTTTGTAAGAAAACGGAATAAGGTTTATGATGTGACCATGACTTAGAGTTGTATAACACATCAGTAGAGCAAATAGACTAGCATTTGTATGTTGCATGCTTGCTTAGTTTAGTTAGTTCAGTACTCCTGTAATTACCTGGTGAGCTGAAGCCCTTTATCTCTCCACAGAAATGCTATAACATGGCAGTGAATTTCCTGCCAACAGTGGCAATAGTTGTTGGAATTCCCTCCAATACACCCTTCTTCCCTTACACCCCTGTAGAATGAAGCATGGTTCTGCCCCCGCCAAAGTCCGGAGTTCTCAGAGAATCAGAGTATGGGGGCTGTCCTTAGGACACAAGGCCTAGCCAGTATAGTATGAGGGAACATTTTTTCCTACAGCTTAGTTAGGTGCGTTTTGTATATAAATGACTCTCATGGACTCTGCCAGGTGTATCTGAACCCAGGAGGTGGTGTGACTAGTGGATAGTTCAATGGACTGGGGTTCATGAGACCTGAGGGGAGGGATAGCTCAGTGGTTTGAGCATTGGCCTGCTAAACCTAGGGTTGTGAGTTCAATCTTTGAGGGGGCCACTTAGGGATCTGGGGCAAAAATCAGTACTTGGTCCTGCTAGTGAAGGCAGGGGGCTGGACTTGATGACCTTTTGAGGTCCCTTCCAGTTCTAGGAGATAGGTATATCTCCAATTTTTTATTTTATTTTTTTTAGGTGCTATTTCCAGCTCTGCCACTAGTCTGTGCATGATTTTGGGCACGTCACATCATATTTTCTCTATCCGTAAAATGAGGATAATGACACTGACCTCCTTTGTAGAGGGTATTGGGATCTTTAGATGAAAAGTGCTCTCTGAGAGCTAGGTGGTATTATTTATTATTATTATAATATTATATGTGAATATTTCAAAGGAAGATTTAAAAAAAAATTCACAAATGCCTCCCATATTCCATCTACTAACTCTTAAGAGTTTTTTTTTTCTTATTAACAATCCCAGGAGGCATTGCTGCATTCACATATACATTCCGAACCATGATGCACCTTGCGGGGGGTGGGGAACAAAAAGAGATTAGAGCTTAATAACTAGCATTTAGTTCCTGTCAGTATCTTTGTCTCATCCCTTGATGAGAGTCCTAGGCTTCCTTGTGCAAAGTCCAACCAAGGTGGACTCATAAATCAACGGAAGTGCAATTGCACTGTTTTTGACACCTCCTAAATGCCCCTGGTTAATTTGCAGCAAGATAAAGCTTAAAAAACCAAATTCCATATATTCAAGTCAGTATCACTGTAGAGTAATTCAGTCACCTAGAAAAATTCACACGTCAAAGAAAAATCTTCAGACAGAAGCTATATCACTGCCACATACAAAATGAATGCTTGATACTTTAATATGAAGGGAAATTTACAAATTATATTTTGGCTTGGCAAGACAGTAACATTAAATATAGTAACTTAAAATCCCTTTCAGTAAACAGTCTACATCACTGGTTATAACTGCAATGATTCCAGTCTTTTGTTACTCACTGGATCAGAAGCACAGAAGGAATTACTTTTCCTTTCCTTTCCTTTCTCTTCTCTTCTCTTTATTTTTGCAGTATATGCAGACATATATCTAAATCAGAGAAAAGCCTGGAATAAGTGAGAAATACAGCTTTTATGTTTCTGTACTGGATGATTTTTATTTTTTCACAAGCTAAGAGAAGAATATTTTGTGGACTTTTTACTCAGCCACCAACAGTCTTGGTTTACTTAAAAGTTTGAGATCTTCAGGGAAAAATAGCTTCATAAATTTAGGTCAGTTCTATAAAAACCTACAAAAATAGGCCTAATAATAGTAATAAAATGTTAAGGTGAAAAAGCAGAGAGGAAAGAATGTGGAGAGTCCCCAAAGAGTTATGTAATTCCAGGAAGATTTTCCTACTTGGTGGACTCAGTTTGACAGGTTCAATGGGCCTGAGTGTGAGAGATGATGGACATGTCTAACCCTCTCTTGTTGACTTTAACTGAAGTCATGGCTTTGCAGCCCCTCTTACCATCAGGCACATATACTTCTCTACTTTAATATTTCTCTCTTTTTTAATTAGAGAATTAGCCAGCTTTGGGTGTGGCAAAATCTGCCTGGAATTCTTAATACATCTGGATAGGCAGAAAATGATATCATTTTATATTTTTATTTATTTATTTATTTTTGCATGGTACAACAGCTAAACCAACACTCCTGCCCACTGACTTCCCGCTGAGTGCCAGACTGAATCAAGAGCAGGAAAGAATAGTATCAAGTTTGAAAAACAAATTTATTTGACCTTTTAGGTGTGCAGAAGGACCTGTTTCTGTTTGTTATGCACATACCTTTTAGTGAGCACTTCGAAAATTCCCTCTCAGCTTGTTTGTATTGGCATGCACAACTCTGCACAATGGAGCATCTGCCATAAGGCTTGTGTTTCTTACAGAACTTGAGGATTGGGGAAGAAGATTGAGGAGGTTACAAAGTTCCGTTATTAGACTTGGGTTTAACATCCAGTAGTTCAAATCTTTTAGTCTGTTTTGCTTGCTTGCTTTATAAGCAAATGCATAGAAAAAGCTCTATCTGTCAGTTTATTGGGTGAATGTTAAATTTTAATATTGTGTGCAGTATTAGAAATAGAGAGCCTTAGCTGTGCTGAATTCACATGGCAGGTATCCTTTTTCTGTATGTTGCTGGAGTCCTGCAGAATGCCGGCATTGTTAGCAGAGGCAAAAAAGTCTCTCTCTTCCCTGCATAACCTTTTGCTTCTGCCATGCCAGTAAAAATAAGAGATTGAAAAAGCTTAAATTGCAGACCTCCCTCAAAATAACTTTGTGGTCATGAGTTGAGGGCAGAAATTGTTCATGCTCTTTTAGCATGTATGAGATAAAATGTTTTGCATGATTGTGCCTTTCCTGTCTTACTTTTGAAAGAGGGGTTCAGGTTTTCAAGTAATTTCCTATGAGCATGATTTTCCTTTGAGATATTGTAAGAAAGCTAATAAATACATATTTTCATTGGAAATATCCCTTGAACTTTCTTTTTCCTGCACTGGAAAAATGCCACATTTTTAGAGACCAAATTAGAATATTTTGAGGCATGATTTTACTCCACTTTATCAATTCTTCATTGTTTTTGTTAGATTTGTTCCTTCGGATAAACTTTATTTTGCTAACACAGACTACTCAATGTTGCAGAATTTCCCTCCTTTGTTCCTCAATATTACCCTAGTATATTGTGGAATGAGAAAAGCTTTGGAATGCTGATGCACTTCTCAACAAGCCCACTTATTGGGATTCTGAGATTAAAGTTCTTCTTTTCATCAAGATAAAACTCTGACCCCTCCATTTTCTTATAACTCAGCATCCTCTAGATGGCCCTGAGGCATAGCTCACTGCCTGGTATGTGGGGATGGCTTAATAATAGAATTTCCTGCAGTGAGCTTCTTATGGATTCTGTGAAACCCTGGAGAGAGTCAAGGAAATCTGCATTATAATACATTGTTTGGTACAGATTTGTGCACTGAGAGGGTATACAAAAGGTAACGGAAACTAAATGTGTCAGGCATCATCTCTCTAATCCAATATGGAGTCTGTTTAATCTCTTCCAAAAAATGTCTCAAGGACTCCCACTGACTTCATTGACTGAGTCTTTACAATTGATCACTACAGGGAATGGGAGTATTGCATAGCAAGGATGTGCTGAATGCAATGATCTCTCCATTTTGGAAGTTGTTCAATCTATGTACATGGAAATTAGACTTGATTAACTCATAGAGGTGCATCTCTTGCTAGTGTGTCCCTGCCAAATGCTTCAATCAAAGGCTCAGAAGGGACAAAAATGCAAAAGACCATGGAAGAGGAGAGTGTCAATTTGGAGGAGGTATTTATGGTGCTGTAGGGTGCATGAAGAAAGGATGGAGGATGCCTGGCATTTTTGTCCCAACAAGGAAGCTCAGAAAGGCTTAAGCACAGCTCTTTAGATGCAGTGGAGGGTGGCAGAACTTTTACAATTGGACATTATTCATGATTTGGGAGCAATACTTTGGGTTAGTTGACAGATATCTGGGACCCCTGAAAAGTCATTTAATTGAGGCTGACATGGGCCAGGCCCAAGATTCAGCATATGCTTCTCCCTCTACAAGCCTCAAACTCCTATGCAAATTGCAGGAGGTTGAGCCCTATCATGAGGAGCGAATAAGAAGGGTGTGCAGAGTTGTTTTGTGGGGAGGGGGACGGGAGGGATGTAGAGTACAGGACCAGCTCTAGGCACCAGCAAACCAAGCACGTGCTTGGGCCGGCACAATTCGAGGGGCGGCACTTGCGCTTTCGGTGGTCTTTTTGGTTTTGTTTTTGTTTTTTCTTCGGCAGTTGCGCTCTGTTTATTTATTTATGCTTGGGGCAGCAAAAAACCTAGAGCTGGCCCTGGTAGAGTAATAGCAAATATTTTTACCATGAGATTAAACATTGGTTAAAATTGATGTTCCCAGGGTGGGCCCAAACAATGCTGGCAAACCTGCAGCTAATGGAAATCTCTGGAGCATAGGGTCCCTTCTAATGCTGCTGTGATGTTTATTCCTTAGGCCCCAATGCTGCATGGTGCTAGGTGTGAGCTGTTTCATGCTGTCTGAGAACTATCTGAGGATAACATCCTGAGTGCCTTGGGGTGTCAAATAGAAGGCGTGGCAGATGTCTTAACAACAAAACCTACAGCAACATGATATTTATATAACATAGGCAGAAAGTGTATAACCAAGCAAACAAATGAGAGAGAAATAGAGAATGATATAGGCAGGCCAAACTTTCAGTATCGATCATCTGCTTGGTAATATAATCTGACTATCAACTCTTGGTGGATAGCTTGCCTTTCCCAAAGGCATTGGACAAGAGACAATAAATGACCAAAGACACAGACAACATGAAGCAAACTTTTCTTGTCGGAGGTCCCAGGTCATCTTTACTGTAATAACATTTAAAATGGCAACAACATATTCTAAATCAAGAGCTGGCTGAAACATCAAGCTCAGACTATACAGTATTACATCACACACATGCACACACACAAAACTTTAAACTTTGCAAGCACCCACTGTGTGGGGGGAGGGGGAAGGAAGAAAGAGACAGAATCCCTTTAGAACCTATGTTCCAGTTCCTAGCTTGACCATAATTTAAGTGATAACAAGCACACCATGTACTTATTAACCAAATACTAGAACTTGTATATAAATGCCTGTACAAAGATAAAAACCGCAATACGCCTATGAAACATTCAAGTGTTGTGTCTCTCTGTCTGTGTTGGCATCAGAATCATCAGCTCCATCCAATTTTTGTCTAGCAGGTTTTCAGCTGTGCTACAATTACAAAAAAGATAAATCTTTCCAATATAGTCATCGTTGCAAACCCGTGTTTGGTTAAATAAAACAAAACCTGTCTGTTGCTTTTGTCTAAAGAGATTGTTTGTTTGAAAATCTTGCCATCCAGGTACACAGCCTATTACGTAGTCAGTCAATATTTAGATTGACTTCAGTGGGAGTTTTGCCAGAGTTAGTTTGATTAAGGGAGGCAGGATTTGCTCCCCCTTGATGTGCATGTGTATCAGGGTTTGAAGAGAAGGGGATTAATAGAGAAGTGTGTGTGTGTGTGTGTGTGTGTGTGTGTGTGTATATATATATATATATACACACACACACACAAAAAAAACCCTTATAAGCAGTCTATAGGATTTTCTATTAGAATCTGCATTTTTATCCAATCACCACTCAGAATAATAGCGGCAGATCCTTAGCTAGTGTAACCTGGCATAGGTTCTGCTTAGTCAGTGGTGCTTATCTGATTTACATCAGCTGAAGTTTTGGCCTCAGGACTTGTGTTTTACTCTCCAACTGATGTTCACAAACAGAACTTTAAAAGGCATTGGAGCCCTAAGATAGATGTACTTAAATTCTGCTCTGTTGAGGAGTCTGTGTAAATAATTCAAACTTTGGGTCGTGCAATAGAAGCCAGCTTGAAATCAGCTTCTACACTTCATAGGTTAGCTTTCCTGTCAATTCTGTATGCCATGCCCCGTAAGTAGGGAAAATGACAACTTGACAGCACTGGTCCTATCATATTCTGGGTGCCGCTGAAATACTGATAATCAATATAGGCCAGATCTTACAATAAAAATATATGTCTCCTAGTCACAGGCTTGGCTTTCCTGTATCATTTAGCTGATTTCTAGAGGTTCTGGTGTCTGGAAACTATAGCAATGGGTGCATTAAAAATGCATGGACCTACTCCTGCTTATGTCAGTGGCAAAATCCTTTGACTTAAATAGGCTCAAGAGTGGGTCCATAGTCTTGGAAAAGAGATAACTAAAGGGGCATATGATAGAGGTCTATAAAATCATGAATGGTGTGGAGAAAGTGAATAGGGAAATACTATTTACCCCTTCACATAACACAAGAACCAGGGCTCACCCAATGAAATTAATAAGCAGCAGGTTTAAAACAAACAAAAAAGCAAAAGGAAGAACTTCTTCACACAATGAACAGTCAACGTATGGAATTCATTGCCAGGGGGTGCTGTGAAGACCAAAACTATAAATGGATTAAAAAAAAGAATGAGATAAGTTTAGGGAGGATATGTCCATCAAGGGCTATTCTCCCAGATTGTCAGGGATGCAACTGCATACTTCGGGTGCCCCCAAAACCTCTTACTGCCAGAAGCTGAGACTGGATAATGGGATGGATCATTTGACGATTGCCCTGTTCCGTCCATTCCCTTTGCAGCATCTGGCATTGGCCGCTTTTGGAAGACAGGATACTGGGCTAGATTGACCATTAGTCTGGCCTAGTATAACCATATATAAAAATCCATTACACGCTATTACTATGGAACAGATTCTTCCCTTTACCTAGGTGCTCAGTCAAGGGAACTATGTTGATTTGCATCAGCTAAACATTAACAGAGCTTTTAATTGCCTAATTCTCTTTCATAAAATGACAATAGAAGTTGAAAGTATCAGATACACCTTTATAGCTTCTCATAATGTGCTGCACCTCTATAACTGGTATGATCATTTGTGTTAGGATTGTATGCTTTTTAGAGCCGGTAAAATGTTTCAAATGAAACCTTTTTTTAATGAAAAATTACCTTTTTTTGAAAATGAAAATGTTCATTCGTTTTCTGAATTTTTTTTCAATTTTTGATAAAAAATAAATGAAAACTGAAAACTTTTCTTTTTGAAACTGAGAACTCCTCTGTCCCTTTTCCAGTGCCAAGATAAAGAAAGTGGTGGGAATGGGGAAAAGAAGGGGAAACACCAAAAACTGAACAATTCAGAGAAATGTCAAACTTTTTTGCAAAACATATTTACCATTTTCCAACTAACTGTACTACTTGGTGGCAAAGGAAGATGATGGGGGGAGGGATAGCTCAATGGTTTGAGCATTGGCCTGCCAAACCCAGGGTTGTGAGTTCAATTCTTGAGGGGGCCATTTACAGAACTGGGGTAAAAATCTGGGGATTGGTCCTGCTTTGAGCAGGGGGTTGGACTAGATGATCTCCTGAGGTCCCTTCCAACCTTGATGTTCTATGATTGCAAAGAAATGTAACTTGCTTTCATCTTCTGGTTCAAACAGCTGCTGGGAATATTCAAATTCACCTAGTTGCATTTTATGACACACATTTTTTGTGAAAAACTGTTATTAAAACAGTAGCTGTGAATGAAGGAACAAGGATTAAATTGGGAAAAGTTTCATGCTTTCATTTTAAACTTGTGTGTGGGTTTCAACAGGGTCTTTCATCTCTGGATTCAGCCTATTTCAAGGGTTCTTCACTTTTTTCAAATATCCTTTATGAAAACCATTTGAGACTGAGAGGTTGTGCAAACATTAACTGGCCATGGTAAGAGTTCAGCAAGGAACTCTTAAAATGTTTCTGCAGTGTGAGGCTTTTAAAAACAGTGCTCTGGGTACACAGAATGTTTGTTTTTTTTTCCTCCCCACAGTGGTTTTATTTTGTGGAAGCAGGTTCCTTAGGTGTATTGTCTATGCTGTCATAAATCTGTCCTATCAAAATTACAAACCATTATATTTTAGCATCGTTTCACTGTGGTGGATTTGTTACATCATTAGCACCATACAGAGTCAAACTTTGCAGCTACAATGGGTTGAATCAAAACCCAGGTCCCAACTCCAAATATGCTTATGGCTTTTATGCTTATTTCCCATGTCTGTTTCCTAGGCAGGTTGCATGTCAAGGCTAGTTAGCAGAGGGATATGTATAGAAATGACTGTGGAGAATGTTCCTGTATCCTTGCCAAGCACAGGAAAATCAAGGAGGAGAACTGGTTAATCAGCTTTACTAAAGATAAAAACTATTCAGTTTTCTTTCTTTTAAATGTGTCTATCATATGAGAATATCACTATATACTAAGGAACTGGGGAAAGGAGGGATAATTTAAGCCCTGGTTCTGCAAAGACTTGAAGTCAAGCACATGTATAAGTCATTGCAGGATTGGGGACTTAGATGGCTGATGGGTATTAACAGAATCATATTTTGCCTGTAGTGAATTATTTGTGACATAGAAATATACTGCTTATTGCCCCGCAATTAAGTTCTCCAGCTGACTTTCTTGAAGAAACAAGCTGTAAAACAGTTATTTTAAAAATCCTTTTAAGTACACTGTTGTTCATTCCACCATAGTTCCCATGTTTTGAATTCAGAACTTTTCTAGTGAGATGATTCATCTAAATAAAAGCTCACCTTCACTCTTTTTGGTTAAAACCCCCCCAGCAAACCACACTGAGGACAGCTCTACATATGAGAAGACGGGAACTTGACCGCCTCTCCTAACTCTCTAATTAATAACATGCTGAATGCTTTTCCATTCCACCCAAGTTGCATAATTGTTCAGAGGATGAAATGAACTGAATTTTGTGTAATATGTTGTTGATGAGTAATTTCAGCCAGGGACATGGAAAGACTGCTGTCAAGCCTGGGAACATAAACAGTTCCTCGAGTAAACAAACATCATGGATAGGTTTTTAACATTTATTTCATTTGATTTTTCAGAATGCAGAAGGTGTTCCTTCTCTTGCCCTTTGGTCTTTTAGCTTAGGAACATTTTTGAAGCCTGATTTAATTAATTTCTCCCTTAAACCAATTAAAGAGGAAGAGGAGGTAGCTTTCATCTTTTTCCTTTGGCAAGGAAGGTGGCATTCATGTCTCTCTGTGGATGACTTGTACACTTTTACCTGTCTTTGATGGGGCAAATAGGGAGTGTATGGTGCCATCCTCTAAAAATTAGTAATTACTTTGGGAATGGCAATGGGTTATTTTCCTGTTGGAAAAATAAATGAGGGAACTGGAGTTCCAGTGGGATATTTTCAGCAGATGGCACTGCTTGCTGACCCAAATGTATCAATGGTGTAAATCCCTTGGCTTCAGTAGTTATTTTTGGGATGAATTTGGTCCATATCTCTTAAATCTAAGTTTACTGCAACTCCTGAGCTGTCTAGTATTCTCAGGGTTCCTAAATACACAGTCTCTATTCCAATTTATCTAGCGCTTGAAAACAGCCACAGTATGCAGGCTACAAAATGAGAAGCTGATAAATACTTCTATTCTCAAAGTGGTTAAGGAACAATTGTTATTTTTCTGGAAAGAGGATCTTGATTTGAGGAATATTCATCTCTATCTCTCCCATAGATCCTGTGGACAAAAACATTGAGTACCCTGTGAAGAAATGATAAATTAGATGCAGTGGAAATGAAATTTCCATTCAGTGGACATTACTCACACAGCAGTTTAAATGGGCAGCAAAGTTTGTGTTGAAGAACTGTAAGAGATGGAAAAATTCATCAGACAGAAAAAAAGATATTTGTTATTGCCAAGTAGCATCAACACTTCCATTATGCCAGCACTCACTGGATATAATGTTGTACATCTTCATGTTGCTGCACAAACATCAACTAGTTAAGAGCTAGATGAAGCCTTTAAACAGTGATCTGAGTATGTGGTGGCCTTTGTGAATATTCATTTGCTACAGCCCTATACTGGGTGCAAGCTTCCCTCTGTGTCATAGTGGCTCAGTTCTGCAGGCCAGTATCTCAAAGGTGTGAAAAGCTAATGTTCTTCTATATATGTACCTATTTACATCTACACAGGCACAGATCACTCTTCTAATTTATGTAGTTCTTACAGTGAGATTTCCAGAGCAAGTATGAATTATTACAAATCGGGAATTCATATTTTAAAAAATATTCTCCAATATGACTTAAAATTCCTGGTTTCCATGAATTTCCTACTAGTGAATTCTTTTTTCAAAATATTTGCTGAAAACCAGCACAAGAGGTCAAACAGTCAAAACAAGTTAATTTTAAAATATGAATGAATTTTCAGGGGTCATTATTTTTTGCAGCATTCACACATTGACTACCAGACATTGAACTGGAAGTGTAAAGTTCCAAAACCCATTGTGAATCACTTGAGCTGCCCAATCTCCCTGCATTAGTAAAACATAAGGTCATGCCTATGTCGATTTGCAAGCAGATTTAGCCACTAATTTAACAGTGAGAATCTCCAGAGGGTTAAGTCTTTTTTAGACAGATTTAATATTCCGCCTGAAAAATACCAAGTCAATCAAAAAGATGTATATTATTCCAGAAATGATAGATTTATTTTTGGCAAGTGTTCAATAAGCTTGGAATTAAAGGGAGGGTCTGAGACTCATGATTCTGAAATTACAAGAGATTTTTTTCAGCCCACGTTACACTGAAAAGGGAGGTACAGCTTTTGTTACAGTGCTGCAGTGATTATGCGAAGTTGTCCCACACAGTCAGTGCTTCTATTTTGAAGGGTTTACCCAAATGCAGGGCAGAGAGCGCTGTGTACTCTCACAAATTCAGGTTTCTGGAAAATGTTTTCTGAAACAGATAAGTTCCTTCAACCCTTTCAGTACATCTGTCTAAAACAAAATAAACATCTGTAAACATTTTAACTGGTTTATTATGTGGCTAAAGGTGTGACACATGAAAATGCTGGTAAAAAAATGATCTTTATTCTCTGACTTCAGTCAGATGACATGGATCAAGATTAAAAAAAAAGTTGTATCCCATCACATAAGAGTGATCTACACACACTGACTCCAATGCCTAATGTTATAGCTGTAGCTGTTCCATGATTAAAGCCACTGGGAATACATGTTGTGGTGCAGTATTTGAAAGAACTTCAAAATATCAGCAGAATATGCTGGACATAAGTGTATGCATCTATCTGTGGTACTTATGTGGCCCTCACTACTGTAGTACCTGAATGCTGCACAGTCTAACACATTTATCCTTAAAACACCCTGCTGTGTAAAATTATCTCCATTTTACAGAACAGAAACTGAGGCACAAAGAGACACAGTGAATTGTCCACAGTCACACAGGAAGTGTGTGGCAGAGCGGGGAACAGAACCCGCCTTTTCCAAGTCCTAAGTGAGCACCCAAACTACTGGGCCATCCTTTCTCTTGAGGCTGTAATTACAGCTAAATATTGGAAAAGGTTATTTGACAGTAAACTTCAGCGTCAAAACCCTTTTACATGTCAAAGAGTTAAAATGGAACGTAGCCACTTTCACCTGGACCAGCAAACTTGATTGTTTGGAGTTGGCATTGCCATACTTCAGTTTTCCAAATGTTTTCTCTTCCTGTTACACTGGGGGAGTGGAATGCTTTACACCTGATGCACTCAACACCTCACAAAATAACATGGGTGTTGCAGATTGTAAAATAACCAGGGACTTGTTTGAGCTGGAAGGGATAGGTCATAGGTCACGTAGTCCATGCCCGGCATTGTGGCAAGCTTATATTAATTATTCATGAAACGTGTAATGGATGGATGTAAAATCTGTCCTTGATTTTTGTCTGATTTGGGTGATTTCACAATTACAGTGGCAGCAGAGTCTGTTGGTTGCTTAATCTATTTCACTAGGCATACAACAGCTCCTTACATATTTGTAGACCATAATCTTCTCTCCCCTCACCCTTCATTTCTTAAAGATAATAGAATTACGTGAGGGATGTATTTGTCATTTGTTTTTCCTCAGAAATTTGGTTGAATATAGGCCTTTCTGTGTTTAATTTCTACATGAACCACTTCACACATTCTATTGAATCCAATTTTCTCTCTTACCAGATTCTTTAACTCTGTTGATAACAGAATAAAAGTAACAGGGTTGAATGTGTCGTGTCCCTCGGGGCTCATTATTTGAATAATTCAATCTGTTCAAATGCTGTAGTGTAAATGCTGGCCTACGTTACCACATCATAAGGGAAAATGATCTGATTTAGCTATTTGTCGCAAAAAGTAAATAATGGTTTCAGGTATAGTAATATTTCAAAAAAATATATATTCAGATTTCAACCAACATTCACCAAACATGATGAAATTGAAGGTTCTGGCTTTGTCCATAGTTTACCACATCATGGAGTCTGAAGGAAGTGCATGTTAATATCCTTTTATCTTCTTCCTAATTAAGTAACCTTGAGAATCAACCTGCATAGCAAGAAACTTAACACAGAGAAATAGGGCTGGCTGCTTCATCTATGCTATGAGATATTGCGCCAACACCTAAAATCAACAAATATAATAACCACTGCTCATCTAGAGGCTCATGCAGTTTCCTGGTATACCCCTCCCAACTTTGGGGACAGAATAGATTACGATGACTGCAGCCGAAACTGACAGTGGTTCACCATCTGATATTTTTAATATAAATATTACAGATGGATATGAATCAAACACATGGTACCAGACACCCCAAAACTTTATTATATTTTTATTATACATTTTCCTAAGATGAATAATTATATAAAAATAAAGTGATTGCATTTCTTTTCTTAGGAAAGCTCTATCCAGTTGTGCATGTGCCTAAATTGAATAACCACCTGCTCTTATTATGTAACTCCAATTAGCTCTTCCATTCCTCCTTTTTTAAGTACCTTGAAGTGTTGTCATGCCTAACTTCTGTACTGTTACATCTCCAGGGCAGGGACCGTGTGTATGTTCTATAATGTCCCTATTGCATGTGTGGGTGCTGTAATACTAGCAAAAATAGTAGGAGCTATGGGAAATTTTAAAATCTGAATTTTTCCTCCTTTAGCTTATCTCTAGTAAACACACAAAAAAGCCCAGCTATAGTTAACTTAGCATTAAAGTTGCAAATGCCACCAAAGCAATAATTTTAAAACCAAGAAAATTGCTGGTTAAGCCAATGTTCATGTCCATGCCAACATCAGCTTGCATAATGTACTGCTTTAACGTACTATTTCCTGAACACAAACCCTTACTCACTGTCAGTGCTGTCCATTAAGCTGGGAAGGTGTGGTTACTGTTGAGCCAGGATGTGTAGAAGAGGGGAGAATTCTGTGCAAGTGGGAACTGTGGTGATGGACAGTGTTGAGGGCCAGGACTGTGCTTGGAGTCTGCCTTTGGGAAAACCCAATCTCTTTGTGCTGAAGGACTGACTTAGAGGGACTTTCCTTCAGCTCGTCCCTAGGCCTATATCTTCTTCACAGCTGTAGTTATTCTACTACATTTACCAACCCTTGGGCCCACAGCTTCAGTCACACACACTCTTCCCATTCTGCCTGTCTGGATCACCCAGAGTAGTTGTAAAGCTCAGCTGGTGAGTCGGGGAGGCAACATCTGAAAATGGAAGTCTCTGATAGAGGGAGTCTGTTCTGTGAGCTACTCTTAGTGTAGCTAGTATAGGTTATGCCGAAAGACAGGAAAAACTTAAAAGCTTTTATTAGATGATATATTGAACTGTCCAAAGTGGCATAACTGAGAGATGTTATCGGAGTGTGTGAAGAGTTTGGAGTATTATGTGACTGTGGTTCTTTAGCTACAGGCAGCTGAAAAGGTCAGACTGTGACGACCAAATTTCAGAAAGGATTTGTTTCTAATAAGTGTCCTAGGCAGACTTAACTTAGACACTAAAAGGGGTGAGGGCAGACCCTCAGCTGGTGTAAACGTCAGTGGAGTTATGGTGATTTACATGAGCTGAGGAGCTGGCACAAGAATTATAGTCCTGCTTTGTGTGCAAATCTTAGCTTTTGAATTACAATTGGTCCCTCGGTAATTACTACATGTGAACTTGCTGCAGATTGTAGATTCTGATATTAGGTTTAACCCTGTTAGTCTGGGTATAGCAGCAGAATTGTGCTATTTAAGAGAGGAGTAGTGTCAGCTTGGTTTGTTTTTGTCATAAACTTAGGTTTTTTTTTCTTCTCACTATTGATTGACAATATATATATCTAACATCTCCAGTACTTCCTGGCTATGTCGGTGTCAAAACTAACAAAGGAGTATCTCAAAGTTTTTCATCCAGTGAGGTGGGTTCTCCTGGAACTGGTGCCAGATTAGATGAGAAGGGGTCACAGGGCAGAGTAGAGAATCATAGTGTGTGAAGGATATTGCAAGACCCCATATCCAGCTGCTCTCTGTGCACCCTGCAACACTGTGGTCTGTGTAGGCCTACATTTGTCACATCCCTTTTGAATTTGGACTGCCAGGTGCTACTATAGACTTCTGCCTTCCTCCCTCTTTCAGCAGCAGCCCAGACACCTGCTGCTCTTCACTGTAGTCTAGGAGTGAACTTTATAAAGTGGATTGGCCTGAGGAGGGGGTACAGCATGGTGCAACACTCCTCTGACTCCACCCCTCATGCCATATCCTACTTCCAGGGAAGCAAATAGGAAAAAGGCTGGAGCCCAATGGGGTGGAGCTAGATTATAGGCATAAGGAGGGGCTGGAGCAGCTGGAATGCTGTGCAGCACCATGCTGTGCTATAATAGTGAGGAACTTACCTGAACACAGGGGCCAGAAGGTCAGCTTGGAGGTGGGTGATGGGATGTCTGGGGACCAGAGCACCATCTCCACTCTATATAAATACATGGTATGCCATCTTGAATACTGTGTGCAGATGTGATCGCTCCATCTCAAAAAAGATATATTGGAACTGGAAAAGGTTAAGAAAAGGGCAACAAACATGATTAGGGGTATGGAGTGGCTGCCATATGAGGAGAGATTAATTAGACTGTGACTTTTCAGCTTGGAAAAGAGATGACTAATGGGGGATCGTGAAGGATAGGTCCATCAATGGCAATTAGCCGGGATGGGCAGGGATAGTGCCCTAGCTTCTGTTTGCTAGAAGGTGGATCAGGCGACAGGAAATGGATCACTTGATTACCTGTTCTTCTGATTCCCTCTGGGGCACCTAGCATTGGCCACTGTCAGAAGACAGGATATTGGGCTGACTGGACCTTTGGTCTGACCCAGTATAGCCCTTCTTCTGTTATGTTCACACTCATGAGCACAGCATGAGTGGAGGCTAACAGCAGGATTTTCTAGGGGGTGTGGGAGTCTGGGACAGAGCTGGAACAGTGAATCAGAGTCAGTAAAGTGTAGCTGGGGGCAGGGTCATGCAGCATTGCTGAGATGTCAGGGTGGTGGACTTTTCTCCTCCAGCTCTTAACCACAATTTTAGACCAAGAACAGGAGCTTGAATAGAAAGAATCCTTTCCCCCACATCCAACTCCATCTGTATGGCTAAGCCACTGTCTGACAGTCTGTAGGGGGCTACTCTGAGATCAGTACACCTGGCACTGCTTCACTGCCTGGGTACCAAGTGTGTGGCTCTGTATGTGGTGAGACAGGATTCGACGATAGCTGACAGACTTGGATCTCTGAACGGAAAGACTGAGTGCTGCACACCACCAGGAGAGCCTCCCTGCCTCTTGCTGCCCAGAAGCTGCTCCCCTCATGCCAACTGTCAGCTTTGAGTTGCTTACCCAGAATTTCCTGCACAGCTGAACAAGTCTCAGCTTTTAATTGAGAGAAGCACAGCATGGAGGCTGAAATGTTTGTTGAATCCTGTCTCACTCCAGCCTTGGAAAATGATGTTGAAATGGACATCTCTGGAAAGATCCATTTGGATTTTTTACTTGAAAACATAGAGGAGCTGCTAATGCAGTGGGAATAGCTTTTGTACAAGTCTGCCAAGCAAGAGAGGGAAGGAGCATTTAAGATGCGTACGCTGCCTTAGTTTGACTTTTGTAGCCACACTACTCTTTGCTGCATCGTTCTTCATTCTCTCCTGGATGAACCTGGAATGCAGCCCTGCTGTTTAAATCACTTGACTTTACTGCTCACTTGTGGCTAATAGTTGCTCCTCCATATTGCAAGTGGAATGCAGTAACGCTACTTCACTTTACCATCACGCAGCTGAAAAGCAAGCAGACATCATCCAAATTCAGATGATTCCTTTCCACAATGCACTTGGCATGGAGAAATACCTCCACTCGCCGCCCTGGTACCCCCTACCAAATACCAAATGGAAGGCTACTTTATCTACAAAAAATACTCAAACAAATTGACAGCCCAGATATACAATGGATAGATAGATAGATGAGGAATGAAAGGCAGCTCTTATTCCACCCACTAACGGCCACATATTTTAATGGTCTGGAACTCTGCCTTTACATTTGAACCTGCAATTTTCAACCCACAACCAACTGTGGACTCAAACTTGCAGCTGTCATTCACTGGGGCAAAAATGACACAATTCCATATTCTAACTACCAAATCCAAAGGAACAATGAGGCAATTAGATGCCTAAATGCCATCATTTGTGCCCACAATTAATTATGGGCAGAGAATTAGAGGCCATTAAAAAACTTCTGCCCTAAATAAGCAGATTTATCCTCTCCTAGTCATTAATTATACTTCAGTAAGTGGTCTCAACAAGATCCTCCTATTAGTTGAGACTGCTCATGAGAGATAACTGATAGTCCATTATGAATATATTTTTTAT
Source organism: Gopherus evgoodei (assembly GCF_007399415.2). NCBI lineage: Eukaryota > Metazoa > Chordata > Testudines > Testudinidae > Gopherus > Gopherus evgoodei. The sequence continues at coordinate 19,087,961 of NC_044328.1, read as the reverse complement.
TTGTTTAATGATGTTAAAAAACACCTCAAACAAACAATCCATAATACAACCCAGATGGAATATTTAAAAATATTTTAATTACTTTTTTCAAATCCAAACTTAAGCTTTTTTCCACACAGTTTAAAATGCAATGTGTGCAACACCTATTGCTCAGGGCTGTGCCTGAAGGCACCATTGAGCCCATAGTCTTTAAAAAGAATGGGTGGCAATATATAATTGCACACCTTATGAGAGACACCTATTTGTTTGAAAGTCTGACTCTCCTAGTGTGTAAGTGGTTCTTTGTGACATTGGCTATGTAGTAATATGAGACTTATCCCTGCAGCACCTCCTGCTGGTCTCTTCTGGGAATTACCTCTGCCAGCCTTGGAGCGCCCTCTGCAGGTCGGTATCCTACTGCCACTTGGCCCCTGTGTCCCTCCCTGGACTCCGTGCCCTATTATCTGGGGTGCTGTCCCCTGGCAGTACAACCCTTAGCCTCATTGGGTCTCCCCTCTCTGGGAACCCCCCAACCCCATCCCCACCTCACCTCAGTCTTGGCTACTGCCAGTCACCACTTAGTCCCCGTTCACTGGGGCAGACCCGCAGTGTATCAGCCACTCATCACAGGCAAGAGGGTTTGGACTTGCTGTCTCTGCCTTGCCTACCCATGAGCTGCCTCCTGCAACCCAAGTGCCCCATTGGGCTTACCCTAGGCCTGCAGTCTGGGGCTTTCCTAGGCCAGAGCTCCCCGGCTCCCTTGGCCTTTCCCCAGCCCTGCTTCACTCTAGGCACTTGGTTAAGCTCCCTACAGCCAGGCCCTTCTCTCTCTGCATTCAGAGAGAGATTGTTTGCTTGAACTCCTGGCTCAAGCCTTTATAGGGCTAGCTGGGGCCTGATTGGGGCGTGGCAACAGTTGAGGCTGCCCCACCCAATCAGCCCAGCCTAAGGCACCCAGACACAGCCCTCTCCAAGGGCTGGCTTAAGCGCTTCCAGGCAGGAGCGGGTGACCACCCCGCTACAGGCTAGTTTTTGTTGTTGCTGCTAATATTGGAAATCAGTTAAACAGAAACTTCAAATCCCTCTCTGATAGAATGGCCTTTGCATGAGTTGGCCCCCTTTTAAAAAGAAGTGTTAGAGTGATCAGCCAAAAAAGACGTGCTATCCTATCCATACATGGTAGTGGTACACTGGGTGTATAAATGTGTTTAAGACTTTGTAATATTATTTTCAAAGGAAGAATGACATTCATAGTTTCACATTGCAGAATGATTTCTCTTGTTCTGAAGTGTGAATGAATTATATTTTAAGGAAAAATAACTCCATACAAAAAAGTGCCAATACAATGTGTAGGATGTGATGTGATGTGTGGGATGCCCATATTAACTTTTCTGTAGGACTTTCAGAACAGAGAAATTGTCTGATAGATTTTTCAAATGAAAAAGAGTTTTGTTTGCTTGCAATTATGATACACAATCAATGTACGTTTAAGTTATCACTGCTTCTGTAGACTTAGTCACAAATTCTCTTTCATATAAAGGCAAATAAGCCAGTTGACAATGCAATTCCATGAAAATGAGGCAAGTATTCAAAGTGCAAATAGATTTAAGTATTTGTTCAGAAAGATAAACACAAAGGGCCAATCTACGCTACAATTAGAATGAAGTCAGGGGACAGGTTACAACACAGTTGTGCCTAATGTGATTACAACACACTTCTAGTTTGATGAGTAGATAGGACCTTAACTGTTCTTTTCAACCTGATACAGTCACTTCCAAGGCTTTAGCTCAGTTATGGGACATGATTAATGTCTTGTCTACACTACACATTTAGAACTCTCTTGCACTGGGACACGGCAAAATTTGTTCTCCTGACTCAGTTGTAACTGTGTTCTCTGCACATTCACTCCTCTCCTTCAAAGTTCTCCTCAGATCTCACATCCCTCATTCCTTTTGGTTAACTTTCCAAAGCTGACCTCGCTCCTGCCCATCATTCTGGACACTTTTCTAAGTATAGTAGGAACTTGCAAGATAGGAATGTTGTAAAGCATATATGATCCCTGGTTTAACCCTTTGGCCCTGTTTTTAACCATTTGGGGTCTCTCTCTCCCAGCCTTTTATTCTTTCATTCCTTGCTTTGTCTGATTTACCCTGTAAACCCCACAGGGGAGGAATATGTCTTTTTTACATGTCTGAATGTGGTGCACACCCACAATGGTATGTAAACAGTAATACATTTGGTACATTGTTTATTTTCTTCTGCCAACAATACACAATTAGGCAAAACTTTCATAAGAGTGACAGACAGAGTGGAAATACTTCTGAATAGCATTCGGGGGAATTTGCATGTTCATAATTCAACTTTTACAACTCTCCTGCAGGAAGACCATTCTATGTTATGTTTGTGTTCGAGGCTTTGTAGCATTAGCTCTCTCTGTGTGATGTACCTAGACTGAGATTACATCAGATCTCACAAGCTAAGCAGAGATAATCATGATCAGTAGGTGGAAAATCCAGGGTGTTGGTGATTCAGTAGGTGCACTCTTCCTCCTTAGTCAGTTTTGAGATAAAGTCCATCATTTTGCTAGACAGCAAGTAGCTGGTGGAGGTGCCATCTCTCAGATAAGACCATAGCTTATCTCTTATGGTCATTAAAATCCCCCTAGAAGAAGTTAGCTCCATTCTCCTGGCTGAACTCCCAAGAAGGATCATGGCATTTTACTTCCCTACATTATTCCCACTTGTTGACGATGTTTGCTCATAGTGTACTGACCTGAACTCCTGAGCCGTAGTGTTGTGCACTATTAAACAGCCCAGAGGTGCCACATGGCAGTGGGTGGAGGAAGTGGCAGACCCTGTATAAAGGGAAAGCTGTTATTTATACAAAGGACATTTTCATGACACTGCAATTCCTAGCCCAGCATGTCAAGGCCAAAATAATAGTGGGTCTCTTTAGAAAAGCATGTTTTATTTGGCACATTTTGGAGAATATCAGTACAAAGGAAGAAAATAAAGTTAGGTTTATGGCAACTGCTTCCGTGATCATTGGTAACTGCTTGCCACAAATAACTGCTTGTTGGTGCCTACGCATGATATTTGAAGAGATGAGTAGAAAAAAATGATACGGCATCGGCAATATTTAGTGCTATATACTGTCTAGCCACCACAAAATTAATGTAGTCGTGGCAAGTATTTATTGAAAATGAAGCTTAGTATGTTCTGGTCTTTGCTTTACAACTTTCCATGATTCAGCATATTCAGAAAATATTCTCTGCCTCCATATTCCTCACCCCTATTCTGCCTTGTCAGCCTTGGTGCCCCCTTTGTTGCCTTCTTCCTTGCTGCCTCCTCATCATGAAAACATCCTTTTCAAATCCGTTCACCAGCCCTCCTCCCCCTCACATCTGAATCAAGTCCCTCTAGTCCATGAAAAGTGAGATGGCTGAAAATAATTACGTGGCTCATCAAGATGTGTATGTGACTTACTGAGTAACTAGGTGACCCTAGCACTGTAACCCTTCTCATAGACTCATAGACTTTAAGGTCAGAAGGGATCATTATGATCATCTAGTCTGACCTCCTGCACAATGCAGGCCACAGAATCTCACCCATCCACTCCTGTAACAAACCCCCAACCTATGTCTGAGTTATTGAAGTCCTCAAATTGTGGTTTGAAGACCTCAAGCTGCAGAGAATCCTCCAGCAAGTGACCTGTGCCCCATGCTGCAGAGGAAGACGAAAAACCTCCAGGGCCTCTGCAATCTGCCCTGGAGGAAAATTCCTTCCCAACCCCAAATATGGCGATCAGTTAAACCCTGAGCATGTGGACAAGACTCACCAGCCAGCACCCAGGAAAGATCCCACCCCATCTAACATCCCATCTCTTTCACTTCACCCGCCCTCTTTTCTATTTAGCGTGACACTCCCTAATCTGCCAAGCTGAATTTCAGTTGTATGCTCTTTAGGAAATTGACTATGATTTTGTTTTTGTGAGGTGCCTTAGTGGTCTTTTGAGTACTTGAAAATAATAAATAATAGTGAATAGATATTTACTTTTCTTGATGCTTTCTAGAATGTGGGACTCTGTAACCCTTTAGTCTCCATCTCTGGTAACTGACATGAAGTGCCACAAAATTCCTTCTTTTGTGGCTGACAAAGGAGTGTGCACTGATTAAAAAACGGAAGCGGGATTTTTCAAGAGTGTGCTCTTGTGGAAATTGATGATAAAACTTCTGTGGGTGCAGTTTGGCAAATGCTGAGTGCTTTTAAAAAATCTGAAACTGGGGCTACTGTTAAAATTCAGAGCCAGTGCTGGAGTTTAGATTTTGAATGCCTGTAGAACTTTGGGGTGTGTTTTCAGTAGTCCATCTCTTCTCTGCTATATAGCAGACATAAGAACATCAATTTTGGAAAGAAAAGCCAAGGATGTACGATAGCTATTAGATTACTATTGGATGCCTTGACACCTTCTTACATTCAGAGAAACTTAGATTGTGTGTGTAACAGTCAGCTAAACTTTTTGCATCTGAGTCTGTTTTCTTTAATATCCAAGATTACGCTATTGTAAAGAAAATGAGAGAAAAAACTGACCATTGCTTCAGAAACCTCATTTATCTTGTTCATTCTACCACTTTCTTTTCAGAGTGTTCATATACAAAGAGGCACTGCTGAGCTGTTTGTGTCAATCCCTTATTGAAGATGGCAAGCATTTCAATGATGCTTAGTATCACCAGATGTCATGATGCTGCAGAATTCTAACACTTCCATGGTAAACAAGCAGTGACAATGACAAGTCTGAGATGGGGTGCATTTGTACCAGGGCTAGTGGTTGTACCTGAAGTAACAAAGCGATAATTGAACTCCTTGGGATGACATACTGCAACACAGTGGCAAAAGGATGGAAAAGGAGAGATTAGCAGGACTTGGCTTGTGTAGGATGACATATGATAACGTTATTGGTTCTGTCATTTGATGCTGGATAGACAATGCAGAAAGAAAGCTATTTTAATGGTCCACTTTAGCATATGATATTGGTAAGCTCATTTTCTCGTATTTTCTGTTCCATTCTTTCTTGCCCTTCATGTGTTCATTCCTCTTCCTTTTTCATTGCTCTTTTGCTGTTGAGCAGATGGTACAGTCTCTGTTCGCAGGCAGCAACATGACTGCAGGATTCTTTACACAGCAGAATCAGATGAGAGCAATAAATACAGTAATTCATCATGTGTGTTGTCAGACTCATGGGTGGGCTTTGAACAGGAAGGGAACTAGGACCTTGGGATTTTCTGGGATGTAATGACAACTTGAAAAGCTGCTTCTAAAGCTGAGTGAATAATTTGCAACAAATAATTTAGGTGATGAATTTAGCCTGTATTCCCACTATCACAAATTATGCCAGCTATATTTAGGTGCTGAAATATGCATTTAGGAGCCTAACAGTAGTCAGATTTGAAGGTGTTGATCTTCAGAGTATATATTCCTTACACATGCACTCATTGGCATAGGAATGTCTATGTAGATAATGGATTTTAAATGCACTCCATTGGCATAATGGAAAGGGGTGGGGGAAGCAACAAAAATAGCATCAAATGTGGTTGAAAGAATGAAAGGTCTGATAGTTCAGAGTGCACATAGTTAATCCATCTCTGAGGGCTAGAAGTGGTATGCCATTTTAAAAAGCTTACTATTTATTGACACACTTCCATCAGTCTGGAACAGCTTGAGTTTTTCCTGTCTTCTCATCAGTCTGGTAAAATGACTAATTTGAATCCTGGAGAATGCGCTTTACCTTCTCCCCTCTTGGTTACACTTGGTCCTGATTTCTGTCTATCTTATGCTTTCCAGTCTCAATTCTACCTGATTTATAGCTGGACTGTTTGTAACAGGGTGGTCTGTCCCCTTTAAGGACATGGGAGAAAGCTCATAAAGTTTACTATTTATGATCTCTTCCAGATTAATCATTGGCCAATTGTTTTTCGTCCAGATTCTGTGTGTGTTGGACATTTGCAAACCACAGGATGGCTGCATCCAGGTGAGATGAAAAAAGACAGAGCTGGGTGTCAACATATTGATGGCACTATCATTCTTATTACCTCCCAATCTCCCCTAGTGGCTTCCCAGGGACCCAAAAGGTCTAACAGGATAGTTCAGGGCTGGGAGGAGCAGTTTCCAAAATGTACTCTATGGGATTGCATTGGAAGGAAGGTACGGAATCTTTCCAAGGGTCAGCACTGGCATAGTCCTCAGTAATCTTAATAGTACTGTATGATTAGTGGAACTTCAGGCTACTGAAATGTCAGCAAGAATTGGTGTCAATCTATCACTTTGAGGGAAATGTTGAAGCCTGTAGTTAATGCTCTTTCCATGCCATAATTTGGTGAAGTCTGACTGGAAAATGAGGCAGACAGATGCTTTAATAGCTGATCTGGCATTGGGAAGGTAGATGCCTGCTGTCTAGTTTTATCATTAAGAGCCAGATTCTGACACCCTTATGCCAAAAGATTAACACTTTGTTCTACATGCAGTGCCATTGAAATCAATGGGACTATGCATGGGTAAACTGCTATGCAGTGCAAGTAAGGGTACTATAATGTCTTTCTAAGGGTATATTGACTGAAAAATAAGATTGCTGGGGAGACAGGAAGAGCAGACAGCTGATCTTTGAATGCTCCATGTATTTGTCTAATGAGAGTAATAAAGTGGGATGAGCCCGTCAGTTCAGGGTTGATGACTGCAGCGATTTCCAGGTATTCTGTTTTCTTTTGTGAGTCAATGTAAGTTGATGGCACATTGAAATTACTTTTTAAAGTGGATGAGTTGGGTGTGCAGTCTCATCAGCTATCTAACATATCAGGCAAAGACATCACAGGTTTAACTGAAGCCTCAGTCAAGTTGTGATTCTTGCAGTAGACTATTTTGTTTCTTCTAAACCTGTTAATATGCTTGTTTTTAGATTTAGATGAAGGCTACTATTTATTTTATTTTATTTTTATTTTATTTTTCTGGTGATGCCTGAAATATGTTAGGTGTGTTTCAGACCAAAATGAAGGCATGGTCCCTGCCCTGAGGATCTTACAATAAAGAGGCAAAGGTTAGGATGAAGGAGTACAACGTAAAGTAGAGTGTCCATGTAGTGCTTGGCTGTATCTTCAACTAGTAATGGTTAGTTGGCTAAATTTCCTTTGCAGCCCAGCAAATGTGGATCTTTGAGAGGGACTTAAATACAGCGATGGTAGGGGCCTAGTTGATGAACTCAAGCCTCAGGGAGCAACATAAAGGAATTAATGAAGTGAGAAGTTGACAGATGGATGGATGAGGCAGGTGAAGGAATGGACGAGGAGAGGGATGTGGTTGTAGAGTATGAATCTATTAATATGTGAAAGGGCTTGAATGTAAATGTTGATATGAAAAACAAGTAATTTCAAATCTATTTACCATTAGGATGTCAAAATCTTAAGGGGTTGTGTTCAACATTCCATCCCAAAAGACCAGTTATTCTTACCTGACTGTAATGTATAGTCAGAGGGAGCTTTAGACATAGCTCTGATAGGTGAGCACATGGAGTATCACATTTCTGGAAGGAGCTCTGCTGAAAGGAGAAGCCATTAAATACTCAGAAGATGTTTGTACTCTGAGCAGCCTTATCCAGTTCTCACTGAAGTGAATAGAAACTCTCCCCTGTACTTTAATGGGAGTTGGATCAGTTTTGTATTCCCAGAAGCAGTGGCAGGATGGTGGCAGTTGGAAGACTGATTTCTTGTTCTTACAGGGTGGAGGAGAAAACTGTGGGAAGAGAGAGAGAGAAGGGAAAGTCAAAGGGGTGAGTTGGAGAGGATGGAGATGGTGTCCATGACCTAGCAAATGGGGAAGGGTCCAAGATGGGTGGATCTGCTTGGTTGGCTTGATGGGGCATAATGGTAGCCAAGAAAAGTCACCATATAAAGCTGGTCTTCCTGATCACATTTTTACAATGTTACTTCAACTGTGATGTTTAGTTCTGCTGCTAGTGGTCTTGAATTTTCTGGATGTTATTTCTGCTAAAATCTGAATGGTTCCTCTAGCTGCTGTAATGGATGTGTCATATACTTGAAGGAATAGTATTGTCTTCCAGTGGAGCTATTAAAAAGAGTAACAAAATGACACCAGTTTTGATGTGTGTGTGAATTGCAGATAGCAACAAAGAGGTGGGCTGACAGGTGAAAATCCTTCTCCTTGATCTCACTGAGCTTGTCTTCAGTGCTTTTGGGTTTAAGATACCAAAATAGTTAATTTTGATGACATTTCTGTGGTCAAACTGAGAGTACTGACACCTAGCAGTTGCTCATATGATGTGTAAGCAAGCATCTTTTTGCGGTGCATGTGTGGAATGGTGCAGTCCTGTTAATTAACTGTTGGCGTTTATTTTGGAAACTGTTAATGGCTTTGTCTGCACACTTATTCCCTACACTCAGAAATACTGCAAACTGTTATTGTGACCTTTTGTACTGAGTCACTACGACATGAAGCTGTTTCAGAAGGAGGTAGCATTTGGTACTCTGCCAAATTCCTCTGGATACCCAGCAGCTTCTGCCAAAGCCTCCAGACCATCTGCTCAGAGATGAGATGATGTTACTTGATGGCTGGAATCAGTAAGATGAGTAATTGGCATGCAGAAATATTTGAATTTGCCTATAACTACAGTGAGTACTAGTTACAACAAAGTAGGTGAGCTGCTTCGGTCCGTTGTGACATTTCTATAATAGAATCCTAAAAGTTAGAGATGGAGAAGACTTGTTAATTCATCCAGTCATTTCTCTGAAAATGCAGGACTTGTCCCTACAATTCATTTTCTAGACTTTGGCGCAGTCTCGTTTTAAAAGCCACGAGAAATAGGGCTTCCATCATTGCACTTGGAAGATTGTTTCACAGGCTAACAGTTTTCACTGGAACTCCTTCCCCCCTACTTTTTTCTTAATTTTTTTCTCATTACTCTTATCTAGTCCTCAATGACATTTTTAAGGAAGTCACCCACTGTCGAACTACCTCTGGTGTAGCTCTACTGGTGGTAGCTCTGCTGGAAATGCCAGTGAAGATGGTTTCACTGCCATGTTTTGTGGACTGGCTGAGAAGAAGTGGAAAGATTTAGAGATAGTGTGGGGGTAGTGGAAGAGAAGTCAGAGATGGCTCCCAGTTTAATGGTCTAAGAAACTGGAAAGATGGTGGTATTGTCATCAGTGACAGGACTGACCAGTTTAGGAGGGATAGTCAGGAATTCAGTTTTGTCCATTTCAGGTTGAAGTTAACAGTGGATGCTGGAGAAACATCTGAGATGTGGTAGGGGGTGGTGGGAGACAGTTCAGGGTGGAGATGTGGGATTTGGTAGAAAGGTGAGTCATCTGCAATACAGATAGTAGCTGATGCTGTATGACCAAATGAGATAACCCAGAGAGAGTAAAGGGAAAAGAGGGAAGGGATGAGGGTTGGATCCCTCTTGGGAAAGGAAGGAGGAGGATTCCCTGAAAGAGATGCTGAAGGAACAATCAGAGGTAATAGGGAGAATAAAGGACAGAATCACTGATGTGGGTTGCCAGTGCAAGTGCCCCCTTCTGCAGTGTTGGGAAGGCAGGTTGCAATCCTGCCCTTAGAGATTTATGCCTGTTCTACAGTTGTGTACTCTAAAATGAGCCATATGTACTGCACAGTAAAAATAAAATACCAGAAAGAATAATGAAAATTTCTTCAAATCATGAGGTTCTGAAATGCAGCGTAGTTCGAGTACCATCTTGTTGAGGTTAGCTCAGAGACTGACTAGTCATTAAAACACGAGTTTCTCTGTTGGATGATGTAGCATATGAGTTGAAGATACTAATTTAGTAGAAAGAGTTAGGTGTGTGGTTCTAAATGAGTGTGGCTGCTCGTTTGTCATGGAAAGTGTGAATTCCATGCTCCTTTGTGTCAACTCTCAACTTTTACTGTAGACTCTATTTTTTAACTATAGTTTCATGATTTATGTCATTTTCATTGACGATTCTATGCCTTTTCTTAAAAATAATCATAACAAAATCACAGACCTATATTCCTAAAGGTTACACATAATGAACTATACATGTAGTTGCTGGAGATTACTGTTCCTGAGTCTCCAGTCACGGAAGCGTCATAACCACACCATTCCTAGAAATATGCTAAGTCAGTTTATAGTGGAACACAGACATTTTGTTCTGGGACAGTTTGCCTTCCTCTCGTAGTACGTATGGAACTGGAAAAACATAAGATGCCAAAAGGAGATGGGGCACAGGGTTCATAAAAAGGAGAAACCACCACGAAGAAGGAGCAGCAATGGAAGACCTCACACTGTTTTTGCACTTTTTAGATTCTTTTAAACAAAGCTGCTAAAAATTAAATGTTAAATATTAATTTTCCTATGCAAAACAAACTATGTAAACTGCCTTTTGTTCTTTACTTTGGCACTGAGCTTCAAATAGAGCATACCATGCTGCCTTCTTAAACTAACCCAAAACAATTAGCTCTAATTGACTTTTAGGCTTTCGTAGCATTGGATTCTGTGCAAGTTCCCTGCTTCCAGTAATAAGAAAAGCTTAGTTATATGAAATATAATTTGAGAGGAAAACCAAAATATGAAGACACACTTACTGAAGGTCCTACGTGGTTTTCACTTGGTAAAATATGTAATCTTAAACCAGCCGTTAAAAGAGAGGGGAAAATAGTATTTGTGGCTTTCATGATATGTCTTTTTGGATCTTGCATATTATAATGTATAAAAGTAACTCATATTTCAATGAGGAGCCATTTTAGAATGAATTAAGTTTATTATTAGCTGTCTAGTCTAGTTTGTTTGATTTGAACTGCAATTAGGGGGATGAGGGCATACTTGACATTTCTATTGAGGTAGGATGTCTAAAGCAATGCCAGTTTGGGATCCATTATAGGAAGCTGGTAAAATCCTCTCGGTATGCTTATGAACAAGAATAGCAACTTTTCATAAACTTAGCATGTAACCGCGTTGGCCACATGTGCTCCATTTCTTTTTAATAATTCTTGTTGTAAAAATGCAATTTTAGGTTGTCATAGGTATGAGAAAATGCAATTTCCACATTCACGTTACACAGCATGTCCATTTGTATTCTCTCTCCTAAGGATTATCTGTTCACATGTATACAAAAGAGAGAGAGAATCCTATCTTCAGTTGACTCAGAGCCATGTTGGTAGCAGCATGATACTGAGAGGTTTTTTATTTCTGTGCCTGAATACATAATAAGGGAGAATGGAAGAGGAGGCTCACAGTGAGTGATTTTGCCCTGTGTGATCTTGGACAAGTCACTTAGACCCTGATCCAGCCCAGTATTTGTACACATGCATATGTCTATCCCTGTTCAAAAATAGAACAAGCGTACTTAGAGACTAACAAATTTATTTGAGCATAAGCTTTTGTGGTATGCAAGCTTCTTCAGATGCATAGAATGGAACATAGTAAAGAGATTATATACACATACAGAATGTGAAAAGGTGAAAGTAGCCATATCAACTTTAAGAGGCTAATTAATTAAGATGAGCAATTATCTGCAGGAGAAAAAAAGCTTTTGTAGTGATAATCAAGATGGCCCATTTCAGACAGTTGGCAAGAGATGTGAGGCAATGACTTCAGTTGGACTTAAGCATGTACTTAATGATAATGTTAATCTTAATCTTAAATAAGTGCTCTGTTGAACTGAGGCCTTAACTTCTCAGGGCTTTCATTTCCTCATATGTAAAACATGGATAATGATCCCTGCTCACCTTTCTGGAGTGCTTTGAAGTCTAAAGGTAAAAACTGTCTCCAGGTATAAAGTATTATTAATTATATGCAACAAACAAATTGTATTTCTCCTCCTGGATTTCCCAGTGTCTCCTGTCTTCTATGAATGAGATTTTGCCATCCTTGCCTATGTTGAGTAGCATCTTTTTAGTAGTCCCAATGAAGTCAGTGGGACTAGGCATGGAGTAATGTACGACTCAAAGGGTTTCAGACGATGTCCCTGTGACAGGTGCTGGCTAAGGAAATCAGAGCCAGGCCACTGTCATGCCAGCTCCAATCAAGAAAGGGGATTGGAGCTGGCTGAGTAAGCCCGGGCCTGATTGGTGAACGGGGAACTGGCAGGAAAGAAGCCAGGGGGAAGAAGGAAAAGGAGGAGCATGGGGGGCGGGTATAGTAGGCACAGGAAAGCATTGCCTTCCCAAAGAGCCTGACATGTGCCCCCATGCTCCACCCCTAAGCCCCATCCTGCCTGCTGTTCCCTGCAGTGCACCCCTGCGGCCATGCCACCCAGCCTCCCGGTGCTGGGGCCACACCGCCTGCCCAGCGCTGGGGCCGGGGCTGCTCCAGCTGGGCCACCTGCCTGGGGCTGGAGGCGCTCTGGCCAAGCCACCTGTCCAACACTAGGGCTGGCATCTCGGTCGGGGGATGCCTTCAGGGGAAACTGGGGAATGCTGGCTGGGGTTTGGGCCCAGTGGCATGGTCCGGGGAGGCTAGGGGTAAGGGGTGAGGGTTGGGGGCACTAACCTGGGGCAGGGGCCAGTGGTCCCAGTGGGGGCTGGGCTCTGGTGGGTGTGGAAGGGGTGGGGCTGGGGGGGGCTAGCTTCCCCAAGCCAGGGGTTGACCCACTGGCCATGGGGAGAAGCCAGAGAATTAGAGGGAGTTGTGAGCTCTTCTCTGTTGGCTGCAGGCGCAGTCCTTGAGGCTGTAATACTGAAGCTGTTTGTAGCTAGAAGGTGGTGGGAAAGTGTATTGTGAATAAAGAGCATGGGTGACTGCACCAATGCAGATGGCTCTGTCTGGTTTGTGGGTGCAGCAGGGGCAGAAGCCTGGGGGCCACGCAATGCTCTCTGGCAGACCCAAATGTCCCTTTCTTTTATATTGTAAGATCTTTGGGGCAGGGACTATTTATTTCCAAGTTTTATGATATGGACACCTGTCCACTAGGAACTGGGATTTCACACAGAAGCAATCAAATGGCGGCTAAGCATCTATGTAGCATAAAGTAATACCTCATGGAAACATGAAGCAATTTTTCCTGCTAATTTAACACTAAATTAAAGTAGGAGGCATCTCTTCATACAACAGGGCAACACAGTGAAAGAAATAAAGTGGCCCAGATTTTCTAGTTAGTTGCTGGCCTCTATGTACCTTTGTGACCCAGCCACAAATATCCAGCAGAGGATTATTGTGGCATAGGGGAACTCCCTCTTTGTGCACCTGTGCTGGGTCTCCTAGCATATAGGGCAGAGAGAGGGTGTGGTGGAGCTCTCATGCACCATGGCAATTCTCAATCGCCAGGGGTCCATTAGGGATTCTCAGCTGCTGGCGGAAGTTAAAGCTATCAGGCAGTAGCTCTAAAAGACTTTGGGCCAGGGATTGTGCAGAAGAGAACCCAGCCCAATATTTGAAAAGATGAATATGTGACTAGGATGTTATTCTGTAAGTTAGTGATTCGATGGCTGTATCTATTGCTCATTCATCAGTATTAGTCAGACTCTTTCTATGTTGCTGCCCATCCTCGTTTCTGGATTGATATGAGCTACAAGGTGTTTAGGGCATATAGCTGAGCAAACTAGATATAGGCTGAATCTTAAGGCATGGCTGAATTGCAGAGAGATGTGTCCAAAGATGGCCTGAAGCTCGCTCACCTATGCAAACTTCTGGTCCTACTATAGCTCTGTCCCCATGCTGTGTTTGAAGTAGCCCTCAGCCTTCTCTAACTTACACTGGCTGCAAACAGCCACAAGGGACTGAACATTCAGCCAAGGATTAGTGTGGCAGGGGTTGTCTTGTCCACCCCCTTTTCCCTTGCTGTGCTGACAGCAGGAGTGGTATTAGAGCTCCTTCAGGGGCTCCATGCTAGAAGATCACACTTTCACCTGGGTATTCAAGTAGTGGGCACCCCATGTTAGGACAGATTTGGACAATTGGAGAGAGGAGAGCAACAAACATGATAAAAGGTTTTAAAAACCTGACCTATGAGAAAAGGTTTAAAAAAAGGCCTTGGCATGTTTAGTCTTGAGAAAAGAAGCCTGACAGGGGACCAGATAAGAGTCTCCAGATATATTAAGGGCTGTTATAAAGAGAAATGTGTTCAATTGATCCCCATGTCCACTGAAGTAGGACAAAAAATTAATGGGCTTAACGTGCAGCAAAGGAGGTTTAGGTAGATAGCAGGAAAAACTTTTAACTAAGCACTGGAATGGACTTCCTAGGGAGGTTGTGGAATCCCCATCATTGGAGATTTTTAAGAAAAGATTGGACAAACACCTGTCAGGAATGGTCTAGATTTACTTGGTCCTGCCTCGGCCTAGACTAAATGACCTCTTGGGGGTCCCTGCCAGCCCTACATTTCTATGATTGTGATTAGGGCTGGCTCCAGCTTTTTTGCCACCCCAAGCGGCGGAAGAAAAAAACCAAAACCAAACAAACCCGATTAAGCTCCCGCTGAAGTGCCACCGAAGAAGAAGAGTATATGTGCCACCTGTGTATGTTGAAGAATGAGGAGTTGAAACATACTTTCCTATAGGACAATGGACAAAGCTGGTAAGCTGAGAACATTTATAAAGTGGCCACAGTGTTGTATTAAAGTCTTAATTTTGAATATGAAATTTAAGCGAACTGGTCTGACTTCAGAACACAAATAGCAAGAATTATCTGAATTTTTGTAGCACACCCAATAAATTAGGGTTCTTAAGCACTGTTAATTATTTTCCTGTTGTTTAGCAACTATCAGTTTGTTCCCCAGCTGACTGGAGAATCCCAAAAGTATTCCTACTTTCTATAGCCACACAATTTTGTTGGAAAAAGGACCGAATACTCCCATGCACAATCACTGTAAATTCCTGCTTGCATTCCTTCACCTAAGTCCACACCGTCAAGTCTGTCTGGTATTTTTAAGGTACCTGCTGTCACTCTTATCTCAATGCCAAGAGAGGCTGGAAGTATTTGGGTCTTCATATAAAACCTCATTCTTAATGCATGCTGCTAGCTGTACTTTTTCTTGGTCCTGAACTTCAGATGGGATGACCAATATTTTACTATTTATTAATTGGTTTGCTATCTGGAGGGAAACCAGACCATCCAGAATATGCAGCCCAGGTAATTTGGGGATTCAATCTTCCATAAACAGAATTATGTTTGGGTTGCTACTTCAAGAGTATTCCCAGCTTTGCTTTGCCTTGCTTTTCTTTATTCCTTTTCCTGGGTTTTCTAAATGACTGAATCCTTCCCCTAAGGGCTTCAGAAATTTTAGCTTGTATGTCACTTTCAGTCTCCATTTCACTACTATCTACTCATTTTCAGTTTGCAAGTTTTAGTCTGTGTTCAATTTTCCTCAAGTGCAGGAAGCTTTCCAGAGCCCATCTGGTTCTCTTGAGATATTATTTATTATTTATAATCCTGTAGTGCCTAGTTGTTCTGGTCTTGGACCAGTACCCAATTTGGACTAGGAGCTGTGCAAATACAGAACAAAAAATTCTCTGCCCCAAAGAGCTTACAATCTAACTATAAGGTATTGCAGTTCATCTGTAGCCATTCCTTAAGAACGGCTTGTCTGCTTGATTTTGAGTCAGAGTTTTCCAAACAACTGAAGATAAATGCTTGGAATGGAGGTGCCAAACTGGCCTTCACTATAGCATTGATTCACTGCCAGAGCTCTCTTTAGTAAGTGTCCAATGAGGTTAAGAGTGAAGAAATGGTGTGAAATCATGGTCCTATTGAAGTTACTTGCAAAACTCCTACTGAATTCAACAGAGCCAGGATTTCATTCGCAGTATTTTAACAGTACAGAAATGCTACATGGGGGATAGTTTTTAATATAGAGCAGCAGTGGTGGGTCCTTGCCCTTCAAATGTGTTCAGTTTTAAGTATTTTTTCCAGTATCTTTAGGGCATTTGGGGAGATGGCATAGGATTTCTTTTTATGTCTGGAAAATGCCTCGCCTTTGTGGGCACTATGAGAAATAAAAAATCATCTCTCTTCAGTTGCTGTTTGGGAAAAGGCAACACGATGCAAACAGGATCAGACCCACAGTGAAGTCAGTGGCAAAACTCCCTTTGACTTCACGAGGGGGCTGGACTGTGTCCTGTATCATCCTGGGAGACATTTGTCTTCTGTTTTAAAAATAAAATAAAAAAAAATGAATGACAAGAATGATGAATAGCATGAGTTTTAAAAATGCTTTGTGGTTCAAATGGGGCCTGCTCAAAACCCCACTAAAGTCAATGGAAAGCACATGTTCAGCTTTTCCTTGGTTTGTCTAAAATTGTGTATATATTTAATTTTTTAGCAGTTTTTATACCAGTTCATTAATTAGTGGCCTTGGAATGCGTTTTCAGCCAAAGGCAATACTGGTGCTATAATTTAGCACTATCTCTCATGTATTCTGCTCTTTGTTACTAATATACTGAGAGCACATAGCAACTAGGAAAACTTTTATTCATATCCCACTAATGTGTCTGTATTTTCTTCCACAACACCCTCCCTGAACTAATTCATACAGCTACTACCCCTCTTGGCCTTCAGACACTGCTGCTATGTTGTCCACAATAAATAGACAACAAATTATGAAAGCACTTCAGGGCCAGGACTGTCTTTCTGTGGCTTGAGAATCAAGCATAACAGAGCCCTGAGCCTGAAGAGGATATCTGGGTGTTACTGCTCTACAAAGAAAATAGTATGGGTGATATATAACTTTACCGGTTCTTTGATCCTTTCAGAAATTCAAATCTGTGCTTTTACAGCCCGTAGCAGAGCGAGAGGGAATTCTGTAACTGATAAAATATGTTGTGGATATGAAATGTAATGGAGGAAAAGGTGACTATTATAAAACATTTGCCCCAAACGAAAGAAAATGGAGGGCCTGAGCATTAGGTGTTGGAGCACAAAAACCCTTTATGTGAATGGTTCAAATCCAGCCCAAGGTCAGAAATGACTTTTCATTTGTTTCTACCTGATGGCCATTTGGTAGCTCATGTGAACTGACTTTGATGACCTCCTTCCAGTTCCCAGTAGGCAAGGGTCTAATACACAACAGTGGGCTGTTGAAAGGCTAAGGACTGACTGAATATGGTGGGTTAGCTACCCTCTTACACTGAGAGGTGTCTCGATCTGTGTTGAGAGAGGTTGGTATGGCAATGTGGAGAGGTTGGTCCTTTCTGCTGTCCAAGTTGTATCAGATCTCTGGATAACAAGAAAATAAAAACAACAAGTTTCTAGGGCTTTCAAAAAAGCAGCTTTCACAAGCATTAAAACTCTTGTGAAATTATAAGGAAACCCCTTCAAATCCCCCAGAAACATTATGAGTAGCATTGAAAAAGAAAAAGGGATGATTAATATGCCCATCATAATGCAAAAGGCATAGAGAATACAGCCTCCTGAGAAACTGATTGCTTACAATTTTCAAAAGAACTTGCTAGAAGCCACAATGTGTTTTGGAAGGAACAGGGATCATATTTCAGCCTTGGATTTTAGACACACATTGTGACACCCTGTGGCAGACATGCCAGGAACTTCATTCCATAAATCACATTTCTTGAAAAGGAGGCCTCTGTGCTCACTAGTAGCAGCAGCAGTATTTGTTTCTTCTTTTTCTTGGCTGTCTCACTTGGAAGTGATGTAAAGTTTTAACCCTCGTCAGGAGAACCTGTAGAGACATAATGTAGTATGTGAGAGCTCCAACTTTTGCCTTGTTAAATGAATCTTAGTCCATATAAACACCCCCTGGAAAAAAAATAAACGCTGATGGTGCTACAAAATGGGTGTGCTGTTTTCATTTAGTTTTTTGGCAGCATTTTTAACAAGAACATTTTTGTGACTCTCAAACCAGACCCATCATCTTGGATGGACGACAGTGGCAATAAAAACATCACACATTTTATTCCAAATGCAGGTTTTGTTAGAAACATCTTACCAGATAAGGAGAAATAATGGACAAGAATATTTATTCCTTTGCTCAGAAATGAGTGAGTTCTAAATCAGGATTCAGTCTTTACCTGCACCCTTGTTTAAGTTCTTGGGTTCCTGGGTTTGTTTTTCACT
Organism: Gopherus evgoodei; assembly: GCF_007399415.2. Lineage (NCBI taxonomy): Eukaryota > Metazoa > Chordata > Testudines > Testudinidae > Gopherus > Gopherus evgoodei. The sequence continues at coordinate 19,069,934 of NC_044328.1, read as the reverse complement.
GTATGCCCCTTTCCTCAAAGTGGTGCTTTTCCTTTTCTTTAATTGTGTTATAGAACTCTTTGGAACTAGACACATTCTTTACCTGGCCTTTTCATTCTGAAGTGTCTGAAGTTTAGTATGTTGTTTCCTCACAAGCTGAAAATGTTTCTCCATTCTTTGTGTTTGTATTTAAACCATGTGAGCTGTGGCAACCAATGGAATACTCCTGTGTTTAAAGTTACACATGTGCTTAATTAAGTGCTATGCTGGAATAGGGGATATATGCCCCGTTAACCTAATGTAGAGCATTGCCACATCACTGGTTCTTTTATGAAAGAGAATGATGATCTCACCACAGGGTGGCATCTAGGATGGCAGTTATAGTATAGTGTCTGCAGAGGAAAGTGCTTTCAGTCAGCTACTGAGAATTAAAAAAGCTCTTTGCTGTCAGATAAGTTTTGGATCAAAGTTCATTTTGAATCACATTCTTCAAGTATTTTAGAGAAATCAAGTACAACTGCTGACGACATTGCTTATTAAATAAAGCGGAATCCTTTAAATGCATCATTCAAATGTATAGTGAAGTGAGAGATCATGTAAGATGCTGGATTGGCAGTCTGACAATTGAAAGCCTCTGTTTATTTGTGGAACAGGTACAGCACAGGCAGCTGCAGGTTAAACTGCCCTGCATTTCTGCAGCCATGTGTTTCACCTGGGACTGGAGATCCATCATATAGGAGAGTGCAGCCATTCAGTTTCCGTACCTATTCATTCCCTGGCCGCCCTTGAGAAAGATCATCAGGGGAGTCAATTTGTACCAATTTTGCTGCCCCACGATGTTGCTATCTGTCCACTAGAAACTGCAATGAGACTGCAAACTTATTGAATGATGTAGGCATGACCTGGAATATAACATCGTTTGACTATTGACCTGGACTGGATTCAAAGGGTATGTCTATGCAGTAACTGGGAGGTGTCATTCCCTCTGTGGGAACAACATACAAGTGCTAGCTCTGCTTGAGAGAACACCTAAAAATAGCGATACACAGTGGTGTCCAGATTTTGGGCAGCTCTTCGGCCCATAGGGCAGTCTTGGGAGGCTGCTAAAGTATGCCACAGGCCTCCTCTTCCCCTGGGGAAGCCCAGGAACAGGAGGGCATAAAGATGTGCCCCTCTCCCCAGGTGCTGGGACTTCTGTGCTGCACCACTTAGAGGTACAACACATCATATCACCTAGTATCTCTACCAATCCCTACAACCATTTGGTCTCTTGAATTATGTCTCATTTCCCCCACAAATGGCTGTCTTCACGCTCTGCGACATCAGGCCAAGAAATACATCTTTTTAACGTTTAAAGTAACATCGACCAGAAATTGTGCAAATCTTGATGTTGTAGCTGCCTCAGGCAGACCCAAACCATGTTTGTGTTATATTGTTTGATAACAAAGACCAGAGCATGGAAATGAAAGGCAGCTTCCATGCAACAGGTGTGCTTACAACCTTGTCCCCCACTTTCTGTGTTTTAAACACAAGTATGCCGGCACTAAGACCCTGGCCACATTGGGGCTAATTTCCCTTTCCAGCAATCAGTAGCCTGCCATTATTGTAGCGTAATTGGTATATAATACTAGTGCAGACAAGGAAAGATGCAATTTGTGCTTAAGACAGCTTCAGCAAGAAATTATCTCTGTGGGTACAAATCTCATCTCTCTTTGTCCGCATTAGGATTTTGCGCTAGTACATCTGCATGGTGGCTGGAATTGAAGCAAATACCTTGTTATAGGAGACTTAACCCTCCAAATTCTACCTCTTTCTGCACAGAAACCCCGAGGTCAGCCCTTCCGAAAGCCATCCCAATAATATTTTGCACTTCTCACCATTCACCCATTTCTTCATATGTTAATGACTGAATAACTGTGTTGTAAATTTGATTGCTATGACAAACAAAAGGAAAGAAATGAAAAGTGTTGTTTTGCTGAGCATTACTTGGTGACGTGCAGTCTCAAGGCACTCAGTGAGTTAACTCTGCATTATGATATCATTTCTGAGCTACAAGTCTGCCTCTTTGTGAATGCCACCCAGACAAAAAGAGAGAACTGGCAAGCAGCAACATGTATAAGACACCTAGACACACCTATTGAAGCAATGCTTTGCCTGATATAGTATTTGACATTCATTTAGCCTTTGCCTATTCAGTGGAAAAAAGCAAACAGGTATTGTAGAGTTTGTTTTCAAATTTTATTTGTGAAACACCATAGACATTCTGTGAATTGCAATGCATGCACTATCATGGAAAGAGCATCTTCGTAGCACATTTTCCTGCAGGTTCCTAACTGCGTACAATACATCATTCTGCATACTAGGCTTCTGGTGGAAACAGCTGTTGCATGTATATGCTATGCTGAGCTGCTTGCAGCATTTGTGTTTTGCCCAAGTGTTTTGATTTAATGTTTCTTTACTTATACTATGCTTCATTTTATTTGCTGAGCAGTGGAAGATGCAAGGAAGATGTGACAGTGGTTTTCAATGCAAGTTCCAGATGGAAGGATCTTATAGCAAAGGCTGGTATGAGCACAGTACTGGGAGCCAGGAACTACCAAATTCTAGTTCTGACACTGTAGCCAATTTGCTGCATGGCCTCAGAAAAATCACAGCCCCAGTGTCTGTTTCCTGATCTGTCAAATAGGAATAAGGGCTGGTCTATGCTGGAATTTTGCATTGCCATAGCTAGGTCTCTCAGGAGTGGAAAAATCAGCCTAACTTCCAGTGTAGACAGTGCTAGGGCGATGGAAGAATTTTTCTGTTGACCTGGCTACCACCTCGTGGGAGGAGTTCTCCCATTGCTGTTGTTAATCCACCTCTCCATTGCTGTACTGCGCGTCTACACCGAAGTGTTGCAGCGGCACAGCTGCAGCTCTGCCACGTTTAGTGGTTGAAGTGCAGACATACCCTAAGACTAACCTACCTCACAAGGATGTTGGATGATGTAACGGAAGAAGAAAAGTACTCCAGAAGTGCTAAGTGCTATAGTTATATTATTCTGTAGACATCACAATGTAGAGGGTGAGCAGTATTTTGGAAAGCAATGACTGGGATATAGAGTCATGGTAGATAACCAGCTGAACATGAGCTACAATTGTGATGCGGTAACTAAGAGAGCTAATGCAGTTCTTGGGTGTATAAGCAGGGGAATATCAATCAGAAGTAGAGAGGAGATATTTCTTCTTTATATAGTCTTAGTGAGACCACTACTGGAATACTGTGTCCAGCTCTGGTGTCCACATTTTAAAAGGGTATTGAGAAATTGGAAAGGATTCAGAAAAGAGCTACAAGGATGATTTGGCGTCTGCAAGCCTACCTTACAATGAGAACTAAAGAAGTTCAGTACATTTAACTTACTTGAGACAAAGTTGATTTGATCATGGTCAATGAGTCTACACAGGGAAGAGATTTCTGATTATAATGGGATCTTTAATCAAGCAGACTGAGGCATAACAAGATCCAAAGGCCGAAGCTAGACAAGTACAAACCAAACATGCCAAACCCATGAACAATGCAGAAATTGGGATTATTTTTGGCTTAATTGGCTTATGAGTTGCTTGTTGGCTAGTTTTTGGCTTGTAGCTTGTTCCTTCTTTGGCTTGTTGCTTGTTGTAACTTGTTGCTGTTTTTTTTGTTTTTGATCGGCTCCCGGCAAGCAGGGGTAAGGAGGGGGAGAGAGTCAGGGGTACACAGCCGGGGGGATCTAGTCACGTAGAGTGTTGGAGTTCCTAGAGACTGGCTTGTTTTGGCCTTGTTTTGAAATGAGATTAGCTTGATTTTTGGCTTATTGTGAAAGTCAGGCTGCTTATTTACTGCGTGAAAGTTGGCAACTGTGGTACGGACTAAAAATAAGGTGCACATTTTTAACAGTAAGGTTAATTAACCAGTGGGACAATTTTCCTAGCCATGTTGTGGATTCTCCGTTGCTTGAAGTGTTTAAATTGAGACTAGATATCTTTCTAAAAGATCTTTCCTACCTCACCCAGAAGTTATGGGCTGAATTCAGTAGTTAATGTGAAAATCTATGGCTTGGGTTATGCTGGAGGACGCACTACATGACCAAAATGGCCCTTCTGACTTCAGTGGTTTAGATAATGGCATAGAGAGTTCACTTATAAAGTTTGTGGATGATACCGAGCTGGGAGGGATTGCGAGTGCTTTGGAGGATAGGATTAAAATTCAAAATGATCTGGACAAACTGGAGAAATGATCTGAAGTAAATAGGATGAAATTAAATAAGGACAATTGCAAAGTGCTCCACTTTGGGAAGGAACAATAAATTGCACACACACAAAATGGGAAATGACTTCCTAGGAAGGAGTACTGCAGAAAGGGAACTGGGGGTCATAGTGGATCACAAGTTAAATATGAGTGAACAGTGTAACACTGTTGCAAAAAAAAGCAAATATCATTCTGAGATGTATTAGCAGGAGTAATGTAAGTAAGACACGAGAAATAATTCTTCCACTCTACTCCACGCTGATTAGGCCTCAACTGGAGTATTGTGTCCAGTTCTTGGCACCACATTTCAGGAAAGATGTGGACAAATTGGAGAAAGTCCAGATAAGAGCACCAAAAATAATTAAAGGTCTAGAAAACAAGACCTATGAGAGAAGATTGAAAAAACTGGGTTTGTTTAGTCTGGAGAAGAGAAGACTGAGAGGGGACATAACAGTTTTCAAGTACATAAAAGGTTGTTACAAGGAGGAGGGAGAAGTATTGTTCTCCTTAACCTCTGATGATAGAACAAGAAGGAATGGACTTAAATTGTAGGAAGGCAGTTCAGGTTGGACCTTAGGAAAAACTTCCTACCATCAGGGTGGTTAAGCATTGGAATAAATTACCTAGGGAGGTTGTCCATCTCCATCATTGGAATCTCCATCATTGGAATCTCCATCATTGGAGATTTTTAAGAGCAGGTTGGACAAACACCTGTCAGGGATGGTCTAAATAATACTTAGTCCTCCCATTGGTGCAGGGGACTGGACTATGAAAATCGATGGAATAGTATGTTTTAGATGTTATACTGAAATACCATCTACCATAGTGGTTTGATTATTTTTGGGGGGTCTAATTAAATCCCCCTACATGTAGAAAATGTGTAAATCAGTGTTTAGGGTGAAAAATAAAATAAACTTTTCAAATTATCTGTGGTGATCTTCCTTCCCTACCCATTTCCCCCAACAAACTTGCTGTGTACTTAAATTGCCTCAATTTAGAAGGCATTAAATACAAGCTTTTCTAGACTTTTTTGCAATCCTTTGGTTCCATCTTTTACATGTCAGGTTGGGTGTCTTTATGGTATCATGCCAGGTGGTAGTTTGCCAGGGAATACCATAGATGAAATTGTATAGTGTAATATACTCCAGAACTTCATTATACTCACTTTCTGCTCACTTAAAATAGTATTTGCAGTCACGGAAAGTGGAGTTTTATTATGAAAATGAGAAAAATTATCCATGTGTTTAAGTATTTGAAGAAAGCAAAATGATTTAATGATTGCTACTGCAGGTTCTTTAGGGGGAAAATGTTTTATTTCCCCAACTGTCTATGTAGTGCCATGTCATATACAATTCTTTTAAAGGCCAGATCTTGGCCTCCACCATGGCTGCTATAACGTATGCTTCACTGACCCGTACAGGCTTCTCTTAGCATGAGGGAATTCTCCAGGTGGCACAGGAGCTCCTTCACTGCTTACCACCTCATTCTCCAGCAATCACTAGCTACCAGAATGGCCTTCTGGAGGTACAAACAGCTTAAGGATTGGTTAGGGTAGCTCTGAGCAGGATTGGAAATGTCTAAAAGTATCATTCTGTAGATTGTTGACTGAAAATCATGACTCGTTCATTATAGAAATCTAGCTATTATATTAACCTTTGATATAATCACTGTTCGTTCTGTTGGTTTCCCTCTTCTAGGGGTGATTACCACCTTGATGAGCCTTGGTCTATATTTTTGGTTTTCCTATAGGAAACCCTCCCCCAAAAGAAAATGCTATTTAAAATGGGTCACTTTTCTCTGTTACTAATGACAGCGATGAGTGAATGTATACATGAGCTGTGAATTGTCACACTTAATTGGGTTGTAAATGAATGATCTGTGTTTTAATACTCTGGCAGATAAGAAATTGCTTTCTGGAAATCTATATGGTGGTTCTTGCATTTCCCAGGATGAAGATTCTTAAGTTTATTTCTTCTCCCAAATGGTACTGAGTAATTCTTCAACACTTTTCCCCTCTCACTAGACTAGTCAGACTTACTCTTGCTAAATTGGAGAGGGTCCAGAGAAGAGCAACAAGAATGATTAAAGGTCTTGAGAACATGACCTATGAAGGAAGGCTGAAGGAATTGGGTTTGTTTAGTTTGGAAAAGAGAAGACTGAGAGGGGACATGATAGCAGTTTTCAGGTATCTAAAAGGGTGTCATCAGGAGGAGGGAGAAAACTTGTTAATCTGAGCCTCCAATGATAGAACAAGAAGCAATGGGCTTAAACTGCAGCAAGGGAGGTTTAGGTTGGACATTAGGAAAAAGTTCTTAACTGTCAGGGTGGTTAAACACTGGAATAAATTGCCTAAGGAGGTTGTGGAATCTCCATCTCTGGAGATATTTAAGAGTAGGTTAGATAAATGTCTATCAGGGATGGTCTAGACAGTATTTGGTCCTGCCATGAGTGCAGGGGACTGGACTCGATGACCTCTCAAGGTCTCTTCCAGTCCTGGAGTCTATGAGTCTATGCTTAAAACATATTATTGAACATATTATAGGGGACATTGCTATTTGCTAACTGTAAATGTCAAACAAGTATTTGTCTCAAGTATTTTGACTTAAACTTGGGGGGGAGGGAGAAAGGGGAGGGATCAATACGATCAAGTCAAAAGCAAGTTCTCACAGATAATGAACTAGTACACTGGTAGTGAATATATGAAAATGAGTCTCTGACTTAGAATCAGGCTTAAAAGCCAAGGTCTTAGAAGGTTATCTAATCCAATGCTGGATTGTTCCTCACTGCATAGAGAAGAACCTCAGAAATGCACCCTATATTATGAAGTCATGAGCCAAATCCTACTGAAGAAGACGACAGACTTTCAAAAACTGACAAAGTTTGAAATAAATTAAAATTTTCTACCAAAAAAAAATCATTTTGGGAAAGAGAGGCCATTTTCTGCTGAGAAGTGTTTGAAGGAATTTTTTTTCTCCTGCTCTACCTCTACCTCCCAAAGGAATGAGCTGCACAGTTGTGAGAGAAGAATTTACCTTGAAGAATCTTTCTTGAGGATGTGCAAGCCAGCAAGGCTTGACTCTGATCACAGGTCGATGTTCAGAGTTGGCAACTGGAACAAGGCATCTTTCTATTTTGTCAACAAAGCACATTTGATATGGAAGCCCATAATGGCGTTGTTAGAGTGAGATCTCAGGAAAGAGCTACATATTGAGCAGGGAGGATAGCTATTGGAGCAGATGGGCACTGAGGTACATGAGGAATCTCAAAATGTACATTTAGGAATGTACAGCTTTTTTGTTTTGCTAGAGCAGATATTATATTTGTCTTATACAAGTATAGGCCATTTTAAAAATTGCTTTTTGCTAACCTGCTTCGCTGAGTATACCCAGTAAATTATTTAATAAAACAAGCCTTTATTTTGTTATTCTTATACCCACTGTCCCTCCTCCATTTTTCAAGCTTATACTCACTGCAAAATGAGTTTGCAAATTGAGCAGTGTCTTCCATTTCTGCTGACAAACAGTACAACAGTTCTTGAGCACTGCAGTTTCCTCATTACTTTTTTTTGTAGGTCAGCACTGTAACTTTTTACATATAAAAAAAAATGACAGTCCAATGTAATATATTGATAGCTGACTTTGCCTTACAAACTTAAATCTTCCCTTGCAGGGACAATACCAACTTGAATGGTTTGAAATTGACTAATTAAAAAACAAAACAAACTGGGAGTGCTCTATAAATAGTGGTATATCCTGATTTTTTGTTAAATGATATTCTTTTAAATATTTTTTCCTGCTCCCTTCTTAATGTTTATGGGGGGTGGGATGGTTTCAGCAGGGGAAGAACTAACTAAAATCTGGATCCTGCACAGAAAAACACACAGGAATAACCTTAGTCACATGCTTAAATATTGGTAGGACTAGACCTTTAGCTCATTGGAGAATCTGTGCAGGTGAGGTACACTACAGAGTATCTACACCTGCAATCCTGGCATAGTACAGTCCTTGCAGGGTCCCAGAGCTCAGGCTCCAGCCTGAGCCTGAACTCTACACAGCAATTTTCCAGCCTGAGTCCCGTTAGCCTGAGTCAGCTGACCTCGGTCAGCTGCAGGTCTTTTATCCCTGTGTAGACATACCCTGAGTGCCTCAGTTCCCCACCTGTACAATGAGGTAACAGAACTTTCCAACCTAACAGGGAGAGTTTTAAAGATTGTTGATTGCTCTGATACTGCAGTGATGGGGTACTATACATACCGTATCTAGAGATAATTGAATTCTAACTACCCCTCTTCAAACACATACATGACTGGCATTATTTACTGCACAACCAGGCCCTTCAGATCTGTGGGTGAACCAAAGTCAAATGTTACAATTTGAACAGCAGTTAATTATACTTGACGACTTTGGACTGTCTTGGGCCCCAAAAAGGCAAGTGCGTCTATTTCATCTAATCTAAACCACCAGCACCATCCCTCCCCCCTCTCTGCCCCACTGCTACCTGCGCCTAAACATGCTGTACATTACTCTTCTGCAGAAATTAATTTCAGATTGTTTTAACCTCTCTGGGACTTCAAAGGGATTTCTATCTGTGTTCACTCCAGCAAGCAGGGTGTGTCCTCGCAAACTTCATGTGACAGCAGAGCATAGGTAGGTGGGAATTTGTCAGGGGGCTGCAGGTGCCTCACCGTTCTGTCTGAAAACTGAGACATCGTACAGCTAGTGAGATCTCCAGAATATCGTTGCAAAAGCCTGCAAATGAAGGGCAAGATTCTGGAGCTGTTGCTTGTATTTTGCCTTTTTAATTCTTGAGTATTAAGACACTACTCAGTGTCAGCAACAGTAGCATAATCTGGACCCAAAATCTTTAAAATAGGGGTTCTCAAGGTTTTTCACTGCATGGACCACATCTTAATATATCATGTCTTGTGGACCTGCCTCCACTCCCACTCATGAACATCACAGAGAGGAGCAGCTCTTATTGCCTCACTCACATCGGGGCACCTTGTGTACCTCATTTAATAGGAGAGCATGGGAATCTAGCTGTAGAAAGAAGGTGAGATTATCTGGGTTGCCAGCACAACCCAGTGGAGTTCTGGAGTGTTTGGATCTCAGAATTACTCCCAGAATTTCTGGTGTTCCAGTGCATTCCCTTTTATAACCCCAGCACTGGCGATGACACAGCAATGGCTTACATGGAAAAAGGACACTAGGAAAGTACTGAATGGATTTGTAGCTGTTTTTAAATGCAATTTAGCAGCTGGAAACAAGGAGAGGCAGCACCATGTGGCCAGCCAGTTCTCCACAGAGCATCAGCAAGCACTTTGCCGGCCAGTCCACAGGCTATAGTCTGAGAATGGATGATTTGGGGGGGACCCTCTGCAGACACCCTCACAACAGAAAGCCTCCCTCCACTCGGACCCTCTCTGTCCCCACTGAAGATGTCAGAGGGCATGTCTGCACTAGAAACGTAAGTTGGCCCATGTCCATGCTACCCCCTACAGGAGCTCTTCCACTGACTTAAGAGGAGTAGTGTGGGGGGCTGAAACCTGGGCTCTGAGCTCCACACACAACTCCCCACCAGGAGCCTGGCTGCCCCCCCAGACTCTCAGCTCCCTGCTGCCGGGAGCCCAGCTGTCCCCCTGAGCTGTCGACCCCCTGCTCCCCACCGCAGGCTCCCGGCTGTGAGCTCTATACCTGGAGTCTGGGAGCCTCCGAGCAGCCTCCAGACTGCACCTGCTCAGCTTCCCACTCCCAGCTCTGAGCTGGGCTGCACCTGCCTGGCTCACCATTTCCAGCCAGGCTGTGCCCTGGGCTCCCTGCTCCCCACAGTTTGCCGACTGGCTGCATCGAGGCTCTCACTCACCGCAGGGAGCCTGGTGGCTGCACTGATGGTCCCTGATGGGAGCACAGGAGCTGCCTGGACTCTGGACACGGAGCTTTCTGCCAGGAGCCAGCTGCAGCAGGGAGTCAGGAGCCTCTTGGCAGCAGCTCGGCTGGGAGCAGCTGGGCTGGGAGCCAGGAATAGGAAGCTAGGGGGCAGCCAGGCTCTGAGTGGGGAGGAGGGCAGGCACAGCCCGGCTGGGAATGGGGAACCAAGGGGTAGCCGGGCTTTAGCTGGAGCCTCCCACCTGCCCCAGTGACAGCCTGGCTTTCTTGTCAATTTCACAGCATCAGCAGGAGCAAGGCTGTAGTGTGTACACGGACATAAACCAGTAGACATTAGCTGCCTTATGTCAATCTAAATCTGTAGTGTAGACCAACCAAAGTGTCTTTCCCTGGGCAAATCACCTAGCCTCTTTGTGCTTCAGTTCCCAATCTGTAAAATGGGCATAATAATGCTTCCCTACCTCACAGGGATCCTATTGGGTTCCAGGTCATACCTCACAAGGGTGTTGGGAGGATA